>NC_136512.1:64993600-65121100 GCF_053919585.1 Euprymna scolopes
TATCTAGCCTTGAGAGAGTTTAAACCAGCTTCAAAACCTAGTAGATAATGCTCTTTTCTCTTCTCTGCAGTCTCTTTTCCACAGAAGAGACGTCGCAAGCCTATTTTCATGGCTAGTGCTCGACTGAATGCCAATGTATGGTCCCCCCCCCCTTGACAAACTTTCACAAGAAACACTCGACTAGTTATAATCACTATATATGATTTCCCTCACTCTATCTATCGATCAATGCTTCGATTTAGTCTCGAAAGCCAAAGGATACCCCATAGGGGTAGCTGTGAGACGAGGGTTGCGCAACCTCCAACCATACTTTTCCTGAATTTGCATTGCTTAAGTCCAGTGGCAAGAAGTCCAGGACGACTGGAAACAGTGCCAAGATAAGCGGAGAACGCATGCAGCATCTGGTAGTCCCAAATAATCGCCCATTTAGTACTGACCAGATTCAACGTTGCTTAACTTTGGTGATCTAACTGGACCCAGTGTGTCAATGTGATTATGTCGTACATATCTGTATCTAAATGCAGATTGCATGAACAGAGCTTTTCCAGAACTGACCGTCTGTGGGACACTGTTCTGTTGGCCTGCTTCCTGGTTGAATACAACATGGTAGCCTTCAAATCCAATGTAAACAAGTTCTTGTTGAGCCATCCCCATAAATAATCAAATTCTACCTAATTTACACTATTAACGATTACTCTACTACCACCTTACATTCATTAACCCTTATGCTCGAGTGGCCTTCAGGCCTTGATAAATGGTAACTCCCAAGTAAAAAAAAAAATAAATAAATATCTCAGATTTGTTTTGTGTAATATTTTTTTTTTTTTTTTGTAAAGAAATTTTTATTATTTCATTGGTTTTCTTCGCGGTCGTTAGGTGTCTTAATGCAGTGGTGTTAAAAAACTTCAACAATGGCTGAATAGATAATGATAATGATTTTTTTGTTATTGTTAAGCCCCATTGATTCAGAAAATTTTTATTGGCATTGGTTTCCCCGATATTTGGTGTTAACTAATAACACACAACGCAGAAATGCTGCTGGTTTTGTTTAGAAGTGGTTAATGACACACTGATGACCTGGGTGTTCCAAGTTTGAATCCTATTCATTTCAGAAAATCACTTTCACTTCGGGTGTTGGCAACCTTCACGTAGTCTCTCCTGTCAGTCTACCATGTCTCTCTAAAAATAATTCTGACTAGAAAAATATTGAGGAAACCGATGCCAATAATCTATGATGCTTAAGTTTGAAATAACCATTGTGTGTGTGTGTGTGTGTGTGTGTGTGTGTGTGTGTGTGTGTGTGTGTGTGTGTGTGTGTGTGTGTGTGTGTGTGTGTGTGTGTATAATCATGGGAAAGGAGTGGCACCCTCCCCTATGTCTCGGTATAGTAGCTAATGAAGAGAGCCGATTAGTCACCCTCGTGTATGGTACACCAATTTGCTACTGGAAAATATTATTGATATATAATATAGGGGATAATTCGAATATGATTAAATGCTCAACCCCCTCATCTCGCCCTATTACCCCCTCCTTTCTACACATCACTGGCGCCTGGTATTCCTAAATGGTCACCCATCTGATTTTGGCCAGGTCTAACGTTACTTAACTTTCATGATCTAATGAGAACCGATGTGTCAGCATGATTATGCAGTTCGTTTATTAAAGTAATTTTATTACCAAAAAAACATTTTTGTTTATATTTTTTTTTGTTTTAAATGATGGTTTGCACCGACGTGACCAGAAAACATGTGAGGACTATTTTTTCTGTCGATGTTTATTTACAGAAAATACACTACTGACCCCGGAGGAAAAGCAAAAGGGTAAAAAAAAAAAAGGCGGCATGTGTTTGTGTTTATGTATGCACCGAAAAAAGTTCAAATACAAGTGTATTTCTCATATTACAACACTTACTCTAATTTAGTGGGTGACCCTCTCTTCCTCTGTCCTCCACTCTTCCCTCTCTCTCTCTCTCTCTCTCTCTCTCTCCTTTTCTCTCTCCCTCTCTCTCTCTCTCCTTTTCTCCCTCTCTCTCTCTCCTTTTCTCCCTCTCTCTCTCTCCTTTTCTCCCTCTCTCTCTCTCCTTTTCTCCCTCTCTCTCTCCTTTTCTCCCTCTCTCTCTCCTTTTCTCCCTCCCTCTCTCCTTTTCTCCCTCCCTCTCTCCTTTTCTCCCTCCCTCTCTCCTTTTCTCCCTCCCTCTCTCCTTTTCTCTCTCCCTCTCTCCTTTTCTCTCTCCCTCTCTCCTTTTCTCTCTCCCTCTCTCCTTTTCTCTCTCCCTCTCTCCTTTTCTCTCTCTCCCTCTCTCCTTTTCTCTCTCTCCCTCTCTCCTTTTCTCTCTCTCCCTCTCTCTCTCCCTCTCTCCTTTTCTCTCTCCCTCTCTCCTTTTCTCTCTCCCTCTCTCCTTTTCTCTCTCCCTCTCTCCTTTTCTCTCTCCCTCTCTCCTTTTCTCTCTCCCTCTCTCCTTTTCTCTCTCCCTCTCTCCTTTTCTCTCTCCCTCTCTCCTTTTCTCTCTCCCTCTCTCCTTTTCTCTCTCTTTACCCTCTCTCCTTTTCTCTCTCTTTACCCTCTCTTTGTTTCCCCTCTTTCTTCCCCTCTTTTTTCTCTTTTTCTTCCACTTTCTCTCTTCCCTCTCTCCCTCTCCCTTCTTTCTCTCTTCTCTTTCGTAGAAAATATCATTTCCGTTTTAGCTTTATCCTAAAAGTCCTGTTAGGTTTCCTTTATTAGTTAACACCGACAATAATGATGACAGTCTTCTGTCTCAGGAGACAATGGCTTTCTGCATCTGATCCACTTCAGCATCTGTTGTAGCTATACAGTCGAAGCTGGAGTTGGCTCTTCAGATTCAGGCCTGGGCGGGTGATAAAGACACCTAGGTTTAACCAGCTACCAGGGTTCCCCTCTCGGCATAGCAGGCAAAACTTGACGGAAAAGCAAGCCAATATGCTCGGAGCCAGCACAGCTACAGGAGTTGCCGAAAAGGTGTTGCAGTGCTTCATCATCTGCCTATCGAGACTCTCTTACTCTTTTCCTATCCCGGGACACCCACAAGACAGTGGAGCTATTTTCCCATAATTGGGGGTTAGTTAGCACGAGCAAATATATAATCTCTCCAATCACATAGTTTGTTAACCTTGTAGATATCATAGCACATGCTCCCCTTCAAAGAAGAGGTAATGCGTGGGAGCATGGTCTCTTGATAATATAGAAGAGCTACTACACTATCCTCACTGCTGAATTGAATATTGGAAGATAATATATTATTCTGAAATAGTGAGCATAACTTGAGCATTAATAGATGGTACAATAAGCTGCAGAAACGTATCTGTAGCTTCTTTCTCTCACAGAGGCAATCTTGTTAGTCTCAGTCTTTTTTTATGTAAATACTATTGCATGTGTTCTTCAGCATTGTCTGATCTATTCCCTGCTTCCTTTGTTCCGGTTCGTTTGACTCACTGGTCTAGTGATCTCCATCAATTCATTGTTTTGATACCTTACTGTAATACAGCTCCCTTTCAGTGCTTCTTTCCAAGAACTGCAGGCTTATTGAATTCTCTTTTTGCCGACTGTTTTCCTCCTACCCAGAACCTTGTTTTTGTGTGTGTGTGTGTGTGTGTGTGTGTGTGTGTGTGTGTGTGTGTGTGTCTCTCTCTCTATCTCTCTCCCCCTCTCTCTCTCTCTCTCTGTCTCTTTTCCCAAGACTAAGGCTAATAGGTATCTCCTGTCTTTGCGGTAATCATTTTTTTTTTTTTTTGGTTTTTGTTAGCTCTTAACATCAAGTGCCTTTTCTGGAGCAGTTTCCATAAAAAATAGTACATTAATAACCGTAATAATTTCAGCTTCAGACAGATGTATGCCAAATCATTGTCATCATCAGTTTAACGTCCCTTATTACATGCTGGTATGCGCTGGATAGCTTTAAAAAATTGATTTTTAACCTCACCTATGTCTGACCAGGTCTTTATTTATCCCTCTTTTTCTCGATCCCATTTTTATTACTGCCTGCTATGTTTTCATGAGTTTCGCCGGTGAACTGGACCTGCTGCCTCAACTGTTCTACATCTACTGAGCAAGGACTCTCATCCATTCTTTCAGTGTAATCGTACCACCAAAGTTACCTATTATGCACACATCTCCCTATATTCTCCAGATTTAATCTTCCTCTGAGGTCATCAGAACTAAGTCTGTATTTAAGATTCACATTACACATCCATCATATCGCTCTCATGTTATTTCTCGGTAAAAGTGAAGCAGTCTACTTGATAGTGGCTATTCCAAAGTCATGACCGTATGCCACCATCAGTGGACAGTTTCTCTTGTACGAAACGGTCATAAAAAACGTTTTAAGTTTAAAACCGTATAAATGATTACGTATTAACAAAGATTCTACCTGAAAAAGATTTAACGTGACTCTATTATTAACTAGCAAGCCGCCCGGCATTGCCCGGTCGTAAAATGCGCATAAATATATTTTAATTAATACAGAAACTGAGACATGCTCATGCGAGTATTGTTTTTTTTTTTCTAAACAATTCACTTCTTGCAAGTAAAAAAAAAAAAAAAAATACTCTAGCTCAGATCGAAACCAAAACCTAAACAGTGAGTAAAGTATGATAACCATTAAGCCAACTTGACACGCTCTTTAAAAAGTGTTTTCAAACGTACTTATTCTTAATATAATCTGTTGTGTGAACGATTCACACAAGCGCATTCGTGAAACAGTTGACAAACAGATAAAAATCTGATGACCCCCCCCACGTACCAATTTTTCAAATTTGACCCCTTAGCAGCCCTTTTACCAAATGAAAACCGATTAAAAAGTTTTCCACACATCTGAATATCCTATACATCAAATTTCAAGTCAGTAGACCAAATATTTGTTGAGTATATAGGTTGAGAAGTGTCCTCACACACATTGGCACATTTATATATATATATTTATATATAGAAAATATTAAGAGAAACTCTACGTGATGGCAACTTACAAATTTGGAATAGGTGTCGTTAAGTAGACTGCTTCACTTTTGGCCCTTAAGCCCCTGGAGGGGCATAGGCAATCTACAACTTTTTGTAAATGTTTTTGTAGCGAGGAGTTCATTTTACAGGGTGAGGGTGCTGGCCCCACGCCCAACCTTCCCAGAAGGTACATACAGCGCCTAGCCTTCCCAAATGGTCACCTATCTGGTACTGGCCAGGCTCAACATTGCTTAACTTCGGTGATCTGGCGAGAACCGGTGTGTCAATGTGATTGTGCCATACTGCTTCACTTTTACCAACCGTTAATTAGTTAGGTGACGGTGGTTAACGGTACAGACAGACGACTTAGGTGTTCCAAGTTCGAATCCGGTTCGTTCTGCAAAAATCACTTTCACTTAAGATGTTAGCAGCCTTCTCATGGTCCCTCCTGTAGGTACCCAATGTCTTTCTAGAAAGAATTCTGACTAGAAAAATATCGGAGAAACCAATGCCAACAATAGAATCTTTGGATTCATCCAATATGATTATGATGACCGACCTTTTAAAAAAAAATGCTTATACAATAACTATTGCTTTTACAGCAGCATTGCTTCCAACAAACCTTTCATTAGATGACTAGCCTGGGTGCCCGGAGTTGCCCGGATGTTTGAAGGTGTGTGTGTGTGTGTTGAGCAAAAAAAAAAAAGTGGTGAGTAGGCAGGCAGGCTCGAACCCGTACCGCAAAGGAGGAAAAGAACGTGAAAAATAAAACGTAACGTCTTTGCCGTTGTGTCCATCGCAATACCGACAGTGGCGGAGGTTTAAATTAAGGCTAGTCAATCGAAAAGAGGGGATGACTTTCGAAAATATCGGCTAAAATGTAGCCCCTCCTTGTAGAAAAGTACCTAGTTGAGGGTGAAGGAATTAATGTTTTTAGCCAATTTTTCAATATTTGTTATCCGAAGGGTCGAACTTCAAAACAATACTGATCTCATGAAACTTCATCGCTTATGTCGAAAATTTTAGGCAGACATATAAGCATACATACATTTAAACAGATAGGTGAGATTTATAGTATAGACTAGCGGGGGGGGGCACCCGGCGTTTCCTGGGTGTTTGGAGGTGTGTATGGTTTTAGGTAAATCAAAACACCCGAGTGTTTGTATCGGGAGGGGTGGGGTAAAATAAAAAAAGTTTTGGTAGGTAAGTATGAAGGATCGAACCCGAACCCTTGAGTCAAAGTTGGAAATTAAAGTGTGAAAAAAAAACGTGCGACATGAACCACTGGGCCCCCACGAAATAGTAATGGAAACATGTTTGAATTTATTTAAGTATTAAAACTTGGCAGGTGCCCATACTTAATGAGGTCAACTTTGACTGCGGGGCAGTAGTTTATTTACTGCAGGACAGGATTTTTTTTTTTTTCTTGTTTCCCCAAGATGTTGTGGGGAAAACCAGCTCCCCATAAAAAGGGGATTGTCCAAATTGAATAGCAATTGTCTGATATAAGGGGAAACTCCACATTGATCAAAGCTGATTCCTTTTGGACGTTTCCGGCGATCGCAACCGGAACATTGCCGCCAGAATTAGTTTCGCTTTTATTATACGAAAAAACCTAATCCACATGCGCCGATCGAAAAATGTTGAATATTTATCTTTTCAAAGTCGAGCAAATTAAATAGACAGGCGACCCCCTTTGTTAACTCGTAGATATTATCATTTAGACGTGATATAAAAAGTTTTAAGAAGGAATAAGCCGACCGAGAAGTCCAGTGAAAAAAGCCTTTTATAGACAGACACAAAAAGCGAACATACATACACACATTTTCGCTTTTATATTTATAGATAACTCTGGGTTCAGCCATTGTTTCACAGCTGAAGCATCATTACCACTAGCCCAGAGCGCCCAGCAGTACCTCACGATATCACCAGACTGTTGGATTGTCATCACTCTGTGGGATTCCCATATCCACGCTGATGCAGATAGAGCCTTGTCTTTTATTTTCTTTATGTATTTGTTCTTGTTTGACGGAGAAAAACAAAGATTATTCAAGAACGTAGAGGTTGTATTAACAATAAAACCTCGACATCCAACTTCGATAGGAAATACAATGGGTTTCTCGACATTTCTGACACATTCTTCTTCATATCTTTCCGACTTGCGCTGATGTGCTTAGTCAAAATTTTCTTTAAGTGGAACCGTTAATTCAACGATGAATTTTTTTTTTTAAATTAACGAACCAAATTACAATATCTGGATGCTTAACTGTTAACGTTATGTCAGTTGGAAAAACGAGCCGGCTTCCGAAGTCGAACGCAACGTGCCAGTCCACATAGTCGTCAATAACGATTTCTGCCTATTTTTACACAGATTTTGAATTATTTATACAAACATTTTGACTACACAGTTGCAAACATGTTTCAATCAAACGTGTATCTAAAACATGATTGAAACATGTCTGCAAATATGTTGTTAAATAACGTTTCTATAAATAAAAAGTTGATAAAAGCGAAAGGGTCCACTTGATGGCGACTATTACGAATTCATAACCGTAAGCCGTCATCAATTGGACTGTTTCTTTATTACCAAACGGTCATAAACAGCGTTTTAAGTTTAATTGAGACGGTTTCCAACCGATAATTATGATTGCACATTAATAAAAATTAAATTTTGCAAATTTATTTTTTTAAATCGAATTATTTGATGTTTTTAAGGAAATATTAAATGTTGCTTGATATTTAAATTTCATTAAAAAGAAAAACAATTTTTTAAAATTTTATAATTAAAATTTTACTGTGTTTTTTTGTTTTTTTTTTTATCTGTTTGATAACAGAAACAGTCTGTTTGATGGCTGCTTATCGTTATAAATTGGAATAACCACGATCAACTAGACCCATTTCTCTCCATGTAATACCAAATTTCTTGATCGATTGTTTTATGCCATATCAACCCTTTTGCAGTTATTTAATGCCGAATCCAGTGGTTTTGAAAGGAAAAAAAATATGCTTCAAGTTATTTATGTATTCAAATATTTATTCATGGTGTTTGGTTTGGTTGTTTTGTAGATGAAAACTGTCGTTTTTACTTTTGCAGAACATGATTGAGCTTGGGAAAGGAAAAAAAAACAGTAACATCAATGTTTGGTGCATTTTAGGTCAGGAAGCCCGTATCTTCAAACAGCCCGATCTGGGAATAAATCTCCAGTATATATAACAATTTTTTTTTTTTTTTTTTTTTTTTTTAGATGTCATCATTTTGTATGTAAATTTTGCCATTCCTCCCCCACGGCAACCCTTAAAAAAAAAAAAAAAAATTAAATTAAAAATTGTTTTCTTTCATACATATCTCCCGGGCTTTGCTGATAAGAAACAGTCTTTTTTTTTGCAGATGGGGCAGGAGGGTGCAGTTTCTATAATAGCAGTCTTAATGTTCTTCCCACGTAGGCATGTAACACGATTTTCGTTTTTGAAATCTGTCTTTGTAGTTCTATAATGAGTAAAACCGATCCTTCAAAATGAATGACAAAGAATCGCCTGTGCTATATATAACCTTGAACTAAAAAGTGACATGCAATGAGGATGATTCGAACTCCCGGCCTAAGGGTTTCAATGATTCGTCATTTGTAGCTTAATATAAAGCAGTCCAACAGCGCAAAAAAAAAAAAAAAAATGGTAGTCCTTTAGTTGAGGGATCTTAAGCAGAAACGAGTGCTTTTTCGTCGTTGAACAACTAAAAGATATGCCACTCGGGTATCATGAAGTGAAAATCCAAAAATCAGAATACCACAGAAAGCGAAAATAAACCCATCAGAGTTCTTAGAACATGCCTCAAAACCCGGTGAACCAAGTGCAAGAGAGACACAAACAATTGCACTTAAATAAACGCTGAAAATCTTAAAAGATCTTCTCCGTAGGAACGTTACGATTGCAGGTGAATCTTTGGCATCCGATAGGATGACCCATCTCCAACTAAAACGAAAAGAAAATTAAGAACATGAAAAGAAAGTTTTTTTTTGTTGTTTTGTTTTGTTTTTTTTGTTTCGTTTTTTTTGTTTCTTTTTTTTTTCTTTTTTTTTTTTTTTTTTGCAGTTAAGGTTAACGACACGGACTGACAACCTGCTTGTTCCAAGTCCAAATTTTGTTTGTTCCAGAAAGTCACTTCCACTAAAGATGTCGGCAACCTTCACGTGGTTCCTCCCTTAATCCCCGATGTCTTTCTAGAAAAAATTCTGACTAGAAAAATATTAGGGAAACAATGCCAACAGTAGAATCTTCAGATTCATACGATGACGATCACTTTGGATGTTTTGCAAAACGGAACCAAAAACTGAAGCTCAACTGAAATAAAAAAGTATATCGTTGTGATATTAAGACGAGTTCTTATTTTGAATGTCATAAAATGAGGATGTTAAAGCGCAGTAAAAAAAAAATATTGTTTTGCTTATAAAAAGTTTCAAAAGATAAAACTTATACAAATGTCACTTTTTTTTCTTTTTTTTTTTCTTTTAAACAAATATTCCCCCATTGGCTATTAAATGTGTTGGGAAAGATTTTTTTTTGTTGTTTTAACGTGAAAATTATTTTTAGAAATCAAATTTTGTTTTGTTTCTTTCTTAACGAAACAAGCTCACAGCAACGACATTACATGCAAATATAAAAGGAAATGTTATTTTCATATGAATAGCATTATTCTTTTCTGGTTTCTTAAAAAAAACCATCAATAATAAAAACATGCTATGGGCTATAATTAACTTTCACCATCACAATTATTATTCAAGTTTATTTTTAAAGTCATTGAGTCCATCGTAATATCAGATTTTTGTTTTGTTTGTTTTTTGTTTTGTTTTTTGTTGTTTACTAATGAGTTACCACTTATCAAGGCCAAAAGTCATTCGAGGATCAAAATTAAAAAGATGGCTGGATTGTCACTTGAAATGATGAAAACTATTATGAGAAGACTGAAACTAATGAATGAAAGGAGTAAATTTGGATTACTTATGAGGACGGTTTATGACATGTATTTGTTTTTGAAGATGACCATCTTGTAGTCTGCAGGGAAGCAATCACATTGTAATCCATCCATCCATAGCTCTTGAGTTCCTGGAGGGGCAGAGGCCATCTGCAACTTTTTGTAGATGTGTTTGTAGCGAGGAGTTCTTTTTACGGGGTGAGGGTGCTGGCCCTACGCCCAACCTTCCCAGAAGATACATACAGCGCCTAGCCTTCCCAAATGGTCATCCATCTGGTACTGGCCAGGCTCAACGTTGCTTAACTTCGGTGATCTGGCGAGAACCGGTGTGTCAACGTGATTGCACCATACCAATCACATTGTAATGCGTTTTACAAATGGAATGTTTATAGAAAGAAACTCTGTCCATGGAAGTAGATGTGTTCCTACTTGCTGTTTGAACGCTTGTAAAACTCTTGAGTCATTTTTATATTTGCAAAAAAATACTTTTCGAAATTCGAGGATTGATCGTTTTAGATTATTCAGATGACTGTTTCTCCTCTTGTTTTCATAACGTTTCGGCCGATGTAATCTCCCACCTTCTTCAGGTGCATCTTTATGTGAACTTTGGAATCCTTATTTGAATCATTTGGACTAGTATTCTCATCTTAGTTATTTTCACAATATTTTGGCTGATCTAACCACCGACCTTCTCCAGTTGCATCTTTTTAAACTTAACCATCTAATCAAGTTCTTTTTATTGAAACGCCACGATTTATCAAGGCTAAGAGCAACTCAGGGATAAGAGTTAATGACTTATGGAAACAGTTTCTTACAGATTTTTATTGACAGTAAATTTAAAAAAGACCATATTGCATCTATCAGGGAATATATCTTGTGGCTGTGTCCCACAGATGAGGAATTCTTAGAGAACAAAACTCTGTTCATGGAAATTTGATTTGATATTAGGCATTCAGACGATGAGAATAAGTCTTTATAGTTGTGGTAATAAGACGAGTTCTTACTTTGAAAATCTTACAAGGGGGAACCTAATGTTGAAGCACAGATGAAAAAATACTGTTTTGCTTGTAAAAAGTTTTAAAGGATAAAAATTATACAAATTTCACTTTTAACAAATATTCACCGTTGGCCATTAAATGAGCTGGAAAAATAATTTTTAGAAATTAATTTTTTTTTTTTTTTTTTTTAACGAAACCAGCTCACAGCAACGAAATTACATGCAAATAAAAGGAAATATAATTTTCATATGAATAGCATTATTTTATTACTGGTTTCTTTAAAAAAAAAAAAAAAAAAAAAACTGATAAAAACATGCTATGGGCTATAATTAACTTTCTGCAGCACAGTTATTAACTTTATGGGAGGTGGCGCTGGCTAAGTGGTTAACAACACAGACTGACGACCTGGGTGTTTCAAGTTCGAATCTTGTTTGTTCCAGAAAGTCACTTTCACTTAGGATGTTGCCAACCTTCACGTGGTCCCTCCTGTAAGTACACCATGTCTTTATAGAAAGAATTCTGACTAGAAATATATTGAGGAAATCGATGCCAATATAATAGAATTTTCAGATTCATACAGTATGATGATGATGATGATTAATTTATGTCTAAAGTCATTAAGTCCGTTGTGATATGCTGGGTCATTCCGATGAGGCCGGCTGACGATACTGCATTTCTTAGATAAAATTACCCAAACATTTTAAGTTATTGTTTGTTTTCTCTTTGTAAGACTCGATTATGTTCTGTAAAGTAAAAAACAATTTTCCCCTACAAAACAACCAAACCAAACACCATAAATAAATATCTGAAGATATAACGAACTTGAAGCATAAACTTTTTTTTTTTTTTTTTCAAAATTACTGGATTCAGCATTAAATAAACCGAAAAGGATTGATATGCTGTCAAAAAATAAAACCATCAAAGCAAACCTTGTAATAAGATTTTTTTTTTTTACTAATGAGTCTGTGGTTAAATAATCAAGTGTTAACTATTCTGCACTTTTTCTCGTGGATTATTAACTATGCTGCACTTCCAACCAACAATTTCCGGAATTAAATTTGACACTCTGCTGTCAAAACCGTACTACTCCAAAACCTGGCACACTGCTGTCAAGACTTGCTACTGTAATACCCAAATTCAAAATCATGTCTCTGAAAAACCAAGCTTTTTTTTTTTTTTTTTTTTAATTTAACCGGAAGCATCTCATTTGCATGAGGTGACAAGATCAGCAGCATATAAAGTGAAGCTGCAGCAATTTTTTTTTTTCTCAATCTTTTTGTTAGCGCGGCGCAACAGTCTGCTGAGAGAACAGGTTTGTAGCAATTTGCAAGGCATTTAATCACAGACACCATCTTCCAAGGCCAAAAGCCACTCAAGAGTTAAAATAAAAAAGATTAATGGATCATCGATTCAGATGATGGACAATATTATGAGAGGACCGAAATTGATTAATATAAGGAATAAAATTTATTACTTACTAGCCTAGGTGCCCGGCGTTGCCCAGGTGTTTGGAGGTTTGTGTTGAGAAGAAAAAAAAAAGTGATAGTAGGCAGGCAGGCTCGAACCCGTACGTGAAGAAAGAAAAGCATGTGAAAAAAAAAAAAAAAAGTGACGTCTTTACTGTTGTGCCCATTGCCAAACCACAAGTGACTTAGGTTTAAATTAAGGCTAGTCAATCGAAAAGAGGGGATGACTTTTGAAAATATCAGCGAAAAAAGTGACCCCCTCCCTGTAGAAAAGTGCCCAATTGAGGATGACGGAACTAGTGTTTTTTAGCCAATTTTTCGATATTTGTTGTCCGAAGGGTCGAGTTTTAAAACGATACTGATCTCGTGAAAATCCATTGCCTCTGTCAAAAGTTTTAGGCAGATATACATACATACATACAAACATACAAACATACATATATTTAAACAGAGGGGTGAGATTTATATCATAGATGAGGACTCTTTGTGACCTGTATTTTCTGTATGAAGCCCATCTCCTTACATGCATGAAACAGTAACATAGTAATTTATTTCACAAATGGAAAGCTCTTAGAAAGAAACTCTGTTCATGGGAGATGTATTTGCACCTTTTGTTTGAATACTTGTTTAATTTGACTGTTTATGTTAGTGCTGTAACGTCGATTGCAAAGCAATACACAGCTATAAAATATTGAATCGATTTATTCTGTTCGGTATAATAATAGAAGTCCGTGTCGGGTAGCAATAACTGGTAAGTGAGTTGACAAGTAAATCACTCAATATTTGCATTCCAACTCACAGCTTCAACTGACTTCAATCAGTTTTGCTTTGTTTTCGTGATTCTTCCTGCAAGTTACACAAGTGCAATATGTTTGTCCACTTACCAAAAGCTGCAATGTTACCAGTAACACAAAAAGCATCTATTCTTACTATCTCTCTCTCTCTCTCAACCAAACGCACCAAGCGCTAAACACATTTTCAGTTTTCTACCTTTGTATCACAAACTCATCTGCCTTATTAAGCTGCAAATAATGAATTATTTGTAAACCCTTAGGTCGACAGTTCAAATCAGCTTCACTGCAGCTTGTATTTTAATTCCAAGTTTTTATGTATAACACCAACGATTCTTTGTAATTTACTTCAAGAGATTGGCTTTGTTTATTACAATATTACTCTCTTTGCTCTTTGTTATATCTATATTATATTTCTCTTTGTCTGTTCCACTTTTTTTTCTCTTTTTTTTGGGGGGTGGGAACTACTAGACAGATCTGGCTAAAATTTTGCATGGACCTTTATAAGATGCAGCGAACTAAGTATTATGGTATCCATTCGATGTACAGTTAAGGATTAATAAGGATTAGTCACCACCGCTTCCCTTATTTTGTCCTTTAGTCTTCATGTTCCAGAAACGATGTTTCTGACAAAGAGGCAAGAATTACTGTTTTCTAAGTCGGAATCTATTCCATCTAGCAATTATTGTTGGTAAGTTTTTGACTTGAAGTACTATTTTGTGTTTTTGTTTTTTAACTCCTTACATCAAGTGGATTCATGTCTTGTCTGAAACGATTTCAATAAAAAAAATCACATTTACTTTAAAAGTTCGGCATAAAGCACTTATTCTAAGTCAACTTTTGCACGTTTTTAATTGGCTAAAAAGTGTAGCATTTTTTTCTATTCCTCCATATCTAGCATGAAGTTGATGAAAACGATAAATTGCTCAGTTTCCATTAATAATGATAACCATCCGGGCCAGACAAAGTACCATTGACTTCAGTGGTGCATGTGTGGTGGAAAACCTATCTCATGCTAACTGCTTGGGTTTTTTTTTTTTTTTTAGCAGGGAGGGGTAATTGCATTTTCATCTCAAACAAGGCACAGTGCCACTTTGAGGTAGGGAGGCTACTATCCGGGACATAATTCGCAAATTCGCAGTGGTACTATGTAGGTAGTTGAGCAGAAAGATGTTTGGTTTATTACATTTGAACTTCAGTACAGTCAGGGAAACAGGAAGCCGGAAAGGAATTCCAAAGTCTAGTAGTCCTAGGGAAGAAACTATTAGAGTAGAAGGCTTTCTTGTATCTAAGGATTTCTACTCTGTAGGGGTGGGATTTTGCTGCTTATCGGATTTGTTAAGGGTATTTATATCGAAGGGGTACAAGGGCTTGTAGTTCGTCAGAGCACCTACCATTGTAAAACAGGCAGGGGGATGCAATAGTTCGTTGATGGGACTGTAGTTGGAACCTAGCTGATAGTGCAGGATCAATTAGGTTGACGACTCTCGTTTGACTGTAGTTAACAAAACAAAAAGGTCGAACAACAAATATGTGACAAATGTTACCAAAGGCAAAATAAGTTACTCTTCTACCTACATGGATAATTTCCTTTTTGTTTTTAACATTTTTTTTATTATTATTCAAAACAAATTGAATATCCATTCTGTTCAGGTAAAACGAAAAAAATATAGCTGCTATAAGGATTGCACAAAGATCGTTGATAATCGCTCAAAAATCGAAAGTTAAACGAAATATTGGCATAACATTACATTTTCGGACAATTGATGACATTTATTTGAATGTGTTTCTATGAGTGTTTTGTTTCATGTAGATGATCAGGGAAAAAAATGGCTTTGTGTTTCTGAACTTTTTAGATGAGGATTGATAATTAATATTATTTGGATCATTCGGACTATTGTTTTCATCTTTCATTTGTACAACGTTTTAGCCGATGTAACCCTCGACCTTCTTCTAGTGTATTTTGTCAGAATTGGGAATCTTCATGCAGAACTTGAGTTAGTTAGCACGAAATTTCAGATGGAATTTTATTCAATCCATGGGGGTAGCATGTCCTCGTTATGTCAACCATGACCTGGTAAAAGTCTGAAATAATTGGCAATTGCATTTTCAGTCCTGTCTCAAGTTTTCTCCCTTTATAAATTACCAGTAAAGCTAAAATCTATGTAGCATAATATTGGTAAAAATTGCATGAGTGAATAAAAAGGGAAAAATAGCACAAGCGGAAAATATAGATTAAAAAATCTCACAGTGAGTTTAATCTTTATCTGAGTTCATCAAATCTAAACTTGAAGACTCGTATTAGACATCAATATTGGTTGTCATTCTTTTAAACAAATGACAACAACTTTATCAGTTTAAAAATCTATCTATCCCCGTAATCTGGTTGATCATAGGGGGCGCCTCTGCAGAAACTCTTACCAGCTCCCTCCACGCTCGTCTGTCCTGTGCTATTGTGATGGTGCTGCTGAGCCTCAGGCCCGTCTATTCCCGGATGTTATCCTTCCATCTCTTCTTCTGTTCTCAACACCTTCTTCCTCCTCTTGTTTTAACAAGTCCTGTTGATCTTGTGACATGGCCATACCACTGTAACTTACGCCGTTTTACAGTGGCTAAGAGATTTCAATAGAGCCCACAAGCTTGCTTTGTCAGGTTGGTTGGTTCCTCATTTGTAATGTGGTCTTTGTAGGAAATACCAATATTTTGCGATAGCACCTCATCTCAATTGCTTGTACCATCTGTTCAGCCTCTGATGTTAAGGTGTCAGAATTTAATTCTTCCATCTCCCCTTCTTTCTCTTTCTTTTCTTCTTTCTTTAACCCACCCCTCTATGCAAGTAGTTGTAGACTGCTACTGACAGCACGTGACTGTTTCTTTGTTGACAATTGGTCGAGTGATTTTTTATTCGCCGATTTAAGCGAAAATGGAAGTGAAAAAGCGCAGTTGCTTTAGTAGTGAAAGGTCGTTGTTTGAAAATGTCTGACCTGGATGTAGTAACCCATCGTGGCGAGACATCAGGAGGCTCTAGATGAAGGTCCTATTTCGTTAGTTAAATTTTCGTCTAGGTGACGAAAATGAAGAGAAAAGTCTTTAAAAATCAAGTCAAAAGTCTCGTCTAGAAGAAAAGAAATAAGTGCAAATGTTAAACCTCAGACGAGTGAAAAAAGTGACGGTGCAAACAACAATTTGCTTGGTCCTCAGAAAATATTCGAAGTGAAAAGGAAAGTGTATAATCTTCTATGGTGCAGCAAGAAAGAACCTTCTCTAATAAGAAAAGTTTTCGTTCGACTAAGCTGTCGAAGCTACATCAGGTCAAGTAATGTTGTTTCCTCCATGTAAAAGCTGACAAATATGAGTAAAAGAAAGTTGAAGAAGATGCAGATTTATTTGATAAAAAAGGAATAAAATCCAACGAAACATTTTTTTATTTTTATGCTATCTCAAGCAGGAATGATAATTTTTCTCTCTAAAAAAATTCCGTATAAATTATCCTTGCTTCTAAAAAAAAAAAAAAAAGAAGAAAACTATTCTTACCTCAAAGTAAGTTTTGCCTCTTTTTTTAAATCTTTTCTTTTTTAATTCTATTCTTTCTCTCTCTTGAACTGTTACTAGAACCTTTAAGGTTCGCCAAAAGGGGACATTTTTTTTTGCAGTCAAAATACAGTCTTTTATAAGGTTATTTTTTCTCCCCCCCCCCCTTTCAATTTATTTTTCCCTCTTTAAATGAAAGTTTATAATTATTTCAAGTGGTTTTTGATTCCTCTTCTTTCTCCTTATCTTACTTGTAAATGGTTATATGCAATTAGTTTTTACAGGTCCTAGTATTTAAATATGTCTAATCTGGCTGTTTTTTTTTACATAAGCGTCACCACTTATCAAGGCCGATCGGCCACTCAAGGATAAGGGTTAAAGAGTGTACAGTAGTCAAAAGGACAATATAGTAATCCATAGTAATGGAAGTTCAGTAAATTTGTTAACTTAAGTGGAACGGCTCATCAGAAACTTGTTCACGTTGGACTTGAAGACAACCATATTATAGACAGCTGAAAAGCAGGAAAATGGAAGATAATTTCACAGGCGTGCAGTTCTAAGAAAGAAGCTTTGATCATGGAATCTATGTTTAGGTTTAGGCACAGATAAAGAGTGGGGAAAATTATTGATAATGTTTTCAGCTAGTCTAGTGTTTCTTGTGAAAGTTTTGCGAGGGGGGACCATAGATTGAAACTCAGTCGAACACTTCATGAAAATAACGTTAAAGCAAACTCGCAACATCTCTTCTGTGAGATAGAGGTTGCAGCAAAGAGAAAAGGACATCTCCCACCAGGCCACGAAGTCTATTTTGAACCCTATTAAGGCAGGACAAGTCTTTTCTAGCAGCTCCTGCCCATATGTGGCAACAGTATTCCATCCTTGGACGTATCTGGCTCTTATATAGATAGAGAATTGCATCAGCAGTGAGATATCTACTGGATCGATAGAAGGATCCCACCATTTTTCCAGCGGCCTTGGCAACAGATTTGATGTACGTATTCCATTTAAGATCAGGAGTAAAGGTCAAGCCCAGAAGCCTGTCAAAACTTGAGGCCTCCCCAAGACGAGAGCCATTCATTTTAATTGATGCCAGATGGGGATCAGAACGTTGATGATGTAAAGATAGTTACTAAGTTACTAAGTTAAATTCGGACAAAGGTTCATGATTCACAAGCATACAGGAATATTGATGTTACTAATGAACGCAGGAGTCTGCTTTTTGATGTCACTGATATATTTGTATCTTTCCATATTGGACTGAGTTTTGTGTGGGCTACAGTGGTTTGGCCAATTTTGGATAATATCTCTGGTTTGGACATTTCATCTTACACAATTGCCCCAAGATATTAAAAGCTGTTTGCAGCTGTCAGTTTTTAGCCGTTCACTTTGATGTCTGTAGTGATGTCATTAGTGTTGTTTGTCACAACGTTTTTTTGTTTTTTTTCCGCACTAATCTGCATATCACATAGTTCTGTTTCGCATCCTTCCATGTTTAAAAATAAAAACACAGAAAATCAAAAATTTGAAACGAATAAACGAAATATACACAGAAAAGAAAACGGACATACAAACGTTTTTCCCCCTCCAAAATAATGGAGACTATTTCTTTTTTTATCTTTTTCTAGTAAGATTTTGTTCCAGCTTAAAAATCGAAAACAAATTACAAACGAAATTTATTTTCCCTCTCATTTTTACATTTATGGACGCTCCTTTATTGGCGTTGTTTTTTTTTTTTTGTTTGTTTTGTTGTGTGTGTGTGTGTGTGTGTGTGTGTGTGTGTGTGTGTGTTTTTGTTTTTTGTTTTCTTGTTGTGCGCGTTTTGTGATAAAGTTTTAGTTTTATTAAAATGTGACAAGAAAGACAAGAAAGCTTTTAGTTAAAGTAATTTTGTTTTAAAAAAAAAAATGCGTCCTTACACGTTTAGAGAAATGGCTTATTATATTTTGTGAACATAGTTTCATTTTTGTGAGGTTTCCACTAATTTACATTGCAAACGTATAAAAGAAAACATATACAATCCCGAAAGCATTCAGTACAAAAAAAGCAAATCTAAATTAATATATACCTGCCTAACATCAAATATATAGAGATAGATATGTAGAATAAAAATAGCTTTATGTGTTTGTATGAAAAAGACAAAAGTAAAAATAAATTAAACACAGGAAGAAAGCATCAAAAAACGACAGATTTACAGGTGTGCGAACGTTTTCAGAAAAAGATCCGAACGAAATCGTTAAATGGGGATGAAAATAATGACCTACAATTAAATTCCGTGGTGACATAATATATGAAAATGATAGAAACAAAAACGAATTAAACACAGGAAGAAATAATTTAAAAAAAAAAAACGGAAGATTTCATTTGAATCAAAGGAAAAGATCTGAACGAAACAGGTAAACGGGGATAAAATAAACAATATATCATAAAATTAAATCCCATGGAGACAGGATGTATGAAAATGACAGAAAGAAGAAAACAAATTAAACACAAGAAGGAATAATGGAAAAATGAGATTTACCAGTTTTGCTCTGATCTTTTTCTGAAGACTTTTATTGACTCAAATGAATCCGGTAAATATTTCGGGGTTTTTTTTTATACTTTCTTATTATTTTTCCTTTTTCATACATCCTGTTTCTACAACATTTTACCTTATGATATATAGTGTATTTTATTCTCGTAACAGGTCTATATTGTGGCGAAGTGAAATGCACAATCTGTGGCAGATTTCTTCTAAAGCCAGTTTAGTAAACCATGGGAGGTCACACAATGTCGGGTATGACAAACAATTGCATGAGGCTGTGTTTCTTCCCAAGTCACACAAGGATTGCAGTAATAGCTCTGGTTTCGTCTCTAATTCAGCAGCGTTTTGACAAGATTCTCAAAGGTGCATAATTAAGTCCTACCACAAACAAAACCAAATACTAGCACGTTCCCCTGTGAACGATTTTACAAGAATGTAGCTGGTTTGAAGAGCTATCTACGTGCGCATGGACGTGTTGCATCAATCTGAAGAGATGACAAAAAGTAGCAATCATATATATTGGAACAGTGATTAGCGTGTTATCTAATGAGTGGGAAGACTGGAGGTTAATCCTCAGTTGATTCCCACCAAAAACTCAAAAAGAGTGATATGCACAGAAATGATCATTAATATTCTTTTCTTTTTTTTCTTTTTTTTTCTTTTTTTCTTTTCTTTTTTTCTTTTTTTCTTTTTTTCTTTTCTTTTTTTTCTTTTTTTTCTTTTTTTTCTTTTTTCTTTTTTTTCTTTTCTTTTTTTTCTTTTTTTTTCTTTTTTTTCTTTTTTTCTTTTTTTTTTTTTTTCTTTTTTTTTTTTCTTTTTTCGTCTTTTCTTTTTTTTTTCTTTTTTCGTCTTTTCTTTTTTTTTTTTTTTTTTTTTAAATCTTCTATCCTTAATCATGGGGTCATCTTTATTTCAAATTAGGAGGGCCATCACATCCATTGAAAAATGTCTGATAAATTGGTTGGATCATTCTATCACTCCAAAAGGTATCTCACTTCCAATCCTCCACCTGTATAAAAGTTAAATACTTCCTAACATGGAATACAGACTGGAACGATAAATTTGTTGCGCACAAGAAAACAACACTACAGCTTTATTTTAAAACTTTTATTGAAAAAAATCAATTTGGGTAACTTGTTCATTTAGTAGAGCCGATATCTATTCAATGTAGCCGCCTTCAGTCTCAATCACAGCCTCAATACAGGTCCAGAACTGGGAACATGCCTTTTCCGCAAGAGCCGGCAGGAGCTCGGTAAATACTTGGCAGATGACCGCGATCAGGCTGGCTTTGGTGTTGTGGAAGGTCGTGTTGTTGATGTTCTCGGCGTATGACTAAACTAAGTAGACCAGCAGCTTCAGATTGGGAGGGGAGAGGAGCCATTGAGAGAAGGGTACACAGTCATAACGCTCCTTCTGAAACTAAGCCTAGGTGTATTTGAACTTGTGGGCCAGCACTGAGTCCTGCTGCTACACCCAGGGTCTGCCAGCAGCCACCTGATTGCACCAGAGGATCACCACACTCTTCAGCACATCCAGGTACACTTTGGTGTTAACTTTCAAGCTGACTTCGAAGATGTGAGGTGGCATGCTGTAGCCCTCATTTGAAACCACACCAATGACCATAACCATGGCCAGAAACTTCGTTAAGCTATGCCCTCAACCATTGAACCGTCCGGATTTGCATTTTGAGGGTTAGGGTCCTGTTGTCATAACTTGGATTGGTAGAAAGCAGGAGTTGTACAGCAGTGCATCTTCGATCTCGCTCATTTAACATGGTGTCATTTTCAGACATGATAGAAGGCTCCTATCGCCATTGGGATTCATGCACAACTGGCCAACTAGTAGGTCTGCAACAACAAAAAGAAAACCGGTTTTCATCAAATGGAAATGGAATCATGTCGTTTTTTCTAGGGCGACGATTTTATTGTTTCATCCTGTGCTGTTGCCACATTTGTAGAGGAGGTACTAAGAGAACCCTTTCCTTCCTTGGCTGGCTTCAAGATCTCGTGAGCAAAGTCCTCTTTTCTATCTTACTTATTTTTTTTTCTTTTTTCAGAGAAGAGACTAACGAGTCTATCTTTTGCTCAACTGGCTATCTTGAAACACAAACTGTTTCGAAAACGCGAGTCAAACACAAGACAATTTCCATCTCGCAATCCGGCACCTGTTTCCAATGTGTCTATGAAATTGACTTCTGTTTGTTTCACTCGCTAGTTGCACTGAGTTCACGTCCGTTCATCGTCAGGTTGTCTTGATATGCATTTAATAAAATGCTATTGAAACTCATACTATTTGACATAATATCTACTCACTGATGTTAGACCCCAACATGTAACACTTTTGCAAAGCAATACGCAGATTAGTTGATCATCGCATACATACATGATTGGTGAGAAACATGCGTTTATCAAATCGTACACACATCCATACACACACCTTTAAATAACGCACCGGTTACCACCCTTGCGGTAATCTTTGTTTCGCCCAACAGGTGGCGTCTCTGTTTCCTTTTCCGTTTTCTCTCCTTTCTTCCTCTTCTCTCTCGAGATGTCGACGTGACAACGCGTCTCTTTTGATTCGAACCTCCAATGTAAGTGACACGCAATTAGGTCCACGCATCGACAGGGCGTTTACCTTCTTAGGGTAAGAAAGAAACTCGTGTAACCTAACCAACTCTTACACACTCGCAAGGAACTCTTTCGGCGAATTCTCGTATATTCACACGCATGCATGCTAATTTATAAACACACAAACACTCTGTAAGGTTCGTAACCTTTCTATGTAAATATATATTCCTTGTACATATGTATATATATGTAAACCTGTTTCAGCGTGCTCCATTTCAATGTCTTAAATATACTCGTAACACGTGCCCTTTTATTGACGATTGTTTTCATTACGCTGTCCTAACAAACGACGACCTCCTGTTAATCACACAACCTTATCAATACATTACACGCAACCTATTCAACCTTCTCAAAAACCGGTTCCTACATGCAGCCTACAAAGCGGGGGACTCCAGCATATAACCGGTAACCAAACTGCTCCCGGGCTCCTCCATAAAGCTAATGTTCTATTTTGAATATGAATTTGGTGGGTTTCTTTTTTCTCACTGTCAGTACACTAAATAGTACAACTTTAGAAAGACACCTAAAGAATACCCGTCCCAAGGTGGGTAAAATTCTTCAAACAAAACATTTTTGTGCCACTTTCTTGTCCTTATACAAAGATTAAAATCAAGATATAATGCTATTAAACCTTGTGTCTAGAATCTTTATTCCAATCTTGATCAAAAGCTATCACATGATTTTAATTCTAGAAAATGTCTTAAATTGAAGGTTTAAACTAAAAGGGCTTTAAAGATGTAGGGAAAATTGTGGCTTACCTTCAAAGCATCCGCACGTGTGTGCATCATATGGAATCAAGCTGTCGGGAGGGAGGTAGAAAGAATCAAGATGGTGGCGCCTATAACTTTTATAATTAAGTGGTCTCGCAAAATGATGCAAAATAATATAATGAGCATTTTCTCTGTTTTTGTGTCTGTCGGTCTGTCTGTCACAAATTTGGGAATATTTATTAATTGATGTCTAATACATGTTAAAATTTCACAAAAATCGGTGGTATTTGAATTTTCACAAATGGCATCCATTCATATTTTTCATCCTTCGCATAAAACTAAATTCAGCAAGCAATAATCACATTGAGACACCGGTTCTCGCTGGATCACCGAAGTTAAGCAACGTTGAACCTGGTCAGTACTAAAATGGGTGACTATTTGGAACTTCCAGGTGCTGTATGTGCTCTCCGCTTATCTCGGCATTGTTTCCAGTCGTTCTGGACTTTTCCACCGGACTCAAACAGTGCCAATTCAGTAGAGGTGTGGTTTGGATTGTGCAACCCTTGCCTCACAATTACATGCACAGCTGCTCCTACAGGGGTATCCTTTGTCTGTTGAGACTGAACGGAGGCATTGGAAATTCAACTAAATAACCGCCTCCCTTTCCCATCTCCTGGAATCTTTTTGCCCCTGTCTTTTGTTAGTGGTCACTATTCGACCACTCAAAAATTGACTACTCGAGATATCCATTGAAGAAACCGGTTAAAGCCTACCTTTGCATTCCTTACACCTAAGAGCTAAATTCCAGAATTCATAATGATCGGTTAATTAATGTAAGAGTCCATCTTGTGCATACAAATATATGGACATATAGGAATAACTAATCTTATAAAGGTAGAGGTGTACCGTTTTATCAAGATAGCTACGATCTACTAATAATCTAAGGAGCATTTTCTCTGTGTGTGTGTGTGTGTTTGTGTGTGTGTGTGTGTATGTCTATCTGTCCGTCACAATTTTGTGAATATTTATTAATCAATGTCTTATACAATCCATTCTACAAAAATCGCAAATATCTGAATTTTCACAAAGAGCCCCTACCCCCACCTTTTTATACCCTTTACATAAAACTAAATTCAATTAAATATAGCCCATATTTGGACTTCTTACACATAGGAGCTGAATTCCAGAGTGTATAATAATCAGTTAATATGTTTATGAGGCAGTCCGGTGCACACAAATATATATATATATATATATATATATATATATATATATATATATATATATTAACTAGTGTTTGTGCAATGTTCACAACTTCCGCTCGTTAAAACACTCTAAACTGTCTATTGTCTGCGCCCAAGTTTGGCCTTTATAAATTTTGAATTCCATTTTTTCCTGCGGCAATTGTTTAGTAGTGCAGAGGTAAAGGTTTGTAACAACCATTATGCCCGGTAGGAACATTTCAGAGCAATCACCACTTTGAAACACCCACGCGTATGAAGAACGCGTAGGAGCATGACATTGTGATTCAACCACCGCACACATAAAAGAGAAGGAACTGTTACGCTCCCTCGTGTATGAATACAGTAAACTGGCTGGAACTTTCGAGAAAGCCTGTATATAAGATTTTACTCACCAAAATCAAATCGGTTTTCTCTCCAATTTCCCAAGTTCGACACGTGTTCAAGTAAACTCCGTCTGTGGAAGACATTAAAAGCCTCGTCATGATTTTACGTGCAACAGGCATGAACTTTAATACCCAGCATGGAAACTTACCACATCGAGCAAGGATTTAAATCATTTTTTAAGCAATCTTATTTCAAACTATTGTTCTTACGATACAGGCGGGAGGGGTGCACGCACGCACGTATTCGTTTATATGAATTGACTAGCGAGGGGTACCCGGCGTTGTCCGGGTGTTTGTAGGTGTGTGTGTGGTGTTAAATAAAAAAGAAACCGGGGGGGAGGGGGAGGATCGAAGCCGAAGCCCTGAGGCGAAGTTTGAAAATAAAATCGGCCAGCCAGAATGAAGCATTGTTATAAGCGAATAAGTGAAAGATGTTTGAAAGTCGTCGAGCGTTATGACGATGACAATGTAAGCATTGTTATAAGCGAAGTAAGAAAAGAAAACAACGTTTTAATTAAGCGGGGGGGGGGTAATCAAAACATCAAAAAAAAACACAAAAAAAACTAACGTAAGGCAAACGAACAATGAAAATAGAAAAACGAACACGTGAAAAATGGCTTAAATAAGCCTGTTTCGATATTAAAATTTAAAAATTGATAGGTACCTGGGTGTTTTGGGGTGTCGCTAAGAATAAGCGAAGTAAAAAAAAATTAAAAAAAAAAAAAAGGAAAACGAACATGACGTGAAAAATGGCTTAAATAATACAGGGTTCAATATTTAAATTTAAAAAAATCGAAAAAAAAAACATCTCGCACCACGATTCGAACCCAAAACGTTTAGATAATGAACGATGGCCTTAACTACCTGAGCTAAAGCGACGTATATGAAATTTGTTCGGTTTTTCAACTATTTAAAGTAAATCAGGTCATGACGTCATCTGACGCATGCGTTGTTGACCCCCCCCCTGTCGAAAATTGTCAATTTCGGGGTGAAAAAGTTAACGTTTTTTTCTCTCTCTCTCGCTCTCTCTCTCGCTCTCTCTCACTTCGTCTTCCTTACTCTAAAGAGTGTTACTAAAAAGAAAATGGCGTCTGGCTGTTTTTTTTTTTTTTTGTAAAAACTTCGATCGTTAATATTTTTTGTAAGCGTCTTTTTTTTTTTTACTTCACATTTTTGGCTTGTTATTTTTCGTTTAACTATCGTATCTAACTATTTTTAACGTGCTAATAACTTTGGTAACATTGTCATAGCGTAGAAGTTCATAGTTTAGCTTGTGTGAGGGTTAAAAAAATTTTACCGATAACAACAATGTTTTTAAATTCAGACTCCCATTACAGCTTGCTGACGTCAAGATCACGTGACATGACTCAACAGGTTTTAAATACAAGTTGACCCAAAATAAACGGCCCCGTGTACACTTTATGTAGAAGAGTTGGCGCCCATATTTTTTGGGGCAGTTATAAATCGATTTAAAAATATGTAATGTTTAACATTACAATGTCACTTTTTTTGGCCCCCTCCCCTGCAGAAAATCGATCAGTTCACGCACTTCTGATGGGGTTTTTGGGCCAATTTTTCGGTATTTGTCGTCCGGAGGGTGGGGCTTTCATATGAGACCAAGTTTGTAAATTTTTATTCCGTCGGTCAAAAATTTTTAGCAGACACACAAACAACATACATACATTTTCGCTTTTCTATATATAGATAGAAGATAGTTTCGCTTTTATATATATAGATGACCTGGGGGGGGTTTAATATATATATATATAGCCACATGGACTTTAAGCCCTCGTGCGGCACTCTTATTATAAAAAAAAATCAGTAATTTCAAGCCTCGTGCTATTCTCACAAAATCCTCACTTCATCAATCCTTCATTATGTTCATAATGAACATTCAACACAAGGATGCACTTATGTCGGAACAATTTAAATTCATATTCCTAACACGTAAATAAACATTGTTTATTTGATATTAATTCACTGATTTCATGTTCTTTGTTGAGTGCCGTTATTTTCCGGATTTCATTTTTATTTTTTTATGTAAGGATGTGGACTGGTGAGTCCTTTCTATTAAATTTACCTTTAATGGTCCCGTCAATAGACTCCTACAATTGGTGACTCCCGACTTCAGTAAAAATAGCAACATGCAACCTCGGTCCTATAAATTGATAAATCCCGATTATGGATTGGTTACCCTATCAATCGCACATCCTGCAGGCTTAGAAAATGGAGTCAAAGGTAAATTCGTAGCTGAGTTCAAATCTCCTGACTGGTAGGAATTGTCATCTTCTACACTGATGATCGTGAAAGTATGAAACATTGTCTGTAGGTATAAAAAAAAAAAAAAATTTATATTATATACTAGCTTGTGTGGATGTTTGGAGGTGTGTGTTGAGCAAAAAAAAAAGTGGTAGTAGGCAGACAAGCTCGGACCCATACCACGAAGGGGGAAAAGAACATGAAAAAAGTTACTTCTTTGCCGTTGCCTCCATCGCCAAACCGGAAGTGGCGAAGGTTTAAATTAAGGCTGCTCAATCGAAAAGAGGGGATGACGTTCGAAAATATCGGTGAAAAAGCGACCCTTTCTTGTAGAAAAGTGCCCAGTTGAGGGTGAAGGAATTAATGTTTTTAGCCAATTTTTCGATATTTGTCGTCCGAAGAGTCGGGCTTAAAAACTATACCAATCTCGTGGAAATCCGTCGCCTGTGTCGAAAGTTTTAGGCAGACATGCAAACATACATGCATACATTTAAACAGACAGGTGATAAAATAATTATAAATATACTAGAGAGACATGTGGAAATTCCAGAGCAGCATCTTTCATATGTAATATAGTGCTGCTGGGTATTTTGTGGATGGTCAGTGTGAATGGAGACCTCGTGATATTATTGTAGCCCTTTTGTTAAAACTGTAAAAGTATATATCTAATTAATCTGACTAATGTAGTGTCAGAATATATCTGGTTATTACGGTTTATTTCCAATATCCTTATAGGAGTCTGTGACATATTTCCAGTGCATGAACACCTGGCACGACTGGAAACCCCACGATATCATTATACCATCTTTAGAAAGAACAGATACTACCCTTGGATCCTAGCCAGAAAACCAAGAAGGTATATTTAAGTTTCACGTATGCCCCAAAAACAACATCATGTTTTTTAATATTATTATTTTTTTTATTTATTTATTTTTTACATTGCGTCTTCAGTGATAGGGAGATCCTATTTATTAAAAAGGAGAATAGAAGATGATAATATACTATGAACATTAAATTAGACTATAATATACTAATTTAATGTTCGTAGTATTTTATCACCTATCTTCCTTTTTAATATTTTTAATAAAATAGGATCTCCTGATCAAATAATTTATAATCAGGAAACCATGACACATACACGTGCTACTACTGCACTGAAGTGGCACTCACCCTAGGTGGGTTGAACTGACTTCCTCCAATGGAGGGAGATTTTAGGGAATGTAGACTGTCCTCTTACAGACAGCGCTGGTATTCCCAAATTGTTACTTATCTGGTACTGACCAGGCTCAACCTATATATATATATATATATATATATATATATATATATATACTAGGGTGAGTGCCACTTCAGTGCAGTAGTAGTACACAAATATATGAAGAGACGGGCATAACTAATTTTATAAAAGTAGAGGTGTGACGTTTTATCGAGGGGGAGGGGCGTATCTGACTCTATTATAAACATGAAAAGTCATTCCGACAGAAACGTAATGCCTGTTTTTGAAAAGACTCCTTTAAAATTCTCCTAAGAAACTGAAATTTGGGGAATATTTGGTGTCTGAATCTACTGTTAAAATTTCATAACCATCAGAAATATCTAAATGTTCACGAAAAGCCCCCACTATTTTTCCACTTTTTCCATAAAATTAAATTCCACTGCTCGACTGAACTCCAATTTGTGGTTCCCCCCCCCCACCGTTGCCAAACTTTTACAAAAAAAAAAAAAAAAAAAATATTCGACTAGCTACAACCACTATATATGATTTCCCCCACTCTATATCTGTACCTAAATCTAAACACGGATTCCATGGACAAAGTTTTTTTCCCAGAACTGCCGACCTGTGGAACACTGTTCTGTTGGCTCTTCAAGTCCAACGTAAACAAGTTCTTGATGAACCGTCCCTCTAAGTAATCCAATTTACAAAATCTCCACTACTTATGATTACTATGCTATAATCCCATAACTAATGTATATCCATTAACCCTTATCCTCGAGTGACCTCCAGGCCTCGATAAGTGGTGACTCCTTTGTAAAAAAAACAATTTTTTTTTAATCCAATGTAAACAAGTTCTTGTTGAGCCATCCCCATAAATAATCAAATTCTACCTAATTTACACAACGCTTACTACACTATCATTTTACTTTATACTCGAGTGGCCTTCGGTCCTTGATAATTGATGACTCCCAAGTAAAAAAAAATATATAGCCTACATTTGGACTCTTTGACGTCTAGTAGGTGAATTTCAAAATAATCGGTAAATTAGCTCAGCAGTCAAGCCTGTGCACCCAAACATATGACACATAACTCTTTAAAGGTAGAGGTGTGCCGTTTTATCAAGGTAGCATTTTCGCGGGGAAAGTGGGATGGGAGTACTGACTCTATAAACCAGAAGGTCACCCAGACAAAATTTTTTTTTTTTTTTTTATTATTATTATAGATGTCAACTTAATGAAACTAGTACGACTTTGAACGTGGAGCCAATTTACATTCTCTAAACTTTTTTTTTTCTATGCTGTCATCCATCAAATTAACTTTCCATTCACTTACTGTCACAGGTTGCCGACCATGCCATTATTTTGAGGCCGTTATAAACCAATTGTACTTGTGACCTCACCAGGGAAGTGCAAGCTCAAAGAGAAGTTCCTGGCAGTTGTTATGAACCCTTTACAATCTCATCCACCCACCCCCGTCGGATCCCTAAATAACATCTGTAACTATAGTCACTGTAAAGGGCCTACAGTTTGTTTTCTAGTAAACAGGTGGCCCTTGTGAAGTTGATGGATATTTTTTTGTTGGACTGTTTTATGGTTTAGGGTACAAGAAAGACCAACGGGTATGCACTCGTGCATACAGAATAAAATAATGATAATAATGATAATAATAAAACGCAAGCTGACTATCTAACTGTGTCTGAGATGGGTATATTTGCTGATGACTAGGGCTAAGACAACAGCATATGCTTTTAACTGTTTTGCCTCTCGAGTGCGTATTCGTTGATATCTTATATGCTTTTATATAGAGTGATGTGGTTCTCGGTTGATTAATTATGTCTGAGTCGGATATATACTAGAATCAAAACAATAAGAATATTCTGTTGTCATAGTCCTAGTGATTGCTATAATGTTGTGTAGTGGTGGGTGTATAACATACATACATGTGTCTTCTAGTTGGTTAAATTGTATGAGAGTGTGTATATATATATATATATATATATATATATATATATATATATATATATATAGTGTTATAATGGAATAATTCCAGAGGAAATCCGGGTATGAGAGCTCAATGTGGTAAACAGAGCAATAAGATAAAAAATATAACACGGAAATTACATAATTGGCGATGCAATAATTTATTTCAACCTTATGGTATTTTCAAGCATCTAAACCAGACAATTACATTTTTGATTATTTGAGTATCAAAAATGTAATTGTCTGGTTTAGATGCTTGAAAATACCATAAGGTTGAAATAAATTATTGCATCGACAATTATGTAATTTCCGTGTTATATTTTTTATTTTTTATTTATATATATATATATATATATATATCGTTGTTAAAATTAAATTCTGAAAATCAAATATAGACACATATGTTCGAGTTAAGAATTTATTGTTTGACAAAAGGAATGTATAGAAAGGGTTATATTAATTTCCTTAATCCATGGATTTTCAATAATGGCTCATATCATCAGAGGAAATGAAATGCGGTTAGCAAAACGTTCAGCTGTGAAAAGGCACGTATTTTGCTTTTCAGCACAAATATTGAAAATAGTTTTTTGGGTGGTGAATGATAGTTATATGAAAATAATTATTGGAAAAGGGAATTTCATACAACCTGGGCAGTCCATTATCGGAAGGAGTATAATGTCCTTCGAAGTTTTATATGTGAAATATTCTGCCTACTTGGAAATAAAACCCTGAAGGACATTATACTCCTTCCGATAATAAGTCTTCTAAACTTTTATAAAACTCTTATAAACTTCTCTTTTAGAATGATCTATAAAGTAAAAGTTTTATAACGAAGACATTTCCGATAATGCATCATTTAAAATCAAAATTTAAAATTCCGCCAGAATTTTTTTCTCAACCTTATATAAACTCTAATCAGTTGCTTACTTGTGACGCTGAAACCGTCTTTCCGGTTTGCGCATGCTGTTTTCAAAAATTCGTCTTTTTACATACCTCTGTTTCTACCATTATATAAAATGAACTTTGTGAGTTCGTTCCCTATGGACTCAAAAACGGCTGGGCTGATTTTTATGAAATTTCACACTAAGGAACTTCATGTGCCTGGCAGTGTTCTAAGGTTTTGTATCGGAATGTTTTTGATAAGTATCGATAATCAAAATAATCCAATGAAAGAAGGATCAAGAGATTTGGATCAAAGTTAGCACCTTACACAGCCTAACATCACGTGGGCATTTGAGAAGTTTTATTATCATACAAGTCGACAAGCTTGACATAAAATCAACAGTAGATTCGAAATTCATGTTTAGAGCACAATTGAAGCATGATACTTGTCTTTTTACATTTTAAACTTTAGTTAAAGCCATTATATATAAAAATAATTTTATAAAATCAACAGTAGGTTCTCTACAGTGCAATCTAGACTACAATGTATTATTAAATATGTCATAGCGAGAAGCAATTGAGCTTGCTCCCGGTGAACCATGATGGGTCCCGAACTAGAGCAGTCAATCAATCGTTTTGATTGAAAAATGGGCGATTGCACCGATTTCAATGACAATAAAAATATGGGAGTGTGAAACATTTGTTGATCATCATTCAATCCCGGGCAACGTCGGGTTACCAAGCTAGTTTCTTATAAAACGAAAAGGAAATTAAACGAAGAAAGGAAAATAACCAAGGGGGGCATTGTTTCTAAATAAATCATTTTTGTCTAAATAATGTTTAAACAAAAATAACTACTTGAAGCCTATCCCCATCCATAGCCTTGAGCCCCTTGAGGGGCCATCAACAAGCTTGTAGATGCTTTTGTAGCAAGGAGTTCTTTTTTCAACTGAGGGTGCTGGCCTCATGCCCACCCTTCTCAGAAGGTACATACAGCGCCTAACCTTCCCAAATGGTCACACATCTGGGACTGGCCAGGCTCAACGGTTCGGTGATCTGGCGAGAACTGGTGTGTCCACGTGATTGTGCCGTATTCACTTGAAGCATTTGACTAATAATTAAATTCTGTCATTTTTTTAACGTATATCGTAAAAGTATATATATATATATATATATATAATATAGTAATTTATAAAATATATATGGCGATTAAGCTACACTGAATATTCTGCGTTTCATCCAACTATAGGATTCGTCAGGCTTATGCGCAAATTCTGTCGTTGCTTCTTGTTTTTATACATGTTGAAGATTACTAGTTGGCCAATCAGCTTTCTAGTATCCACCGCGCCCCTTCCTACCATATATATAAATATATAATTTATAAATTACTAACTAGCTCTACCTACGTATTGAGCACTTTTGAAGTAAATACTTAAAGTTTACGCATAAATCTATACTTTCATATAGTAAATTTATGTGAATAAATGAAATAGTTATATATATATATATATATATATATATAAAGTGAACGTGTCTGTGTACATTTCCCTACGCAATAACTCTGTCAATTTTTAGTCTACAGACTCGAAATTTGATATACAGGATACTGAGATTTGGGAAAATCGATGTGATAGGTCTTTGGTCAGAAATTTGGCGATTAAGGGGTCACCGCCTGGTCCACAAAGTATAGAAATAAAAGATTTTAAAATTTAAAAAAAAAAAAAAGTTTACAAGTGTTTTTGATATAGATGTACATAATAATATTTTGATAAGTATGTTTCAACTTAAATAGGGATGGTATAATAAAATTGTGGGTTCTGCGTTCGCGCCTGACCTCCATAGAATGGAAATAGGCACAAACTTTAATAAAGACTTTTCATATCTATCTGCGTAAGTATACTTTGATAATTGTTTTAGTTTGAAGAAATATGGTATAATAAACTTATGTGGTGTTCGTTTGCACCTGACCTCCATAGAATGGAAATATGTCACAAAGTTTAACAAGGTTTTCTTAATATAGATCCACAGAATATTGTGATAAGTGTTTCAGCGTGAACAGGTATGGTATAATAAATTATGGGGTTTATCTATTTTTTTTTTTTTTTACTTTCATTATATTTTGTTTTGGTTTTGATACCCCCAAATTCAACCCAAATTTACAACCCTTCCTTTTCATAACCTATCATACTTTCATAAATCAGAGTTCATTTTCTGTGGGCTGTTTTTGAACCCAGTCAACGACGGGTACTTTTGCTAGTGTGTGTATATATATATATATATATATATATATATATATATATATATATATATATATATATATATAATCGAGATAAAACACTGATTAGAAATCAGATGAAAGATCCTGATAGGTATTACTTGAAGTAATACTTTCAGGGCGATCCTAGCCAAAAAGGAGAAGCTCAATATTTAAGCATAGAGCAATATATAAGTTAAGTGGTTGTATTTAAATTCTGAAAAAACAACATATAGACACATATATTCGAATTAAGAATTTATTGTTTGACAAAAAGAATATATAGAAGGGGTACATATATATATAATCACATTGGCTTGGTTTGAATGTTTAAATTTTTGCCATTAAGTGGTGACTCGTTATTATTAATGACACAGATTATGTTTCTCAGAATGAAGTGGGTTACCAGATGTAATGAGTAAGGGGGTGTGGGGATCTCTCACCAATATTCATTCTATGGTCATACCTTAACACAATGGTTATTTTTCAAGCTATAAGTCCCAACCCTTTTAGATAAATGAAATGGGTCACAACACAAAGAAAAGAAAAAAAAATGCAAGTTCATGCTCAGAGTACAAATATAAACAACCCTAAATGCTGTTTGGCACTGATAAGTCAATGATAAGTTCCCCCAATGATAAAGCAGGCCTTAATAATTAAAATCTATTACGTATTATCACGAAGGCATTACATAATCCGTGTTCATATACATTGCTTTTAGGTGGCGCTTTATCACATCCTTGTAGCGGAGTTTCTGCCCACCAATCTTTCTGTGCCCATTTTCTAATTGTCCATACAATAGGATTTGGGGGATGCGATTGTTTTCCATTTTGGCCGCATGTCTAGTCTATCACAGTTCTGTATTGGTGAGTACGGCTTCTATGCTGCCATGTCGGCTCTGTTGAGTACTTCAACGTTTGGTATAAGATTGGTCCATTTAAGTTTCATAGCTTTTCTTAGGTGGCGCTGTTGTATTGCTTCCAACCTCTTTATGGGGTCCTTGTACAGTGTATAGGTTATGAGGAGAATAGTTACTTTAAGTCGGACGAATTAGGTCTTTTAGTGTTTTACTTATTTTAAAGCGTTTATTCGGTTCGAAAAACAAGTGTTGAGAGTAATACATCAAAACAAGAAAAAATGGTAATGGAAAGGTCATATCTTTGAAGCTTCGATAATCACTAAAAAATAGAAAAGAAAGAACTATTGGAAGAAACTCATCCAATAAATATTACCGTGATATTTATTGGGTGGATTTCTATCAGTATTTTGTTTTATTTTCGAATTTTGAGCGATTATCGAGACTCTCAAGATGATGGTGAATATGAGACTATCTTGTTGTAGGCTTAACAAGCGCTCAGCACTATTTGCGTTTCATACTTAATAAACGCTTTAAAATAAGTTTAAACACCAAAAACTTATCCATGTAGGTAGAAGAGTAACTTACCTTGTTTTTAGCAACGTTTATTTTGAATTTATTTTTATTTTTATTATTTTTTTTTTAACCACTTTTTCGTTTTGTTGGTTATAGTAAAGTATGCCCAAGTATTGTAATTAATTTTTGGCTTGCGGATAAGTTTATTTCTCATTTTAATATAATTAGCGTGTTTCTATTTCGAACTCTGTTGTTTATTAATATAAATTAACGCATTTTTTTTTTTTACTAAATACCTGCTGAAACGTTTTCCATTTAACCTTGACCCCCAAACAGTATTTTTTTCTTTTCTTTTTTTTTTTTGGTCTTTTGTTTGAATAAGGAAGCGATTTTGAAACACTATTGAGTTTCAATGAGAAAAATCTGAATAGAAACATGTTTTGATTTGTTCAAGATGGTTGCCAATGGTTTGTGCCACGAGCATAATGGACTCTTTTGTCAGGAGAGTTACACAACATTAGAACAATAGAAACCTATATTGGAAACAAAAATTGATTAAATCTATTGACTATAAAAGCTGCGAAAGATCAGAAACAAAAGCCTTTGAAGAATAAACAAATTCATTTGTTAATAATGGGAATATATTACGAAAGAATGAAAGAAAAAAAATGTGCAAAAATAATAGAAAGAAATAAAATTTGTTAAAGTTGAAAGAGCCTACATGGCTACAATAAATATAGTGTAAAACAATGCGATATAATTCAATTAGAACTATAAGTAAAAGTAGGCGACCAGATGAAGGTATATATGACTAAGGAACATCTACTATAAAGGAGGAGATAATTCCTGAGAATATGGTATCCTGACGAACAAGTACATCCTGTTTATACAAAAAGGCCTGTTTGGTTGATTCGGTGAATTCTACTGTTGAGATTCAGGACCTGTTATTAGTGAGTGATCAGTAGGGCTAGGACATCAGCATATTCTTTTCATTGTTTTGACTCTCGAGTGTGTATCCGTTGATATCTTATATGCTTTTACAAAGAGTGGTGTGGTTCTTGGTTGATTAACTGTGTCTATGTCGGATATACAGGGTGCCAGAGTGTCCCAAAAAGATGTATACACATTCCTAAACTCTCTTTGCACTTCAATAGTGTTTTCATGCTTCCAGCAGCATTTTAGAATGGTTTTTTTTTTTTTTCAAAGTTAAGCCTGGCTGCCATCATTAAGATCGATGAGTTTAATCTGCAAAGAAAAAACAAACATCTAGTTTAAAATTATTTAGAGTATACATTTTTTGGGGGATACTCTGTATACTAGAGGGGCAAAACAGTGATAAGAATATTCTGTTATCATGGCCCTAGTGATCAGACAAAATTAATAGTTATTGTCCAACAGAAGCATGGTAATACTTATTGGGGGGTTTGTAAAGGCTGCCTGATTACAGGCACCTAATTTTCTTAAATCGCTGTGCACATGTTGAAATGAAGAAAGGTTCTAAGGAGTTAAGGAGTACAGACTCTGATACAGCAAAATCAAGATTTGTATCAAACAGCAATTGGAAGCCTACTGTATCTATCAACGAGGACACGGCTTAATATTTGCTATGCTGTTGGAAATGTTGCAAGGTTTTGTTCCCAACCTACAATGGAACATTGGAAATCTGTTAAACATATCCTATGTTACCTAAATCGTACACAGGAGTATGGCCTGTTATATGACAAGGAGAAGGCAACCAAAATCCTGGGGTACTCAGATGCAGACCGGGCTGGTGATCTAAATTGTAGGACACCGACCTCAGGGTATATATTCAAATTATGTGGAGCGGCTGTCAGCTGGAGAAGTAAGAAACAAACCTGTGTTGTATTATCAAGAGTTGAAGTAGAATACGTGGCATTGGCAAGTGCGGTACAGGAGGCAGTATGGATATAATATCTTCAAAGTACCTTAAAAGGAGCTTCAGTCGAACCAATACTCCTTTATGAGGACAATCGGTCAACGATATGTATGACAAAAAAAAATCCACAGTATCATGGTAGAGCAAAACGTTGATATTAAGTATCATGACATCCAAGAACAAGTGAAAAGTAAAGCTGTTTCGATTCTCGGTGATGGCGTAGAAGTCAATTTTTTTTTTTTTTTTTTTTTTTTTACTTTTTAAATCCTTACTATATATTGAGTCTAATATAATATAATAAATATGAAATTTGCATTCATCAAAATATCATTTTTCTTTTGCAACCGGACAATGCCGGACGGTCTGCTAGTGTGTATATATATAATGATAGCAATTATAGACCAGACAAAGTCATATGTTTGTATTATTATGTTGGCATACATAATAAGGAGATACAGTAGTTGGGGGAGGTGTTATATTCGAGTACCCACGAAATGGGAACCCGAGCATACAGCAAAATCCTGCACAAATAGTGAGTATCTTTGCTGATATTTATGCAAAGTATCTTTGCTGATATTTATGCAAAGAAGCTTTAAGTAATTTAACTAAGTAATTTGAACAAAGCACAGACTTGCATAAGCCAACTTACCACCTAAGCATTCACAACTGTAAGTATATAACAATGGAATTGTTATATACTTACTTAAGCCAACTTACCACCTAAGCATTCACAACTGTAAGTATATAACAATGGAATTGTTATATACTTACTTATATTGACAATTTCCCAATTTAAATTATATATACTCAGAGGTAGAAGTAGTAAAAAAACAGGATCTACATGCGTTAGTAGAGCTGAATGTTTTATTTTATAACCTCAAGTATTTACTCATTCCATTACAATTGTTTCCACAGACAGAAATTCATTGTCTTCAGATGATAAGAGTCAAAATGTTCATTTGAGGTTATAAAATAAAAAAAAAACATATCTATAATATAAATTCGTTTTTCTTTTGTGTGTATTGATATTCATATTAAAACCCTTCCTTTCTATTTATTTAAAAAGAAAATACAATTTTCTTATATATGGGTTGTGGAATTGCATTCACTAGCAAAAGATCTAGCTAATTTGCATATTCTTTTAAAAATTCGTTTTAATTAATTCCCTATAAGTGTCTTCGGTTTTCTAATGAGATAATCATCTTTAGTTCACTATTACGTATAATTATATTCATGCAGATATTCTACATGATTTATACTTGCATAATATTTGGGTTAAAAAGTTTATAGTAAACACAAAATTGTTTCCATATATATTTATGTATACGTATATATTTTTGTTGCACAAATTTTGCCTTCCAAACTCCTAGAGTTTTTCTCTACAGACATAAAACTCCATTTATAAGGTATTTGAAACCATGCAAAACTATATTTGTGTTTTAGCCCGGAAAAATCTGTGCAAAAGTATTAAAATTTAAAAAAAAATGAAATTTGTCAGGTAAAGGTCGAACGCCGGCATTACGAATGCATAATGTAGTAGCTATTGGTTCATGTTTTAATTTTTAGCCTTGCAGTAAACATGTTTTCATAGCCCAGTCATTGATGGCAGAGGCAAAATAAATCGTGAGCTGAATGTTTTGGTCTCGATTCTCGGTGGTGGCGCATGACTCTTTTTATACTTTTTAAATCATTACTATATATTGCATCCAATCTATCTATCTATATCTATAAAAGTGAAAATGTCTGTCTGTCTTTTCTCTATGGTAGTTAAGGAAGACTATTATACAGAAAGGCATTGCTTTACATATTCACACTTTTTAATATATACATATGCACATAACCTTAGGAACAGTACATAGGGCCCGAGCAAAGCCGGGCAGAACTGTTAGTATATCTATAAAAGTGAACGTGTCTGCATGTCTGTCTGTCTGTCTGTGTACATTTTCCTTCACAATAACTCTGTTAATTTTCAGTCTACAGACTCGAAATTTGATATACAGGGCACTGAGATTTGGGAAAATCGATGTGATCGGTTTTCGGCCAGAAATTTGGCTGTTAAGGGGTCAAAGTTCAACGATTTGACCTTTGAGAACTCTACCAAACTCCTCCGACAATTTTGGGTCTAAACACTTGAAAATTTAGATAAAGGTTTCTTGGACATGGATCTAACTTAATAACTTGGTTTGAGCCCAAAACAATAAATTTTAAGGGTTCGTAATAGAGGTCAAAGTTTAAAAAACTGACCGTTTTTGTTTATTGGGGGGGGGGGGTTCTCAGCATACACATCTAAACACCCGGGCAACGCCGGGCTGAAATGCTAGTATGTATATATAATTTAAATGAATTACTAATATGTCGTAGGATTTCAGATTGTATAATACTGTGAACATAAAGTCCAAATAAATATTGTTATCAATATTTATAAGACGATCCCAAGCAGATACAGGAATCTCAATATGCGAGATAGAGCAATAATATAAATGGAAATTCTGGGTTAAATTATGTAGAATTACAACAACTTTTCAAAGAATTCTACAACATTGAACATAATGCATTACCCAACATACATGACTTGGATTTTACTGGAATATGCTATTAGGAAAAAAAATGCAATTTTTGCTGCAATATACAAATATTCATTAGATTTTACAAATGTTTCTGTATCCTTTTTGCACCATCATTTAAATTTTAATTGTTAATTTATAAGTAAAAATTTATAATTACCCAAATCTATTTTGCTAATATTTTCTCTGATGAGATGCACTATTCATTGAAAATTCATGGATTAAGGAAAAAAAACTTTAATAATTATTTGCACTCCTTTTTAAACAATAAATTTTGTTGTAATTCTACATAATTTAACTCAGAACTTCTATTATATATATATATATATATAAATTGCTGGCCTTGTTTGTTTGTCTGAGGAACGATTTCTACCAAACTCCTCTGTCAATTTTTATGTTACAAGCTTGAAATTTGATATATAAAGTATTTGGACCTGTAGAACAAATTCGCTTGTCTTTAGCCAGTAAAATAGCTGCTAATGAGTCAAAATTGAAAAAGATTGAAATTTTACAGGCCTAATCCGACTTAAAGTACTCTTCTATGCATGTGCAAATATACATTTCTAGGTTAAACAACGTTATTTTTTATCTTTTTATATGCGTATGGGCGTGGCTTAAAGGGTAATAAATGAGGTCCGTGAGGTAAATGTTTTGGTTTCGATTCTAACTGATGGCACCTAAAGCATATTTTTTTTTTTTTTTACTTTTAAAATCACTACGATATATTAGGTACAATATAATGATCAATAGAGAATTGGCTTTATAATAATAAATATGAAATCTGCATAAATCAGAATATCATATTTAAGCATATTTTATAACCGGGTCATGCCAAGCAACCACTACTATATATTGAGTATAACATAATCAATAGAGAATTGGCTCTAGAATAAGAAATATGAAATCTGTATAAATTAAATATCATTTAAATGTATTTTATGCCTGGATCATGCCAAGCAGACATTACTAAATATTAGGTACGTCCTGCAAGTGTGTGTGTATATATTTGGTAAAACTGGTAATTAGTAAAAACCTGAAAAGAGGCCTGACGAGGCTTTTGGATCGTAAACATGGTCCAACATCTGAAACATATGTAGCAAAACAGATAAAACGGGAATAAAAAAAAATAAAACATATCTATCTATCTATCTATCTATCTATCTATCTATCTATCTATATGTATATATATGCGTGTGTGTGTGTGTATCAATCCTTATTTAAGAAGCTTAATGTAATTACAGAGCAAAATAGAGAATAAATGACAAAACGTTATATTCCAATGATGTTGACCATCTTATAATTTATTCCTTTAATTCAGTTGGCTTATACAATTCTTGACAGTATCTGTTTCGTAGTGCAAAATCAATCACTTAACTATTGTATCAATTAGTGAATCTATTTTGTCCTTAACTCATCGGAAGAAATAGCAACGATCAATCCGTCAAAAGGAATTGAAATGTGATTTGACACGATAAAAATCCGAAAAGGAATAAATGGTCAACATCATGAATTTTGGGATATAACGTTTTGTCATATATATATATATATATATATATATATATATATATGCTACACCCAATATTTAGATGACGTCATATCAAAGTTGTAAAATGGGGGAGGGCAAAAAGATTCATAGGCAACGTTGGGTACATACAGCTAGTATTATATAATAGTCACTATTAATAGTTCTTCTATTGTCAGCTTAATCAATGAAAAAAATACCTTGCTCATCTCAAAATACGAAGGCCAAAACCTTTCCTGCTGATGTTTGTATCTTTAGCTGCTTTGGATGACTTTCACTTGTTGTTGTCTACTCAGATGATTTGCCGATTTGACTCTGAGTGAAGTGATGCATCCATGTTTCATCCATTGTCGCATACTGATGCAAAAACTCTTTTTTGTTGATTTAAAACAGTTGCAAACAATTCTCTGAATCGTCAAAGGGTTGTTGTTTTTGACCAAATTGAGCAAACGCAGCACCCACTTTGAACTCTGCTTTCTCATTGACAAATGTTCATTCAAAATGATGGACATATGCTGCCTGTCTTCAATTTCTCTGCTATCTCTCACAACTATTAGGTTGGTGTAAAACTAATGTTGTTTATTGACGTGTATATATATAACCGGACTATATTAATAAAGGAAATCCAAAACTATATTAGCAATGTATAAAATGTATTTATAATTACATATAATAAATTTATATAAAAAAAAATGTATATATGTATAAATATTTTTAACCTTTATATATTTAATTTTAAATAAATAAGAATGTAAATATACAAAATACTAATCATAGTGGGGGTGATAAGTAGTTAAATGGATTAATCCTAATCTTATAAATACAAGACTGATAATTAATAAAAAATATATCCATTTTTAATGTGGAAATTGATGAATCACACAGGTAAGAAATTCATTTTTATAGCATGAAAAGGTTAGTAATTGCAATTAAGAATAGGAAATTGGATCAAATGTTTGTAACATGTCTTCTTCCTAAGATTAAGGGTGGTGGTGTTTGATCAACACTGCTGAGAGCCATGATGCAATATACTGTTTTGTTTTTAAATCCCCGAAACAGTGTTTCATGGTAAACAACTGATGATCTCTTAAAAAATAAATTATTGGTACTATAGTAAATTCGAGAGCGAGTTGATGCAGTGATTGCAGGTGATTAAATGACTTACCGACTAGATGGTTTTCTAACGAATGATAAAAAATATTTTTTTGTATAGTTTTAAAGGTTAAAAACTTCAAAGACTATATATATATATATATATATATATATATATATGATAAAAAGCGGCATTATTTTTGCACCAACCTAATATAATTTATAATCTGCCAAAACGAGTTTCTAGATTTATTGGTCTCCTGAGAAAGGAGGGATTGGAGCTAGTAATTCACTACCGTTCATCCATTCGTTTTTTCGCTCTTTTTCTCAATAACCATGCATTGCATTTTTTTAAAAACTTTTTCAGAAACATTAGTCATGGTGAAAGTAAATTTTTCCAAAACGCATTTTCCGTGATAACTCTGGTTACCTTTCCCCCCCCCCCAGGGGGCATTATAGGGGTAAAATTGACCCTAAATCGTTCGTCCATTCATTTGCTTGTACTTTTCTCAATAACCACACCGTGGATGTTTTTTTTAAATTTTGCACAAACATTAGTCATGGTGAAAGTAAATTTTTCACTCTTGTTCTAATGTGTTGTTTAGAACAACTGCAGAATTTGGACTAAGCATTTAGTGTGTGTATGACTGCGTTTAAAGTCATCAAACCCACTCTTATCATTGAGTTCGAATAACACTTATCAAGCCATTGTTTTGCTTGAACATTATTTTTCTTATCAGAAAGCAATGCCTTATCAACACAAGAAACTCATTTTTTTTTTTCTTAATTTTCAATTAGTTTCACTTTAATAACTGTGATTTGTGAATTAATAATTCGATTGGGCTCAAATTTTTTTTTTTTTTTTTTTTTTTTACCGCAAACAAGGCTCTGTGCCACTTTGATGTAGGGGGGGGTTACTATCTGGGACATAATTGCGAGGATACTACTTATGGAGTTGAGCAACAAGATTTCTGTTCACATTACACTTGAACTTCTGCATGTATGGCCTCAAGGTTTTATGAAAAAGGTTGCCATAGAGGCCACAATAAAGAATCTATGAAATGAATAACGTTGGAAGTGTGTAGATTCTGACTCCATATAATTAAAGACAGACGAATGTTGAAGGTTGAGAACCGACTTTATTTACTACCAACAACTTGTATTAGGAGAGGCAAAGTGTTCGTAGGGTGGAATGTGATTTAACGAAGGAGATGAATGTTCGTAAAATGTTTGTAGGTATGTATGAATTGACAAGGAATGAATGTTCGTAAAATGTAACTTATCTTTTGGACGATGGAGATGGTTAGGGTAGGCCGGTCATCCTGCTGTCGGTGATGCGTGTCCTGGCTTGTAACTGGAAAGCAAATGACTTTTTCATGAGCAGCTAGCAGCCCGACGTCTTCGTCTTCTTTTTCCTCCTCTCTTCTTTGGTTTGTGTGAATTAGGCATTGTTTAGAATTGAAGGCTTTTGGCCCATAGCATGAGAGTGTAGGCGGCTTCAGTTCACTGGTGCCTTATTTCTTTTTCTTCATTATGTCTCTTCAGGTTTGGTGACAGAATCCGTCCATACGTTCACTGACGCAGCGGGGCGAGTTCTCTTCTCTTCATCTCCTTGGGTCGGGTGGGAGAATCTGTCCGTGCATTCACTGATGCAGCAGGACAAATCTCTTCTCTTTTTCTCTTCTTTGGTTCCCTCAAATCCCTCGTTTTTATAGTGGCAAACTGGCTCCCAGCGACTGTGATATTTGAGGTGTTTATTTTAGCCGCAGAGCTCTGCCATTGGTCGATAATTATTTTGTGGTTATCTTATTTTTTTTCTTCCCAAGCGGAAGCGATGCATGGAGCCATGTGCAAAAGACGATTTTTCATTTTGTCTCTCATGGTGGATGTGTTAACATCCGGTTGGCTGTCAATTCTCATCATGTTCCCACACGTCAGTACAGTCGGGGAAGCAGAAACCCGGAAAATCTAGCAGTTCTGGGGAAGAAACTATTAGAGTAGAAGGCTTTCTAGCATCCGGGGATCCCCACAGGGATGGGGTGGGATTTTGCTGCTTGTCGGTGGTATTTACGTCGAGAGGGGGGGTACAAGGGCTTGTAGTTCGTCAGAGCATATACCAATTAAAATACTTGTAAAACAGACAGGGGGATGCAACATTTCGTTGCTGGGGAAAATGGCTGAAGCGTAGCTGATAATTCGGAACCTATTAGGTTGGCGACTCTCCTTTGAACCTTGTCCAGGAGTGAGAGACTTTTAGCAGATGCACCAGCCCAAATATGACAACAATACTCCATACATGGGCGAATGGTGGCCTTATAGAGGTATAGGACACATTCAGGCATAAGTAATTTTCTAGCATGGTAGAGGGAGCCCATCTTCCTCGCAGCAGATGCAGTAAGGTTCTTCTATCTGTTTCAGCTCATCTTCCCTGTGAACTTTAAGTCTAGGAATTTGAACGAAGTACTTTCAGATAATGTCTCATCAGTTATAGCTATTGGTGGTTGATAAGGTTTGTTCTTTTGACATGTGCCATTCGAAGGGAAGTTCTTTTATAAAATTATTTGGATTTTTCTTTTTATTGGAGCGCCATTTATATATCTGGTTCTGGACTTAAGTGGTAGTTGGACTGCTGACTGAAAGTTGAACCAGTTTAAAAACTCTTTATCTATTTAAGCATCTACATATCTACATGTCTAAGAAATCTCTTTGTAATGACTTAAATCACGGGGAATGCAATGTTTTTCATTGACTACAAATAAAAATAGTTTCTTTGTTCTATACAAAAAAAACAAGGCTTTGTTTTTTCACAAAAGATCAGTTTGAATACACCATTGAAAATGTTTAAGAAATATTTCTTTATACAAAATTTTGGAAGGGCTAATTAAATGTAAGTTATTTTTATAAATTTCTTTTCTAAGATCTTTCAACTAGAATTCATCAGAGAAGTGTTATTGGAATTTTTAAATCTAATATATAAAGTTATCTTGTCTGATTTTCAAAGTCAGACTCGGATAGCATTTAAGCTGACAAATCAAGCCTTGCTTCTGATGAGTTAAATTTTATTTTTATTGTTGTATAGTGTTATTGGCAATATAATAATGTGCTTGATTACAATGTATTCTAAAAATTATTTAGTTCATAAATAATCATCTAAAATTATAAATAAACAAGGGAGATAACTCATTTTAAATTTAAGGAATTATAGGAATTGTCTACCTTAAGTTTTAATTATTTGTCTGCACATTTTAAAACTAAAATGACTTCATTTTAGTATAGTACGCTACAAAGAAACTTTTAGCGTAAAACTGGTCTTGGATATGACCTTAAACTATATCCAACGGTGAGGCCACAGCTTGCGGGCTTTGGGGAGTGTGGAGCCACCCTTTAATTCCCATTGCTCCCAGGTCCACTCTGACCCAGAGTGGTAGTAAGGATCCCAGCTATGGGTTAAATAGAAACCGACTTGAAAAAAACAAATATATTCTATTAAAAAAAATTTTCTTCAAAATCACTGGATTCAGCATTAAATAACCTTAAAAGGGTTGATATGCCGTAAAACAAAAACAATCAAGCAACAAATTAGTGTAAAACACTATGAAGAGGCATAGAATGACATGAAGAGATCGTTAGTAAAAGACACCAACAAGTTTTTAGCACAGATATCTTTTAATGTAGAATGTTGCAAGGAGATCTTTATCATAGAATTCCCTAAGGAGACCTTTTAGCGTGGTCCACCATGAGGAGACCTTTAGCGTGGTCCGCCCTGGGGAAACCTTTAGCGTGGTCCGCCCTGAGGAGACCTTTAGCGCGGTCCGCCCTGAGGAGACCTTTAGCGCGGTCCACCCTGAGGAGACCTTTAACGCGGTCCGCCCTGAGGAAACCTTTAGCGTGGTCCGCCCTGAGAAGACCTTTAGCGTGGTCCGCCCTGAGGAGACCTTTAGCGCGGTCCGCCCTGAGGAGACCTTTAGCGCGGTCCATCCTGAGGAGACCTTTAACGCGGTCCGCCCTGAGGAAACCTTTAGCGTGGTCCACCCAGAGGAGACCTGTAGCAAAGAAAACCACAAATATGCTTCTAACATAGAACGTCACAAGTTGCCTTTGATCCACCTGTATTTTTCACACTCAGCTTGAGTTAGATGGCCGGCAGTTCGACCATGGCTGATTCATTCAGCACCCAAAGCCAAAAAGAGTAAAAAGAGAATTTTGCATATACGCAGAATGAGTCTTCAGAAACTAGAATAGTGCATTCTCTCATTGCCTAGTAATGATTTAGGGGAGATGACTTAGATATCTGGTTCCATGGCGATTATTCAGCATGTGCTTTTGAAATAGTTTTTCAGTTCTGGATTTCAGTTGCAACATTATACCTTTAGTATAGAACGCCATGATTCCAAATGATTCAAGTATACCTTTAGTATAGAATGCCATGATTCCAAATGATTCCAGTATACCTTTAGTATAGAACGCCATGATTCCAAATGATTCAAGTCTACCTTTAGTATAGAACGCCATGATTCCAAATTATTCTAGTATACCTTTAGTATAGAACGCCATGATTCCAAATGATTCTAGTATACTAAGCTCAAGTTGAAAGAAAAATTGATGAAATAATTAAAGGTTGAAAAGCGTTATGTTCTTTTCTTTGTAATGTTTTAAAGAACACTTTAAGTTGTATACATCGATTATCAGGATTTCACCAAAAATATAATTAATTATGTTAAGAATTATGTTTTCATAATTTAGTTAGATAGAAATTTTAACAAGTATCAACATTCTTTCAGAAACTATTAGATATAGAATTATGTTTATAGTTATGAATTTTAGCTGAAAGAAATAGAATAAAAACTAGACCTGACAATTGACGAGTTAAGTTTACGTATGATTTAGCGTATGACGTATCAGTCAGCTGATTGAGGTTATTTTTTAGTTTGATCCAAGATTGGAGAAGGATGGACGTGCGGGAAATGCGCACAAAAGAATAAGATGGGGTATAGAAGAAAGCGTTCGCAAACCTTCGAGGATTTGGGACTCAACCGGACTGGAACAAAAAGAATAAATGTATGTATTTTATAACCGGTGATGTTGTATTGTCTGTTTCCGAGGGAATGCTTCTTTGTTGCAGCCGTTTGGAGGATCCAAGAAATGAACCATCAGACAGAAAAAGCTTAATCCCAAATGAAGGTACTTTGAATTGTCTTTGTATTACAACCTGTCCACTCTACAACATAAGACATTCAAATAAGCCACGATTACACAATTCAAACAAGTATATATACATCGAACTGAACTGAAGTCACAAAGACACGTATATAAACATGTACGTTTTGAAATAGTAATATATATATATAAAATAAACAAAACCTCCTTTTTGGCATCCCACAGTATAATAGTAATATTTGGACAAACATCTAAGGATTAAAACGAAAAGATGGACATAGTTGATTGATGAGTATCATTAACTAACTTAATCTGAAAAAGTGAAAGAAGTCACAAGTTTTTCTCATTTGTTGTCAGTAATAATTAATAACTTCCATCTTGTAGTTTTCAAACTTTGAACAAAATAATGAGTTTTTTTTAATAATGTCAGCTTACAAACAGGGTTACAGAGTCAAGGGGAGGGGTTAGAGTCGAACTCATAAGAATTCTGGGAATGTGAACCAGACTCCTAAAAGTTCCATGAGAGTAGAACCATTAAAACGAGCGACATTTTGTGCGCCATATTTATTTTTCTACATAGTCACCACCATTATCAATGCACTTTTGCCAGTCTCTTTTGATGCCTCCATCGTAAAAGTCTGGAGCAAGCTTTGTTACTCACATTTCTGTTGCCATTCTGACTCATCTTCTAACTGTACTGACATCAACTGCATCAGTTTCGTAAACGTCCAACAGGCATCGGTGAATGTTGATCGGTTCTATTTTTACTGCATGGAGGAATTCAGTGACGCATCTTTGCTTCTGATGCACGTCCACGACAGGGGTTGTTTCTTTGAGTCTCATACCGTCAATATCTGCAATAGAGAAATGAAATTTCCAGGTCATGAAAGCATAATTTTAGCTATTATAGCAATGTTATTTGCAATTCCCTCTGATCTATTCAGGCTGAATAAAAAATAGGAGGCATTACTTTTGGAACGTCCCTCGTATCTCTTGCATCTTCTGAATTAAGTATTCTATTCCTCTTAAAGTATCTGCAATATTTGCAGCAACAATTTTCTGTGTGCGTCTATAAAAAGCTTTCAATCAGTGGGATTATTAACAGCTAGAATAAATTATTGTTTCACTTTTTTTTTTTTTTTTTTTTTTTTCTTAACTCGGACACCGATTCCCAGGTTTGCTTGGCTTTTGATTACAGCGAAAAGAAAAGAAAGAAAAAAGCAAGGCAATTTAATAATAGATTTTACTGCGGAAAAATAATCCAGTTAAATCTTTTTAGTTTTTTTTTTCTTTTCTTTAATCAATTGTTTTATTTTATTCCTTATTGAATTCTTCTCTTTTATTCGGTTTTATTTCCTTTTTTCTCTTTCCTTCAATCTATTTACAGAATTTGTTAGCAATTTAATGGGAAATTTACATCTCAAAATTAAACCAATTTCCATTCACATGAGATCGATGTTCGATCTGGCAGACAAAGTAGTAATAATAGCAGAACATACAATTGTGTTCAAAAGTATTAGTGATGCTAACAATGTCCCCAGCGCCACCATTTGAAGTCTCGAGAGTCGCTGTTTTGGTAAGTGACGTCCCAAGTATTTCTGTGTGGAAATTTCTTATCAATATTCTAACCAGCCAATGCTGATTTAAGTCATAAACGGAAAATATTCACAGTCGAACAAATTTCCCAGCCATCTTAATCATTATTACAGGATGGAACAATAAAATTGCCACCTTAGAAAAGACATAATTCTATTTCCGTTTGATGAAAATTGGTTTCTTTTTCTTTCTTTTTTTTTATAGACCATCTACTAGTTGGCCAGTTGTGTACAAATCCCAAGAGTAACAGGAGCCTTCTATTATGTTTGAAGTGACACAATGTTCAACGAGCGAGATTGTAATGTTGTGATCCTTTCGGCTGTGATCATAGTGTAGTATCTGTGTTAACTGTGGCAAGCAGGGGCAAGAGTCAAAACATTATTATTATTGATTCAAGTGACGGCGAGTCGCTGGATCAATTATGATTAGAAAAATAAACATTTAAATTGGGGAAAAAACGATCTACATATAATATTGCAAAAGGAATGTGAAAATAGAAAATAGATGTAAACATGATTTTGGTTTGCATAAACAAATAACTAGATTGGGGTTACATTAGTTGTTGGTCTGAGACACGTAATGTGACATAATGAGACACGTGATGCATGTAGATGTGGGGAAATTCTAGGCAGTCGTGAGCTGGACATCAGAGAACGGACGACTCAAAATGACGCAGGGAGCGACGTCATTTCCGGCAGCCAGGATGTAAAAACGTATAATCTCTGAAAATGCCGGCCGGATCATGAAAATAAATGGTCGTAAATAATTCAGGTATGTGTTGTGTTATTTAAATATGTTAAAAAGAACTGTTTGTCTACAACTGTTTTAGTACGTCCACATCAATCGTTTCCTGTTAAAACTGTTGCAGAAATGGTAAACTATACACTAGACGATCAAATAAATGATACAACGTATATACATACACGGATTTACACGTACACGAATATACAGATAAAATATAAAACCCAGCTATTCAACGTGTACGTCGTTTTATTCTTATACATATCCATACGCCTGCCTATATAACAAGATATTGTGGCTCCCCCCCCCCATCCAGTAGGGAACTCGCTGTCCATACAGAAACGGATGAAAGAGTAAACAGTAATAGTTAACATAGAATCAGATAAATAGGTTAAGCAAGGTACAAGAATGTGGCTAAAGAGATTTGGTTGCATCGGAAATTTTAGTCAGGGTTGTTTTCGCAGTTTGTGCTTTAAGAAAGTTGGTAGATAATTATTAAAATAAATTTTTGCCTTTTGTCGTTTTACAAAGAGATCATATTTTAAGAGTGCGAATGAAAAGAAAAATTAACGCAACTCTCACTAAAGAATTTAAGATAAAATCTTGAAAGCTTTTAATATTTTTTTTTAATTATTATTATTCTAACCTTCATGTAGGATGTTATCTCTTTGTACAGGTCGCCACTGGCTTTCAGCTATGGATATATAAAGTGCTACATCCTTGAAAATGAAGAGGCAATAAATTGGGTGCGAGAAGTGTTTAGGGAGAACCGACATTATGAGAAACAGAAAGAGCTGTGGATTTAATATATGAAGTTCAACTGTGCGTGTGATTTTTGTGCATTCCTTACAGAAAGAAAGATCAGAGATAAGAGATTCAGGGAGTTATACCCTTCTCTCACTTGACCCTCCTCCTCCGACATGAACCCGCTGGACTACTTTGTTTGGTCATACGTCGAGAACATCACCAACATGATCTCCCACAACATCAAAGCCAGCCTAATCGCCGCCATCCGCCGAGTATTCACTGAGCTCCCAACGGCGCTTGTGGAAAAGGCATGCTCCCAGCTCCAGATCCGTATTGAGGCAATGATTGAGACTGAAGGCGGCTACATTGAATAGATGTTAGCTCTACTACATAATCAAGTTACCTGAATTGATTATTTTAATGAAAGTTTTAAAATAAAGCTGTAGTGTTGTTTTCTTTAGGGCGACATTTTTATCGTTCTACCTAGTAGTAGAAAGAAATGTAGACAAAACAAAGTAATATTCAGATCATATTGAAGCAAGTGAAAAATAGGTTAGTGTGAATCAAATATTGATACATCAAATGGATTACTATTCGGGTGTGACTTTGAAAATCTGACACAATAATTTAATACAATTTTTAATCTTGAAAGCTTTTAATATTTTTTTTTATCATTCTTGCCTTCATTTAGGATGTTATCTATTTGTATGGGTCGTCACTGAGTTTCAACTATGGATATATAAAGTGCTACATCCTTGAAAATGAAGAGGCAGTAAATTGGGTGCGAGAAGTGTTTGTAGCGATAGAGAGAACCGACATTATGAGAAGCAAAAAGAGCAATGGATTTAATATATGAAGTTCAATTGTGTGTGTGATGTTTGTGCATTCCTTACAGAAAGAAAGATCAGAGAATCTGCATAAAACCTAAAAGTTTGAGGGGCCTTCAATAAGTTTCCAGACTTTTTCTGTGCAGGCATTCAAAATTGCCAAACCTCTTGAAATTTAGTATGTTATTGCTATGCATCTTATGAGATGAATGACCAATTTTTTTCACATTTAAATGAATAGCTACAGCGAGAATTAGAATACATCCTACTAAAGCCCGAGTGCCACAGCTAGTGAATTTCAAAAATGCAATCTGGATTTGAGAACACTTTAGATAAATTATAGGCAATGAAATTGTGTTTTAAATTTGGGAAAAAAATCCATATAAACGTATGGAATGCTTCAGAGTGTTTTTGGACCATTTTCCATGAATCGAAAATCAGTATTTTAGTGGCATAAGAGATTCAAGAAAGTCAGGGAGTCTGTGAGGGACGATGAGAGGTGAGAGGGAGGAGTAAGTAAGTCAGAACACCAGAGCTGATTGGCCAAATAAAGAATTTCATAAATAAGGACTGTCGTGTGTGTATAGAAACAAAAAGTAGATAGTTTGATGTCAATGTGGGGATAATGCACACAATTATTCACATAAAACCTAAAAGTATATTCTTATGTAAAATTTACTGGGGAAGATAATGGAAGTGTTATCGAATCTCAAAGTCCTGCACAAACATCACACACACACACGAACATTGAATTATCCCTTTCTTCCTGAGATTCGCATGGATAGCTCTGTGCTTGAGGGAAAATCGACTTTAAATCTTCTTGTTCTTTCTTTCTCATCAAATGTTTCTTGTTCATATATTAGATCCATTGCTAGTTCTCTCTTTCGCCCTAAACACTTTCTCGCACCTGAGGTTATTCTCTATCTCTACATGTCTATTATCAGGCAATGTATCATTCAAACACTACCGTGTTTGACTATATGGCAGTTTTAGTCATTTAGAACTGCTTAAAAGCTTCACCGCTCATTCATTTTTCGGCCAAATTTCAACCAATTATTACAGTTCATAGATCACCTTCTCAGCTATATTGCGAAAAATTATTTTTCAATTTTCGTTCAATAAAAAAAAAAGTTATGATGAATTTACTAGTATCCAAAATCGTTAAAAAAAATCTAAGGAGGTGAGGGACGTTTTTATGACTGGTTTCCATAGCAACCACGTTGCTTCAGCGACTACTTTTGCTACTGAAACAGAAAATGAAAGCATGAAAGGGAGATAATTGGGGGGGGGGGTATTTTATTGAAAGCAGACGAGTTCCATATATTGTTATTACATATGTGCATGTTATGTTTATGGGAGAAAAAAAAATGAGGCTGAAATTAAACAAAGAACAACTGAATTTATTGGAAGCCTGGAAAAATCATGGATTACAATAGAAAAATGCGAGCATGAAAAGTAATATGGTTAATCTTAAACATGAAAAAGTAAAGGACTAGTTGTTAAAACTGGAAAAGAAAAGGACAAGATATTCTTTCAGGTTAAAATGGCTAAAATTGACACTTTTGTCCTTATTAAAAAAAAAATCGATGCTTTTGATTTTTATAAAACTTTCGGAAAAGTTGTAACTAACTTATTTCTATATATTTCTGTTTGTCTATACTTCGCGATAACTCTTGGGTGTGCCCCAGGGGCTCTTTTAAGGCTAATAAAAACACTTCATTTTGGAGACTATTTTACCAATATTTGTCCAAAATTTTCTCTGGATGTCTATTTAGCAGTTTTGCATGGTGCTGAACTCAAATTTAAATATCTAAAGCCCTTGGGGACTTTTAGGGGTAAATTTTTTTTTTTTTGGGGGGGGGGGTGGACAGTCATTTTTTGTTTGCATGGTGCTGAACTCAAATTTAAATATCTAAAGCCCTTGGGGACTTTTAGTAGTAAATTTTTTTTTTTTGGGGGGGGGGGATGGACATAGTCATTTTTTGTTTGCATGGTGCTGAACTCAAATTTAAATATCTAAAGCCCTTGGGGACTTTTAGGGGTAAATTTTTTTTTGGGGGGGGGGGATGGACATCGTCATTTTTTGTTTGCATGGTGCTGAACTCAAATTTAAATATCTAAAGCCCTTGGGGACTTTTAGGGGTAAATTTCTTTTTTTGGGGGGGGGGGGGATGGACATAGTCATTTTTTGTTTGCATGGTGCTGAACTCAAATTTAAATATCTAAAGCCCTTGGGGACTTTTAGGGGTAAATTTTTTTTTTTGTGGGGGGGGATGCTGGACATAGTCATTTTTTGTTTGCATGGTGCAGAACTCAAATTTACATATGTTAAGGCCTAAAACTGCATCGTTTGTTCATTTCACCAGGATTTGACATCCCCTGGAAACTTTTGGGGCTAAATGGGGGGGGAGGATGCTGAGCTTAGTCAATTTTTTTATGCATCGTTCACTGTGCACTCACGGAGGACCATGCATGCTCCACTTGTTTTTTATTTTCATAATTCGACCAATAGACATCTCTCAAATTTTGTTCTTGTTAACTCCTTACATCAAATGGCTTCAAACCTTGTCTTTAGCGATTTATTATATATATATAATATTTTTAAATAAACATTAACCACTATTTTTATACCTACAGATACTAATGTTTTATGCTTGCGCAATCATTAGTGTAGGAAATTATAAAATTACTGCTGGTCAGAAGATTTGAACCCAGTCACAGTCACTGTTCACTTCATAGGCTAAGATTTTACTTCTAGGCCACCAGCAATTAACACAAGAATTGAGGGGAAATTAAGTACCTATAAATGCCAAACCAGCGGGCATACATAGTAAACAGTCATGAAAGTATTCAACAACCGGAAGTTGGAATAATATGTATATAAAATTCCACAGCCATCAGAAAATGATTTAAACAAAAACATGGCAAGGCGGATTCTACTGCTTGGTACCGTTTATAACAGGATGAAAATCTGTTCAGATACTGTTCTGGGGTAGTTAACACCCCTATATTCATGATAATACGGATTTGTCTGGCCCTATGTAAGCCTTACATTTCTGCTGTCGAGCAGAGAGCACACACGCAGTTTAATCACTTGTAGTGAACACAGAACTCTTTCACCTAAATAGTGTGACCCCTAAACAGGACTACAACAGATACGTATTGACCTTTGTATGTTTTTTTCAATCTGTCTGAAGAGATGCCAATCTGGAATATTTTTGATCAAATTTAAAAATTGTCAGAATGGTGTCAAAACAAGTGTAACACTATCGAAAAATACACAATATTATAAAAAAAAATTTTTGTTTCTTGTTATTTTGTTTTTGAAATTGTATATGAATGCTCGATTACAGAAACGATAGTCATAAAGCTTAATATTTGAGTCAAATTATTTGACTTAATTTTTATTGGTGCATGTGCATTGTCATTGGTTGATATATTTTTTAATATATTAAACTTTTGGATAAAAAATATTTAATAAGAGATGTATGTATATATATATATATATATATATATATATATATATATAATGTAGGTGCTAAGTCTGCAATAGATTAAATTTAGCTTTTTGTTTTGTTTTTTTTTCTCTCTGGAATTTAAACTACATTCTTTATATTTTTTTCCTTTTTTATTTAAGCTTCTTTAGACTATAATATATATTTAGACTAATATATATATATATATATATATATATATATAATTTCATTAAGGTTGGATAATTCTCTGATTATTGGTGAATTTTTTTTTCTTACCCGATCCCAGTTTCATACACTGTCAATTCCGAGTTCGTCTTCTAATTCTTATTTAAAGATGTACACATGGCATCTCTTGCCGCCATGTTTTTTTATTTTTGGTTTTTAATTTTCGTCTTCATGATTCTCTATTCTTTGTCAGTTTCCAACTTGCAATGTAATTTTAGAAACCATTTTGTCTTATTTTTCTTACCTTTAATATTTTCTTTATTTTGTTTCAATTCTTTTTACTTTATTACAAATATTCGACTATTTTCTATTTCTGTAACTTTCTGAAGTTTACAATGATAATTGGACGATCTCTTATGTATCTACCAGTTTTGTCTGAAAAGTTATGGAACTGCTATTGCGACCAATTTTATTAAAGTTTATCTGATCAGATCATCATAAAATGTCGGCGATAGCAATTAAACTGATACAGGAATATTTAATTCTGACTAGCCAAATGTTCTTGTTTTTTATTTCTCTTGAATCATGTTTTGTTTTGTTTTTCCTTTTTTCGTTTTTTTTTTTTTTTTTTTCAAATAATACTTATTCCGGTTCGGAACGTTTTTAATGGAAATATTTTTACTATTCCCCTTCCTACCGTCATTTACTTATGTTCTTAATAAAAAAAAAATACATTTCTCTAAAGGATATACATGTACAGATGTTTAAATGAAAAATTAAACTATATATTTCTTAGCAGGAACACCTGGCGTAGCTCTGGATTGAATTTACTTTTTCATTATGTTGAGAACATGATATTAATATAGTTCTATTTCGGCAATATTCTCAAGTTTATAGTGATAACTGGAATTCCTGTAATCTACAAGTTGTCTGTAAAGTAATTGTTGCATAGTTGTACATATTAGGGACACATTAACGGGGACTCAGAACAGATGATGATGATAATGAGGGAGATATTTATATCTGTCTGGGATGATTCTTGTTAACACATATAGAGGGGAGGAGATACTTCACTTATGATGGAGTAGACACATAATACTTGGAAGGAGGTACACAAAGTTCGTTACAAGATGATAATAAAACACATTTACCTTTTCTGTTGTGAGGAATGACGACACGAGACAACAGTTACAAACATAGTTGGTTTCTTTATTCTTCAATCGGCTGGTCGGTGATGTCAGGAATTCAAACTTTGATCTACATCGTCTACTTCCCTCTTTTCGCTTCTAAGGGGCTCCCACTCTCCAGCCGACTCTATCACCATGTGTGATCTGCTCTGAATATCTGATCCTCATCAACTTCCTAACTTCGGACCCACAGATTCAATATATCGAGAAATCTCCTTTGTTTATGGCGTCAGAAGTGTGCTATCGGCCAACGTAACTATATCATGTTTTCTACACATGTCCGTCCAACACACTTTTGGCAAACAAAGAATCCTCAATTCTACTTGTTTAATGTCTAACCTATTTTTAACAATATTTTTTAATTCGCATTGTCCATTCTTTTAACTGACATATTTAGTATCCAGATTTCTAAAAGAATGACGACATAAACAATATTTAACTACCGACATAAACAATATTTTTCCGACATAAACAATATTTAACTATTTCTAATAGAATTAACAATGGACTGAAATCCTAACATTCCATTTTACATTATCTTTTAACACTTGCCTACAGGGTCGATTCTAGCCTTTTCCTAATATCATTTTCACTTATCTAGTAGGTCTTCTTACTTACATGAGAAGGGGACAGCCCTTTCATGTAACAATAGGACTGCTGTCACAAAAAAACTTATTACGGTTTATCCGGTCAGATTCTCATAATTTGTCACTGATAGCAATTAATGATAAATAAATATTAATTCTGACTAGCCAATTTTTCTTTCTTTTTCCTTCCCTTGAATCATGCTTCTTTTTTTTCGGTAGAAAAAATTAATTTTACTTTTATTTTTATTAATTTATTTTTTCAAATACTACTTATTCCAATTCGGAACTTTTGAACATGGAAATCTATATACATATATATATATATATATATATATATATATATATATATATATATATATATATATATATATTTTTTTTTTTTTTTTTTTTTTTTTTTTTTTTTTTGCTGTTCACTTTTCTACCATCAGCGTCTTACGTTCTTAATAAAAATAAAATCTACATTTCTCTAACTTTCACAGCTTTAGAATATAAATTTACAGACGTTTTAATGAAAAAATAAACTATTAAAATTGCTGCAATATTTTGATTAAATGATTTGATTTCAAAAACTTATTTCGAATTTTCGGCTCTGGATAAACTGCATGATTCTCTGTTTCGTCATTGTCAGTTTTCAATCTGAAACATCATTTTGATGTTTGTTTGTTTTTGTTTTTTTGTTTTGTTTTGTTTTTTTGCTGTTGTTTTTTTCAACTTTTTGGCTTTGTTACAAATATTCAAGTATTTTTTTATTTCTGAAATGTTTTTTAAGTTTACCGCATTAAAACAATAACCTGTACTAGTTATGGTTGAATAATAATAGAACTAATCTCACCAATAGATTATTAAGGTTTATCCACCATATAAAAGCAGCACTTTGTTTGTATCTCTGTCCATATTTTGAACTTTTTCAAGGGAGATAATTACATAAAACTTCTAGCATCAAATGACGCTAATGTTGTGGAAACAGATACTACATTTTCATCTATGCCAAGGAGTCATAAAAATACTGTTTTTTATGGCAAGACATTTTTAAATTAATAAAAAAAAACATAGTTTTTTGTTTTTGTTTTTTTAATAAATAATTGTACTTCTAATTTATTCATACCAATAATATTGTGGGGTCTCTCTAGGCCAGGATGGTCTAGTCTTATATATAAAATATAACCAGTCTAGTCTCTGCTTTTTTTTTTTATCTTTGATACATTTAACACGTACAAAACAATATGTTTAGTAAGTTGCATAATCATAATACATGCAAATAAGTCGTGTTATGGGAAAAGTATTTAGCCAAAAGAAGAGGGACTGAAAAAATAGGATTTTTTATGAAAATCGCTTCAGTCAAAGCATAGAGCCACTTGATATAAGGAGCTAATAGGAACAAAAGATGATTATCGCAAAGATAGATGTCTGTTGGCCTTAGTCTTGAAAAGACCAATAAGAGGAAAACAATCAGTTGAAAGAGTGTTCCACAAGCCTGCAGTGCTTGGAAAGAAACTACTGGATTAAGAATCTGTATTACAATGAGATATCAAAACAGTGAATTGATGGAGACCACTGGACCAATGAGTCAAATGAGCTGGGACAAAGGAAGCAGGGAATAGATCAAACAATTCTGAAGAACACACGTCATAATAGTATTTACAGAAAAGACTGAGACTAGTAACATCACATCTGTGAGAGATTTAAAAAGAAAAAAGAGTGAGCTCAATCAAATCGGATACCTTTCTGAACCTTATCATTCATCAACCCATATATGACACCTGTACTACATAGACGGTTTGATAGTAGATTTGTAGAGATAGAGAATAGTTTTAGGTGTGAAAAAATGTTTGTAGTAATAAAGAGAACCGACTTTACAAGAAATAGAAACACATCTGACTCGGCGTTTGACCACACAGCATTTGATTTCTCCACTCCAAAAACATCGATGTGGCAATTCATAACAGTTATGATCCCCAGAATCCTGACGTGCACTTCTGTAACATACTTTTGCTAATAGACATTTTGTTAACTACTTTATCTTTTCTGTAGTTGGTCAGTGGAGAAGAAATTTTTAATGACTGAGACAATTTTTATTTTTGTTTCTATCCAGAGTGCCCCTTTTTGGGAGCTGGATTTTCCCCACATTAAAAACCGACCTTGTGTCTAACTCTTCCCTCGTGGGGAGGTAAGTCCATTGGAACTATACAACTGTGTTTGTCTTGATTATAAGACTATAACACTGGCGACGAAGGATTCAGAACTTACACTACTACAAGAATTTTTTTTTATTTGGAGGGAGGGGCGTGAAACTGAGAAAGTTACACCGGAAAAAATAATAGTTTTTTTTTTGTTTTTTGTTTTTTAATTTTTATGTAGCTTTTTGTTTATGAAGCTATACCGATCAATCAAACAGGATAATCTCTCGCATATATTCATTTAAGTGGTGTCCTGTCTGGTACATTGACGATTATGACTCTCTATCTCTCTCTTGAGAGGTATTCATGAATTCATTGTTGCTCATCATTCAGAACCTCATTCACGTTGTTTCTTAAAAATGTTTGATGTAATGCAATAGCTTGGCCCTAACAGCATTCCTATTATAGTGCTCAAAAAGCTTCAACCAGAACTAGCTCCCATACTTACAAAGCTATATAAGCGTTGTCTTAAGGAGAATTGCTTCCCAACACTCTGGAAACCCTCATCAGTATCCCCTGTATTTAGAAATTCAGGTGATCCCTCATCTCCCTCAATACAGACCAATCAGTCTTCTGTGGGTTATGAGTAAGTTGCTAGGATCTGTGTTAAATAGAGAAGTAGTCAACCACCTCAGCAAAAATAATCTCCTTAGTGACATGCAATATGGTTTCCGTTCTGCTAGATCTACAGCAGATGTATATATGTATATATATATAGTTATATCTCACAGGATTAGCGAATCTCTCGATGGAGGCTTCCTTTCTAAGGCAATTGCCCTTGACATATCAAAGGCTTTTGATAGGTTGTGGTATAAAGGTCTACTCCACAAAATCTCCAGCAATGGAATAGCTGAAAACGTCTTTTCAGTTATTAAATCATTTCTCTCTGAGAGGTTCATAAGAGTAGTGGTTGATGGGCAAAAATCTGAAGTTCACAGAATTAATGCTGGAGTCCCTCTGGGATCCATTCTGGGCCCAACTCTCTTTTTGATCTACACCAATGATCTTCCAAATCACATTCTAAGATCATTTATAAACATTTATGCTGACGACACTACCATCTATGGCAACACTCCAAAGGCCGTAAACGACCAAGTTCTCTCTGATTCTTTCTCTCTTTTGATCTTGAGCACATGGTGCAATGGGGAAAGAGATGGTTGATTAATTTTAATGCATCTAAGACCAAACTTCTATCTTTCCATCATCGACACTCTGATCCCCGTCTGGCATTAATTGAAATGAATGGCTCTCATATTGAGGAGGCTCCATGTTTTGACAAACTTCTGGGCTTGACATTTACTCCTGATCTGTGATGGAACTCGTACATTAAATCCATTGCCAGGATTGCTGGGATCGTTTTACCATTCAAGTAGATATCTTACTGCTGATGCAATTCTCTACATCTAGTCCATCCAAGGATGGAGTATTGTTGTCTCTTCCTTGCAACCTCTTTCTCACAGAAGAGATGTCGCAAGCCTGTCTCTGCTTTATCATTATTTTCATGGCAAGTACTCATCTGAGCTTCAATCTATGGTCCACTCTGGCCTGACTTTCACGAAAACCACAATTAATAATTTCCCCCACTCTTTATCTGTGCTTAAGCCTAAACGTAGATTCCATGAATAAAGCTTCTTTCTTAGAACTGCACGCTTGTGGAACTCTGTTCGGTTTTCCTGCTTTCCAACTGACTACAATATGATAGTCTTCAAGTCCAACGTGAACAAATTCTTGATGAGCCATCCTCTTAAGTAATCCAATTTACCAAATTTCCATTACTAACGATGACTGACATGTTCCTCTTGACCACTATACACTCCTTAACCCTTATCCTCGAGTGGTCTCCGGGCCTTGATAAGTGGTGAATCCTTTGTAAAAGAAAAAAAAAGACAGTAAGTTGCAACTTCTTTCTGTCCAAGCAGTGCCTATCCGGAGTGATTCTCCTGAACATTGTACCCAAAGGAATCTTCGGCCAAGCACAAGATATGAAACGATGAATAGAATTGTTCCTGATTGTTTCTACATTACATCAATCATCTGCATTCCATGACCTCACATTACACTGATCGTTCACAACCTTGCCCAAGGGTTTCCCACAAACTAGCAGAGGAAAGAAGGTACCTTACTCTTCCTTTGACAGTAGTGTTGTCCCGATACCCTGTACAACGCCTAGTATTCCCAAATGGTCACCAATCTGGTACTGGCTTGGATTTTACTTGTGCGAATGGAAATTTAATTAACTTTCTTGGATTCTGCATTTTTAGATTTTACCGTCATTGGATATTTTACCCTTCACCAGACTATCCTTTAACGTGAAATCACTTTTTTATTCCCCCTATTCCCTTTGCTTCACGTTTTGTTATCAAGTAAGATCTATGACTTACTTGTAGTTTCATCAAATACGTTTGCAAGCAAAATCCGATCCCGCATTTTACTAAATCCTACCCTCTGATGAGAAGGAAAGTATTTCTTCGAAACTCCGCGGATTAAGGACTATCCACTTATTTAGTGTTTCCTTTTTAAAATTAAATATGTTTTTAACTCTTTTTCAAAGTGTTTTTAACATGTTTTATTAACTACTTGTTCTTATATGTATTAAAAGAAGAAAATTTCCGTCGTCCGTTTGCTTACTATGAATTCGATGTAACGGTAAATATCGATTAAAAAAATAAACGCAGTGTGAGTTAGGTAGAAGAGGCAAGATGTATTTTAATAAAAATGTTACACCATATGTAGATTGTGAGTTTTATCGTTTTTCTAAAGCAGTAAATTGCCACTGCAATCGTATCATAAAACAAGTTTAAAGACACGATAGCCAAGAAGAATCAAGTGCTATCAAGATTTGAGTGGTTTATCATAAATAGTAGTTCAACAACAATTTATCTCGATCAATAAATATTTATATGCAGTAGTAGGCGTGGTATATATATATATATATATATATATATATATATATATATATATATATATATATATATATATATATATATAGGCGTGGTAATAAAGTTTTAGCTCTCATTTAACACGCCCAGTCTCTGTGCTGATTATACTATTTTATTTATTTATATATATATATATATATATATATATATATATATATATATATATATTAAAAGAAAATCAACCAAAAATTCAACCCAATCTCCTTATCAATTTATTTCGATCCAACAGGGTCTTTTCAAATGAGAAAGTTGGTCAAAAGTTGTCTTGCGTGGCTGAGAAATTTAAAAATAAAAAAAAGTGTACCGTTTTGTATTTACTCAAATAATATTGCAATATTTTACTCCCCCTCCTTACTCCTTTTATCTGCAATTTCTCCCTCCGCTCCTTTCAAGACCCTCTTATTAAATACAAAACAGTATCTGTTTTTGCTTTGTTTTGTTTTGTTTTTTTTTTTGTTTTTATTTTTGTTTTGTTTTTTTTTGTTTTTATTTTTGTTTTGTTTTTTTTTCATTTGAAAAGGCTCTATTGGGTTGAAATAAATTTTGGATTGGACTAATTTTTTCGTTGTTGATTTTTTAGTTTGTTTTTGTTTTTTTTTTTCTTCATTTTTATTTTTAATTTTTGCTCAGGTACGCATTAAGCTCTCCCATTTTGTATTTCCTACAGAAATACTCTATCCTTTACGGACATAACATTATGCTCAAAATGAAAGCACAAGAATATTAATATATCTATACATATTTTTCCTTCCGTTTTCCAACATTTTCATTGCTGGCCAACACCAAGTGCCCCAGCTATAATTAAATATGTGTATCTTTAATTTCTGTCGGTGTTTCCTTTGTTATTTTATATTCTTTTGCACTCAATTGACATTCAGGTGAAAGAAAAGGCATTATTCACCTGTCAATGTTGAAATCAACGTGAAAATGAATAGAAAAAAAACTGTTTACTTACATCCACAGTTGTGGAGTCGATCGCACAAATACTTGGTTCTGAATTGTGCAATTCTAAATCATTCCATTCTGACTTTACGAATTATTCTCTTCAGTTTTACTGAAAATCTGTGGATCTTGTTTGTCTTCGTGCAAACTTGATAATGCGATAACATGATGACGTCACTAAGTTTTTCAATGAGGAACAAAATATTGAAGTTTGATTGTGTAATTTCCATACTAATAACTGTAGAGTAGGAACGTTTCATCTGTAAAGAACAGAATAACAGAAGATTGTGAACTCGATTTTGAACTTGTCAAGTAGAATGTTCATATATGTTAAGTATTAAGCTTTTAACGTGCGTGTTTGGTATGAGATGTTTGACGTGCGCGTTTAGTACGATATGTTTGACGTGCGCATTTAGTACGATATGTTTGACGTGCGTGTTTGGTATGAGATGTTTGACGTGCGTGTTTGGTATGAGATGTTTGACGTGCGTGTTTGGTATGAGATGTTTGACGTGCGTGTTTGGTATGATATTTTTGATGTGCGTGTTTGGTACGAGACGTTTGACGTGCGCGTTTGGTACGAGACGTTTGACACGGGACGTTTGACGCGCGCGCTTTGGTACGAGACGTTTGACGCGCGCGCGTTTGGTACGAGACGTTTGACGCGCGCGCGTTTGGTACGAGACGTTTGACGCGCGCGCGTTTGGTACGAGACGTTTGACGCGCGCGCGTTTGGTACGAGACGTTTGACGCGCGCGCGTTTGGTACGAGACGTTTGATGTGCGCGTTTAGTATTAGGCGCAACACGTAAGTGCTTATTGTTAGTTTATGGAATCGCTTAGAATTTTACGCTTTGCATAAGCGTTTAGTAGTACGCATTTGACCTAAGTGTTTAGCATTGGGCGCTTTTCATAAGCGTTTAACGTTTTACGTAATGTTTAGCATTGATGTTTAGTATCGTGTGTCAGCCATGATTGATTAGGAATGTTTAGTAATTTTTATCTTATTTTTAATTTCGACCTGAATAAACTTTCAACCTCCATAAGACTGTCACTTAGAACTGATTGTTTTCAACACGTTTATCCATTAAACTACAGGACGTGAAGAAAATTCTATCAAAGAGTTGTGAAAAAAAAACATTTAAGGTAGAATTAGTCGTCCAAATAAACTACATTATTAATCCTTATCTAAAACAAAATACCGAAACAGACGTGTTTCTAATGGAATGGTGGTCATCTATTCTTATCAATTGCGTTCATTATGTTACAAAAGTTGGAAGTTTTAGAAATAACATGAAATAGCTTTGGATTAATAATTGAAAAGAAAAATGTATGCGTTGAAGTGATGTCGGCAATTTTGCTCTTAAAGTTTCCCCCATTTTTGTGATCAAGTTTGAATAACGACTGAAATTGTATCTTCGTTTTCCAATTTTGTATAACCTGAAGCAAGTCTAGTGAATGACAAAGATCGAGTTCAATTGTAAGCCGCGAGCTGCAGCAGCAGCAGAAAAACTCTGGCAATTGATTGCTATGTTTATTGCTTGGAGTCTATTGAGTTTCTCGTTCAGCGCAAACTTCAAACAGATTTCTTATATGTAGAAACTCAACTTTCGGTTCTTTTCTTGGATAGCGGCTCTCCTGACAAATACTGTTTATCTTTGATTTAAAAGCATAAATAAACCATAATACTAGCTTTTTTTATATATAAACTTTAATTCTCGCCTAAAATTAGTTTTCTTCTTTTTCTTATGCGTTAATCTTGAGTAGTAATGGGACGATTCTAATATAATTACCGATTCCGATTCTTTATAAATCTCTAAATATTTAACTATAAAGTTATTTTTTTTTCTCGATTACTGTAAAAACTCAGATTAAATGTGCAAATATTTTCGCAAACATAAAAACACACTTGTCTGCTAGGGTGATCTATAGATCTTAGTTTTACTGGTAATTTAAAATCAATAAATATTTATTATTTCATTATTAATACCAGCAGTGGAAGATTTTGTTTTAAACAAAATCAAATAAAAGAAATTAAAAATAAAAACAAGAAAGGAATCGTTTTTTGGCATCGGAAAACAGGCATAGATTTTTCTGAAAAACCAAAATGTCCTGATTTTTTTTTTCCAGTACCGATAAATCGTCCCAACACTTATCTTGAGCTACGGCAAGGGTAAAGGTTGTTAATCCGACCACTTTTTTTCTTATGCATTAATCTCGAGCTATGAATGGTGTCCACAGCAATGGATTTTTGCCTCCACTTGACATGATCATAGGCTTGGTCCGAGTAAAGACTGATTTTACAAATATCTTTTGCAAAGTGTCTACTCATCTCATCATCAGTCTATACCATCTGTTACTTTCTGGCGACTACTAATGCAAAGGTAAGTTTCGTGATTGTGACCTTATTGACCTTCAGCATGTGTCCAAACCATTTTAGCAACGATTCTTACATTTTCTTTTTTTCATCATTTTTGCTAGAGCGCGTATCCTAGTATAAAATAGAGGCAAGCAATAAAACAGCAAAATATCTCCCCTTCACTGTTGAGGTCCTTAGATGCTGGAAAATCTTTTATTCTAAATGTTTCTTCTCTCGGATTGCTAGATTTTGGAATTCCTTTCCTGTTTCCTACTTCCCTAACTGTACTAACCTGCAGAAGTTTAAATGTAATGTGAGCAGGCATCTCGCTGCTCAACTCCCCACAGAACCTTGTTATATACGATCTCAAATAGTAGCACTTTACGTTCAAAGTCGCAATATGCCGTGTTTGTGGTAAAAACGAAAATATTTAAAGATATACATCTTTCTTAACTATGGAAAGTAATTCCCTTAACATGCGCTTTTGCCGTATTTTATCATGAATACAACAGATTGTTCATCAGAGGCAATTTTTATGTTGTCCAGTCGTAAGATCTGTTTAAATATGATATTTGAATTATATATTTACAGTAGAATCCCCGGGATACAACATTAAAAATTAGTAACAAAATACAATACTGTATATAATACAATACCATAAAAAAAACACAGCAAGGCAAAGCAGATACTATAACCAGGGGCCGGAAAAAACATTGTATTCCACATCGTAACCGGGGTTCTACTGTATTATTATAGAGACAATTCTCTATCGATTATTATATTGAACCTAATATATAGTAGTGAGAAAAAAAATATATATATATACATATGACTTGGATGCCATCAGCTAGAATCGAAACCTTAGCCTCTGAGCTACGCTCATGTGTGTGTGTGTGTTATGTGTCCATGGGGAAAATCAATGCTGACAACAGAATCAAACTGGTCAAAACTAAGCTGTACGATGCCGATTCATGCAAATTTAATTTTAGTCTGTCTGTCTGGTCAATACGAAACATGTAACAGCTGACAAAGAAGGGTTAATGAGATGAGAAGTGAGGAAAGTAGGGGAATAGGGGAGGGATGTATCTATCTCTTCTCTATATAAATAAAATGAACTCATTTTTTCCCGTCTGATTTTGACATTAATAGGATTAAAAAGCAAGATATTTCATGCAAATATAATATGCACAAACGGCAGAACAATATCTGAGGTGTGTTATAGGCTTATTATTTCTCAAATTCCTCGATAATCTTAGATTTCTATACTTTTTCTGCTGAGAAGTCACGGCCAAAATCGGTTAAGATCAATGGAAGTGGTAAAATATTTTCTCTCTAATAAATTCCTCTGCCACCACTTAACACCGTTTGTGGATCGTTCACAAGGAACAGTTGAGAAGAGAACACCGGTTTGGCTTCGTAGTTCTTTCATGTGAAGTTATTTAAAATCACTAAACTAAGCTGCAGTGCTCTGTGGCGTAGTGGTTAGCGTGCTGGACAATTCACATTATATTTTCACGTTCGCGCCGACCTACCGTAGTCGTTTTTTTTTTCCCCCCCTAAACAACTGGAATGGACTTTTCTTGGTGGCCGAACTGTTAACGTTGCAGATGTTTTTTTTTGTTTTTTTTCACACTTTATTTTCCTACTTTTACTCATGACTCCGGGTTTGATCCTTCCTACTTACCTATCATAACATTTTTTAAAACTCCCCCCCCGTCCCGGAAACAAACACTCGGGCAACGCCGGGTACCCCCGCTAGTATAATAATAAAACTCTGTGGATCACCTGCTCTTGCATGTCTTTGACAATCGGGCGATTCCATCTTTTAAAAGAGGAATGGCAGGTGAATATATATATATATATATATATATATGTATATACTAGCATTTCAGCCTGGCATTGCTCGGGTGTTTGGCGGTGTATGTTGAGTAAAAAAAAAAAAAAACGGTCAATTTTTTAACTTTGACCTCTATTTTGACCCCTTAATATTTATTGTTTTGGGCTCAAATCAAGTTAAGTTAGGCTCATGTCCAAGGAACCTATAACGGAAATTTCAAGTGTTTAGACCCAAAATTTGGCGGAGGAGTTTGATAGAGTTTTCAAAGGTCAAATCGTTGAACAATTACAAAGATTTTCCCAAATCGTCATACCTTGTATATCAAATTTCGAGTCTGTAAACTGAAAATTGACAGATATTGTGTAGAGAAATGTACACCACAGACAGACACACACACACACGCTTTCACTTTATAGATATAGTAGCAGTTCCGCTCGGCTTTGCTCGGACACTATGTACTTTTCATAAGATTATGTGCATATGTATATATTAAAAAGTGTGAATATGTAAAGTAATGCCTTTCTGTACAATAGTCTTCCTTAACTACCATAGGCAGACAGACATTTTCACTTTTCTAGATATATAGATAAATAGATAGATTGGATGCAATATATAGTAATGATTTAAAAAGTATTAAAAAAAAAAAGACTCATGCGCCACCACCGAGAATCGAAACCAAAACGTTCAGCTCACGATTTATTTTGCCTCTGCCATCAATGACTCGGCTATGAAAACATGTTTATTGCAAAACTAAAAATTAAAACCTGAATCAATAGCTACTACGTTATGCATTCATAATGCGGCCGTTCGACCTTCACCCAGCAAATTTCATTTTTTTTTTTTTTTTTTTTTTTTTTTTTTAATTTTCACACTTTTGCACCGATTTTTCCGGGCTAAAACCGAAATATAAAGTTTTGCATGGATTCAAATACCTTATATATGAAGTTTCATGTCTGTAGACCAAAAACTATAGGAGGAGTTTGGTAGGCAAAATTTGTTAAACAAAAATATATACGTATACATAAATATATATGGAAACAATTTTATGTTTACTATAAACTTTTTACGCAAATATTATGCAAGTAAAAATCATGTAGAATATCTGCATGAATATAATTACACGTAATAGTTTACTAAAGATGATTATCGCATTAGAAAACCGAAGCAACAAATAGGGAATTAATTAAAATGAATGTTTAAAAGAATATGCAAATTAGCTAGATCTTTTGCTAGTGAATGCAATTCCACAAGCCATATATAAGAAAATTGTATTTTCTTATAGAAAAGAGGCTTGCCTTTTTTCTGTTGTTCTTTGCCTTCGGGCCGGGATCAATGTGTAGTATCTGTTCCGGCAGATACTGCAAGCAAAGACCATTATAAGACCTTGGTCAATGTAGGGGAAATCCTTCATACCAATTGTCACTATCCAGCTCCCCTATTCCCCGGGGAGTTGGTCCCCATTTCCCCTTCACTTCTCACATTAAAGATCGGCCCTGTGCCTAATGTGGGGGAGCAAATAAATACGTTGCCTTTTTTTTCTGTTGTTCTTGGCCTTTTGGTCAAGATCAAAGTGTAGTACGATTACGATGTCTACTCAGCATATGGCAATACCTATAGTCGTGGAATCTCCTTGCTAGTGAGTCGCACCCTGTCAGCGTCAGTGAATGTTGTTCACGCAGGCGAGGACGGGCGGGCGCTTGTTGTTGATGTTGCTGTTAATTGTAGTGTTTTTCGGATTGTTGCTGTTTATGCTCCCAATGCTGCTGTAGAGAGGGCAACCTTTTTTCGACGGTTGGAGGGCTTCTTAGTGGATCCGGAACGGTTAGTTTTAATGGGGGATTGGAATGCAATCCTTGATCCCAAAATAGATAAGGTCGGGGGGACTAGCGGGTCGGCGTGGTGTGACAGCAGTCTGTCTGACCTGATGGCCTCGTGCGATCTCGTCGACAGATTTCGTCTGGATCATCCTGGGCGGGAGATGTGGACGTGGCATCCTGTAGTGCCTTCTCATCCAAGCACTTACTTGGATCGGATGTTAGTTAGAAGAGGCGATGTAGACTTCCTATCTTGCCCCACGTTCCACTTGCTAGGACACTCGGACCATAAACTTGTTATGGCCCGTTTGAGCTTAAGTGCTAGGCCTAAACTGGCCGGATACTGGAAGTTCAACAGCACCTTGTTGGAGCTGGAGGACTACCGGTTGAAGGTCACTGAGCTAATTCAGCGGGCTTTAGTGGGGGCGGTTACAGGGAGTAAGTGGTGGGTTAGTCTCAAGGCCAAAATTAGGCGCTTCTCTGTCCAGTATAGCCAACGCCTCGCGATAGATAAGGCTAAGGCAAAGAAGCGTTTAGAGGATAAGCTGACCCGGGCGGTGGAGGGGGGAGACCCCCTAGAGTTAGCACTAGCTAAACAAGATCTCAACCGCTTGGCTAGCGAGCGGTATGAAGGTCAAGTAGTTAGGGCTAGGTTAAAGAAAGTTTCTAACGAGGCTGTGAATGTTGACGCTGTTGAGCGTAAGGCTGCTTTAAGGCGCGGTTCGGATGGGTACATTCGTAAAGTACATAACCTGGAAGGACACCCCTTAGTATCGACTCGGGAGATCTGCGAGGGGTTTCGGGAGCATCTATCGGTGCGCTTCACCCAACTACCCGGACTCAGGGTTGATGAGTTTGGCAGCTATTTGGCTGACTCGCCCCGCCTCACGGCGGCTCGGGCGGCTAGCTGTGATGGTCTTATTACTGAACATGAGGTCATTACTGCGTTGAAGCAGGTCGGCTATAACAAATCCCCGGGGCTTGATGGTCTACCCTACGAGTTTTACTTGAGGCTGTCGCCCATGTTGGTCCCTATTCTGAAGGATATGTTCAACCATTGGTTTGCCCAGGGTTCCATCCCTGGACAGGTGACCAAAGGTGTGATCACATTGCTGAGGAAAGGTCAACGGCATGGTGGGAGGGAAAGCTTTGATGATTTTAGGCCCTTGACTCTGCTAAACACAGAGTTAAAGATTTTGGCAAAGATTCTTGCGAATCGCTTGCAGGTTGTCATCACTGACTTGATCGAACCGGACCAGACTTATGCTGTGAAGGGGAGATCGATTCAAGACAATTTGCACTTGATACGCTCGATCATAGAGGGGACAGAAGACGACGCCGAAGCCGCGCTGATCAGTTTGGATCAGTCCAAGGCATTCGATAGGGTCGACCATCGGTTCCTAGGATCTGTGCTAGAGGCTGCCGGATTTAATCCGGACTTCCGCAAGTGGATCTTTGTTCTGTATGACAGGCCGACGGTAGCGGTGCAGATCAACGGTAAGCTGTCGGAGTCATTCGCTGTCTCTCGGTCGGTGCGACAGGGTTGTCCGCTGTCGCCTCTGTTGTATGTCCTGGCGTTGGAACCCCTCCTTCGCAAGTTAAGGGACAAGGCGGCTACACCAGTCCTGCGCGGAATAGCTCTCCCTGGAGGCACACGAGCCAGGGTTTCCGCGTTCGCCGATGACGTCACCGTGTTCGTGTCTTGCCTCACGGACGTTCAAGCGGTGGTCGAGGCGCTCGCTCGATACGAAGAAGTAACAGGGGCCATCTTCAACCGTAGCAAGTCTGTTGGCCTGCGGTTGGGGGCCTGGACCGGGGTAAACTCGCTTCCAGGTATTTTCAGCTGGACCGATGGACCGGTCCGCATTCTCGGTGTCTGGTTTGGACCGGGACTTCAGCTGGAAAAGAATTGGTCGGAAGTACAGTCTAAGGTCAAATCGTCAGTAAAGACTTGGATTGGAAGGAAATTGTCCTTGAAGGGTCGGGCGGAGGCGTGTGCTACATACGTCTTTCCGCTCATCCTTTACCGTTTGTCTGTACTTCCTCTCCCTGCAGAACGACTAACCCGCTTACAAGGGCGCCTCGATTCACTTTTGTGGAACGAGGGTAAGCATTATGTCTGCAGAGAGGTCTGTGTTCAAAATCCGAGCGAGGGAGGCCTGGGTCAGCCCAGTCTCTTGTGTCATAGAAACGCCGAGAGATTGGCTTTCCTGGGTCGTTCGCTTGAAGGAGACGCTCCTTGGGTCCCTGTGGTTGAGAACTCGTTTCCCAACCTCAAACCCAACCCTTCGGTAGAAGGTCGTCGTAGACCGAAGGGGGAGTCCAAGTTCTTCTCCGAATGCCGAACCGCTCTTAGAGCTTTGCCGGGGACCAATGTCCTCGATCAGCCAAGGAAGAAACTGTATCGGGATTTAGTGGAGGGGACCGCGAAGGATCCACTTTGTAGGCGGATGGGATGGTCGATGGAGGTTGTCCGTTCTCAATGGCGTTGGGCGCCGGGACGGGAGATTCTGAATAACTCGGAATTCTCCCTGACTTGGCGACTGGTCCGAAATGCGCTGCCCCTCTTCGACGTACTTTTCCGGTATAAAGAACATACCAGCCGCTTCTGTCCGTGCTGTGACGAACGCGAGCCCGAAACAATCGAGCACGCATTTTTTAGTTGCAGCCGGATACAGCCCCTATTAAGGTACGTCGAGGGGGTAACAGCTCGCATCGATGCCGAGTGTCTGCTCGATCTCGACGTAGGAACTTTTGTGTACAACATGGAGCCGCCGTTCCCCAGGGAGGAAAGTTTGGTTTTCCTGGCGATCCTAGCAGTAGCGCGCATGACCATTTGGATCGCGCGCCTCAAGTTGGTCCACGAAGGGACATCTGTTCCTGATCGGGATCTGATCGTTTACTTTAAACATTTGCTTAAAGTAAAGATCAGATGCGATTGGAAGAGGTTGCCTAGAGTGGAATTTGACAAGAGGTGGGTGCACAGCACTAGTTTGTGCATCCGTCGAGGAGCCAAGTTTCAATACGTGTTCCCTCCTTAGGCATGGCATGGGCGGTGCTGGGTCCTACGGAACCCATCCCGCCTAGGTTAGCATTATAAGTTCAGTAAAGTAACTCTTGACTGGTGGTACAAATGAGATCCTGTTCCTGATTTTATTTTTTGGTATTAGAGAACCTCTGAGTCTGCCCACCCCCCCCTGCTCCTCATCTTTATTTTCTGATGCCCCCGATCATCCCCCTACTCAGAGGTCACCTTCCTACCCCCTCCATCCGTTGCTTTATTTTCTCCCACCTCCATTAAGGCGACTTCCCCAAACCCCATTAGGGATGCTCTGCTTGTTTTCGGTTCCCCGGAAAACAGTGGGGGGTCTAGCCACATAGAATAGTACAGGGGGGGTCTTACTAACAACACATTAGTAGATTTTCCTTATTTTTGAAATGAACATTTTCATTAGTTTTTTCCCACTCCACGAACATTTTATGCCAATTAATTCAAGAACTCTTTCTAATGAAATCGAACTTTATTTTCTCACACATACACACACACAAAAAAAAAAAAAAAAAAATGCACACACAACATACAGAAATGAATATACAAATTGTACATAGTTAAATTTTACATTGAACGCTGGGGTTATTAGTTAGATTAGGATCCACAGAGTGATTGAGGTATTTTGGTAAATGTTGCCAGTCAAGAGTAAGACTTCAAAGTCTCATCTGTTACGTAGTCAAAAAGACCCTGTACCCTCCCCCTCCCAATTTCTTGTAGGGCCTTGTGCCTAATTTTGTTGAATTGAATTTTTTGTACGTTTTTTATGTTCAATTTTTTCTTTCTCAATAAAATATATAAACAAGATCAAAGTGTAGTATCTGTTCCGGCAGATGCTGCACTTAAGATAATTTGTACCAGTCAATGGAGGGGAAACCCTCTATACTGGGGCAATTATTATTTTTGGTAACCAGAGTGCCCCCTTTTTGCCTACTTTTAGGGGAGCTGGTTTTTACCTCACATTAAAAACGGCCTTGTGCCTAATTTGCTCAGTGGGGGAGCAAATAAATACCATCTGTTCCGGCAGATGCTGCACTTAAGATAATTTGTACCAGTCAATAGAGGGGAAACCCTCTATACTGGGACAATCGCCTGGGTAATACCTAGGAGGTCCACCCTCCCAGGCCTTGCCACCGGGCTTTCCGGTGGGGCAAGTTTATTGCTTGCTGCCTGAGGCGCCCTGACCGGGGAATGCCGACGGGGTTACTCAGGCAATTTTTAAAATTGCAGGAGTGCCCCTCCTTTAGGGGAGCCTGCGGGGTTCCCACTTTCCGGCCTTGTGCCACATTTTGCTGAGGTGGGCAGCAAATAAATATCAACCCTCTATACTGGGACAATTATTATTTTTGGTAACCAGAGTGCCCCCTTTTTGCCTACTTTTAGGGGAGCTGGTTTTTACCTCACATTAAAAACGGCCTTGTGCCTAATTTGCTCAGTGGGGGAGCAAATAAATACCATCTGTTCCGGCAGATACTGCAAGCTATGACTAGCAAAGACCAGATGTGGGGGCAACCCCACATGCCTGATCTTTAACCAGCTCCCATTTCCCACCTCTCGGGAGCTGGTCCCCTTTTTCCCCTTCCCCCTCCCTTCATTCCTCACATTAAAAATCGGCCTTGTGCCTAATTTGCTCGGTGGGGGAGCAAATAAATAAGAGCTCCCATTTCCCACCTCTCGGGAGCTGGTCCCCTTTTCCCTTCCCCCTCCCTTCACTCCTCACATTAAAAATCGACCTTGTGCCTAATTTGCTCGGTGGGGGAGCAAATAAATACCATCTGTTCTGCTGATGCTACACTTAAGATAATTTGTACCAGTCAATGGAGGGGAAACCCTCTATACTGGGGCAATTATTATTTTTGGTAACCAGAGTGCCCCCTTTTTGCCTACTTTTGGGGGAGCTGGTTTTTACCCCACATTAAAAACGGCCTTGTGCCTAATTTGCTTTGGTGGGGAAGCAAATAAATACATTAAATAAATAGAAAAGAGGGTTTTTAATGTGAATATCAATACACACAAAAGAAAAACGAATTTATAGGAGTATAGATATATATATATATATATATATATATATATACCAGATTACACATTGGCATGAGCATTCTCGTAAGTTTTCTAAGCCTTACTACTTTCGTTTTGGCTCATGACAAATTGGAAATGATTATTTAGTATGTGACACCATCACTATTGCAATACAGGTCCAATGGATTTCTCCTATCCAGTTTGGTTTTTCAACAGAGCTCCCCTCCTTTCCTACATATATTGCCTTAACCGCAGCTTCGTAACTGTACATAATATCAGAAAGAGGCTAAATATTTCATAATTATATTAGTATCACTCATACTAAGGATTGAACCTTCACCCTCCAGAAGACTGTAATTTAGAATTGACTAGCAAGGGGGCCCGGTGTTGCCCGAATGTTTGGAGGTGTGTGTTAAGCACCAAAAAAACAAAAGTGCTGGTAGGCAGGCTCAAACCCATGATGCAAAGACGGAAAAGAAAGTGAAAGAAAACCTGACATCTTACCACTACACCACGATGTGACAGGAAGTGAAAAGCATTCAAATTTAGCGATGTCAATCAAAAAGTTGACTTGCAGAAATGGATAGTTAAGTGAAGGAGTTTACGCCGGCACAGAAATGAACGTCTAGCTGGAAGCTTTTGTTTCCCCACAATTTTTAGGAAAACCAGTTCCCCTCAAAACGGGGGAGCTCTGGAAGTGTCTTACTGAATAGCAATTGTCCGATATGAAGGATTTCACACCTCCCTCCCCCCCCCCATTGATCAAAGCTGATTGTCTTTCTGGACATCCTGGCTGGAAGGCCAGGCAGTGTGATTTGCTTCGATCAGTTTCGCTTTATTTATACGAGAAAAATTAACACACGCCGGAAACCAGGGATTTTTTTTGAAAAGTCGATCAAAATAAAAATATTATAAAAACGAGGGAGTATAAGGAAACTTCTCCAAAATAGTAAACTTGTTGAAGCCCGGTGAAAAAAAAAAAGCCTTTCTTAGACATACACAAATGCGCGCACCCATTTTGTCTTTTGTATTATAAACTTTTATATTATTAACCCTTGAGGCGAAGTTGGAAATTAAAGTGTGAAAAAAAAAACGTGCAACGTTTAACACTGGGCCACCATAAAATAGTAATGGAAACATGTTTGTATTTATTTAAGTATTAAGGAATTAGCCCGTACTTAATGACAATGAGGTCAACTTTGACTGCGGGGCAGTATTTTATTTACTGCATGGCAGCTTTCTTTCTTTCTTTTTTTTTGTTTCCTCAAGATGTTGGGGGGGGGGACCAGCTCCCCATAAAAAGGGGATTGTCCAAATTGAATAGCAGTTGTCTGATATAAGGAGAAACTCCACATTGAGATTGCTTTCGGACGTTTCTGGAAAAATGCCGCCAGAATTAGTTTCGCTTTTATTATATGAAAAAGCTTAATGCACATGTGGCGATCGAAAAAATGTTGAATATTTATCTTTTCAAAGTCGAGCAAATTAAATAGACGCGCGACCCTCATAAAAAGTTTTAAGCAGTGATTCGACCGATCGCTTCTCGGAAAAAAGCCTTTCTCGGACATACACAAAAAGCGAACATACATACATACATACACACATTTTCGCTTTTATATTTATAGACTAGCAGGGGGTACTCGGCGTTGCTCGGGTGTTTGGAGGTGTGTGTGTGTTGGAGGGGGGTATATCAAAACAACCCTGTTTAAAAAAAAAAAAAAAAAAAAAAAAAAAGTTTGCCGAGTGTTTGGAGGCGTAAAAGAAAAGTTTTAATAGGAAGGTAGGCTTGAAACCCTAACCCTTGACGCGAAGGTGGAAACGAAATGGAAAAAAAACCCTTAGACCTAACCATCTCGGTCACGAGAGAGAGGAAGTGAGAAGCCTCTTAAGTTAACGTTTATAAAGTGAAATTGACAGATGCAAGAATGTTAAGTCGCATGATGTTTGACATAGTTTTACGCTGCAAGCTAGTTTCTGTCTCCCCCGCCCCATCATTCGCTTTTTTATACTGAAAAGCATAACGAAAAATATCTTGAAAATAGCGCGTAAAAGTCGGGCAAATTAAAGATAGCCACGACCCCTGTTCTTAAGTTGTAGATATTATGATTTAGACAGCATATAAAAAGTTTTAAGAAAGAGTGAGCCAACCGAGAAGCCCAGCAAAAATAGCCTTTGGCAGACATACACAAAAATGCACACACACTAACACACATTTTCGCTTATATATATATATATATATATATATATATATATATATATATATGACTAGCAGGGGTATCCGGCGTGGCCCGGGTGTTTGGAGGTATGTGTTGAGCACAGAAAAAAAGAAAGTGTTAGTAGGCAGGTAGGCTCAAACCCATGATGAAAAGATGGAAAAGAAAGTGAAAGAAAATCTGACATCTTACCGCCACGTCATGATGCTACAGGAAATTAAAAGCTTTCAAATTTAGCGATGTCAATCAAAAAGTTGACTTGAACAAATAAGTTAAGAATCGTGCAAGTGAAGAAATGAACGTTGGCTGAAGGCCAGTTCAGCTTTCCACTGTTTCATTTATTTGTTTCCCCACGATGTTGGGGAAACCAAGCTACCCTGAAAAAGGGGAACTCTAAAATGAATAGCAATTGTCTGATATGAAGGCTTTTTCCAACATTGATCAAAGCTAATTGTTTTCAAGACATTCCGGCACGGAAAACCGCTGATGGCTTTGCTTTGATGAGTTTTGCTTTGTTCGTCATTTTTGTGTAAATGAACGTGTGAAAAGGTGGAATTTTATAAAAATCGCTCAAAATAAATGTAGAGACGACATCCGTTTGCAAATCGTAGATATTATGATCTAGGGAGTATATAAAAAGTTCTAAAAAATAGTAACCTTCTTGGAAGTTCTAGTGTAATTGCTGCTCAACTCCCTACATGATGTCTCTGCAATTGTGTTCCAGATAGTAGCCATGTGGGGAAAATAGAAACGAACATACACACGACCTACCTGTGAAGTGCTCACGTGTCTGCCTGTCATGTGCGCTGGAAAGGAAAAAGAAAAAGCAAGATGGCGTCTGCGATATTTAACAGAAACGGTCTCATGTGATCTCGCGAGATTCACGTGGATGAATGTAATATAAAGCAGGTCGCTTGGAGGTGTGGGGGGGAGAGCTTTGGCTGTTCAGACGCTAAACAGGTGACATCGCTAAATTTGAAAGCTTTTAACCCCCCCCCCCCGAAAGAAGTCCTTTTTGGGACATACAAAAACACGCACGCCACTTTTGCCTTTTATTTATATATATATATATATATATATATTATCACTTAGCATTTATAACTGGTATGCCACAGTCTGATAGACTGCACCTGGTTTTGTTGTTTTATGGTATATCAACATTTTGGGGGCTATTCAATGCCGAATCCAGTAATTTTGAAAAAAGTTTTTATGCTTCAAGTTCTTTATATATTTAAATATTTATTCATGGTGTTTGGTTTTGGTTGTTTTGCAGAGAAAAATTCTTGTTTATGACTTTGAAAAAAGATGATTAAGTTCTGCAAAGGGAAACGAAAAAATCAATAACATCAGTGTTTGTTGCATTTTAGGTTAGGAAGCCAGTATCTTCAGATAGCCTGATCTGGTAGCACCTAAAATTCAACTGAAGAAGGCCATAGGTTACATTGGTCGAAACATTGTGAGAATAACATCCAAGATGAGAACAGTAGTCCTAATAATCAAAATGGTACAAATTATTAATCCTCATCTAAAAATTCCAAACCAAATTTAATGTTTTAATCTGTAACAAAATCGAAATTCCGAAGTGATTCCTGCGAACACTAAAAAACAAATAGCTATAACTGCTACACGTTTTCTTTCTCTCTTTCATTGGGATTTGCTTGCTTCCTCACTTTCTAAACCAAGTTAGTTTTTACAGGAATGTTTGAATTTAAAATATTTTCCGACCAATGAAAATTGTTTCAAGCTCCAAAAGTAAAATATCGATATGAATACAATAAGTTAGAAACTCCAATAAACTGAGAAAACAAACAACCAAAACTAGATTGGAGACTTTACCAGCCGCACCTTAAGCAAAACTTCAGAACACCTCTCTTCTGTGCATGGCATGGAGGAGGCGAAAGGGACTCAATAATTTCTGTATCCAGCCTTCAACTCAAGCACATTTATACATACACACTAATAAAAGCAAGGTAGGCCAACATACGTACACAATACCACGCTGCCAATTACTCATATAAGTATATTACTTACATGCACATCTTATTCACACTATAAGCATTTTGACTTGTGACTATTCACTCAACTTTCCTTACCCAAGCACGTGTTTACACTATTAACATTTACTTATTAGTTTTATTTACAATTAGTTTGATTAGTTACTCCAGTTCGTTTCGATACGCTCTTTTTGTCACTTCCTAAAGGAATTAAATTTTCACATGAAGGTGCTAACTCAAACAATTTTCAACCAATGAAAATTGTTTCAAACCTCAAAAGTAACAAGTCTACATCAAAATACTAAGCTGACGCGAAGTTAGAAACTTCTATAAAACAGTCAAAAGCTAGAGACACAGAGACTTCACATGCACGAAAGAACCCAAGAATCTCACTTAAATCCATCCCTTCCCCCATTATGCCCATTGGCTGGGGGAGGGGGGAGACGCGCAATGGCTAGCGTGGCAGCCTTCATTAACTCATGTACAGCTACATAAACACAAGGTAAATCAACACATATACACAATGCCACGCTACCAAATACTCATATAAGTATATTACATACAGATATTATTCACACTAAACATTTTGATATGTGGCTACTCAACTTTATTTACCCAAGCACGTATTTACACTAACATTTTCGTGATTGAATGTAACTTTTTATTCTCATCTCTTGTATAAAAATGTTTTGTTATAAAATTTTGGTTTTCCTCGTTTCTCTATTTACAAAACTCTTTATTTTAGGTGACCCTTCTATTAATATTTCATTTATTCATAATTTTAATATGTATGCTCAGAAAGAAAATGAAGGATGGTGATATATATCTATAATTATATAAGTGTGTGTGTGTGTGTGTGTGTGTGTGTGAGTGAGTGAGTGAGTGAGTGAGTGAGTGAGTGAGAGAGAGAGAGAGAGATCCTGATAGACTCCAAAACGACTAAACAGATTTTCTTTCAAATTTACAGAACTTTAGTGTATAAGTCTGGGAGTGATCTCAGTTAAGTTTTGTCTCAGAATACTCCCGATAATTATCGATAATCGAAACTGTTATTTTTATTTATCCATCATTGGTGAAGCCATTTTTTTCATGTTGTCGCTTAGCAACAATGATAGAATAACGAGCCGTAAAAATTTTACTGTGGGTAAGTTGATTGCGTGTTGTTTTTTTTTGGGGGGGGGGTTGTTTTGTTTTGTTTTTTTTGCATGACATGGTCTGTAGGTTCAAACTCTGTACATAAATTTCTTATGCTTTTTTTTTTGTTAACTGGAAAGAAGTTTATACAAAATAATTTTATAAAAGAAACAGTAGGTTCTCTAGACTGCGATATAGAATAACATATATTTTGGACTGACTGCATGGACTCATGTAAAGTTTCCTCCCGGGCGATTTCACAGATTTCGATGACAATAAAAATATAAGGGTGTGAGATATTCATTGGTCATCATTCAATACCGGGCGGCATCGGGTCTACCTGCTAGTATGGTCCTGGATATGACCTTAAACTATATCCGATGGTGAGGCCCCAGCTTTCGGGAATTTGGGGAGTGTGGAGCTACCCTGTAATTGCGTTTGCTCCCAGGTCCACTTTGACCTGGAGTGATAGTATGTGTTAGGATATCAACTATGGGTTAAATAGAAACCGACTTGAAAAAAAAATGTTATTAAAACGCTTTTCTTCAAAATAACTGCATTAAATAACCTGAAAAGGGTTGATATGCTGTAAAACAAACACCCAACAACCTGCTAGTATGTGTGTGTGTGTATGTGATGCGACGACTCCAATATGTTTTTCCCAATTCCGATACAATTACTAATTTCGTACTAAATTCATAATTGTGATACAGTTACCGATTCTGATTCTTTATAAATCTCTAAATATTTAACAATAGAGTTATTATTTATTCCGTTAATTATGCAGATATTTTCTAAAACATAAAAATTCACTTGTGTGTGTGAGAGTTGATCTATAAATTTTAGATTTAATGTTGATTTAAAATCAATAAATATTTATTATTTTATCATTAGTACCAGCAGTGGAATAATCTTGCTTTAAACAAACTCAAATAATAAAAAAAAACAGTTAAAAGAATCGGTTTTGTCATCGGAAATTTTACTGATTCCGATACCCCAAAAAGTTCTGATTTTTCCGATTCTGAATAATCGTCCCAACACTAATATATATAATATATATCCTGCAGTTCCTTCCTTCACTTAAACAATAAATTTTACATCTCAATTCATATTAAATGTGGGTGTGGTTCTTGGCTATCCCCCAAAGACGCTATTATCGTCCAAAAACGACCTCTACCAAGGCCAGGGACCATGCCACAAACTCAAAACAGCAGGGACGTGTAATTGGTCTCACATTAAAAACAATTCCCATTTACCTATATAACTTATTCTTTTACTTCCTGGCAATGTAGAAGTGTCAATAATCGTCCTATTAAGTCAGGCCAATATCAGATTTCTTTACTCTTGATAAATGGACATCTATTATCACCATCTGTGACAGTCCATATTGAAATTAGTCGCAGTCTCCTAAAAAGAAAAAAAATAATAAATAAAAGATTTATTCTTTTTACATAAACATGGCAGCAAGTTTTGAAACTGGAATTTGAGAAGGAAATTCTATCTTTAGAAAACTTGTTTTTTGTATATGTGAATATATTTCCATAACGCCCAAACCTTGTACAAACTTTGTTGGTTGGGTCGTTTTTTTTTTTTTTTGTTTTTGTGTTTTTTGTTTTGTTTTTTTTTGTTTTTTTACAGCATATCAACCCTTTTCAGGTTATTCAATGCCGAATCGAGTAATTTTTGAAAGTGTTTATGCTTCAATTTCTTTACACCTTCTAATATTTATTCATTGTTTTTGGTTTGGTTGTTTTGTAGAGGAAAATTGTTTTTTATTTTGACTTTGCAGAATATGATTGAGTTTTTCAAAGTAAAAAACAAAAAAAAACAATAAAATCAATGTTCGGTCTGGGCAGGAGCTGCTAGAAGCAGCTTATCCTGCCTTGACAGAGTTAAAAATAGACTTTGTATCTTAGTGGGGGATACCCTTTTCTCTTCCCTGCAACCTTTTTCCCACAGAAGAGATGTTGCGAGCCTGTCTCTGCTTTATTGTTATTTTCATGGCAAGTGCTCAGCTGAGCTTCAATCTATGCCCCCCCTCACCAAGCTTTCATGAAAAACATTCGTCTAGCCAAAACCACTATCAATAATTTCCCACACTCTTTATCCGTGCCTAAACCTAAATGTAGATTTCATGAACAAAGCTTCTTTTTTAGAACTGCACGCCTGTGGAACTGTATTCCGTTTGCCTGCTTTCCAGTTGACTACAATCTGATCGTCTTCAAGTCCAACGTAAACAAGTTCTTGATGAACCGTCCCCCTAAGTAATCCAATTTACAAAATTCCCACTAATTATGTTTACTACACTATAATCACAATGACTAATGTATACCTATTAACCCTTATCCCCAAGTGGCCTCTGGGCCTTGATAAGTGGTGATGCCTATGTAATAAAATATATATATATATATATATATATATATATAGGTCGGGCAGTCTGATTTGGTAGCAGAAGAAGGTTGTAGGTGCCAACGGTCGAAACAATTTAATACCTTCATTTCAAAACAACAGGGGCGCGTAATTAGCCTAACAGCAAAAACAATTTCCATTCACTAGTAATTATTCTTGTACTTCCTGGCAACGTTGAAGCGTTAATAACTGTCCAATCAAGCCAGACCAATATCAGATTTCCTTGCTGTTGATAAATGGACATTTGTTATCGCCATCTGCGACAGTCCGTATTGAAATTAGTGGCAGTCTCCTTAAAAAAAAAAAAAAAAAAAAAAAAAAAAAAAAACGTTTTATTCTTTTCGCATAAACATGCCAACAAGTTTGGAAACTGGAATTTGAGAAGGAAATTCTATCGTAAAAAAAAAAGAAACTTGTTTTTTTTTGTTTTTTTTTTTTGTATATGTGAATATATTTCCATAACGCCACACACCTTGTACAAACTTTCTCCAATAATCAATAATTCTTTCTGCAGTTTCATGAATAAATGGTTTTGGTGGGAAAAGTTTTAGACTTTTGTGATTTGTTAAATCGGAACTGGAGGCAGACAGGGGAATCATAACTTATTGAGACCCAGAGGTCACCCGAGGATAAGCGTTTATGAATGAACACCGTCCTAAACGGTAATGGTGGAAAGTGGATTACAATTGATCATTTACGAGGACAACTTAACACGAACTTTTTTTTTTATTTTTTTTTTCATCCTAAACGAGGTATATTGCCACTTGGAACGTAAAGGGCTACTATTTAGGATCGTGTCTAACGGGAAAATGTGGGGAGTTGAGCAGCGAGATGTCTGTTCACTTTACATTTAAACTTCTGCAGATTAATACAGTCAGGGAAACAAGAAACAGGGAGGGAATTCCGAAGTCTAGCAGTCCGAAGGAAGAAACTATTAGAGTAGGTTTTCCGACATCTAGGAACTTCAACAGTGAAGGGGTGGGATTTTCTGCTTGTCGCTTTAGTCGGCAGTATGTACGTCGAGGAAGGGGCACAATTGCTATGAGTTCATCAGAGCACATTCCATTAAAGTACTTGTAAAACAAGCACAGGGGTATGACATTGGGGCGATGGGACAGAGGTTAGAGCTTGGCCGACAATGAGGGACCTATTACATTTGAGACTCTTGTTTTTTGACCCTGTCTAAGAATGAGAAACTAGTTGAATACACCAGCTCAGATATGGCTTAGGCTGGATTTATAGTCAGCTAGGAAGCAATCTTGCGATACTGTGTTCCACAGACAGGCAGCTTTAGGAAAAAAGATTTGTTCTTGGAATTTTCGTTTACTTTCAGGCATGGATAGAGAGTAAGGAAAATTGTTGGCAGTGGTTGTAGCTAGACAAATGTTTACCATGAATGTTTTGAAGAGGGCACCATAGATTGAAGAAGCTCGGCCGAGCACCTACCATGAGAATAATAATAGAGCAGTGAAAGACTCGCAACGTCCTTTCTATGAGAAAGAGTTTGTAAGAGAATATTCCCCACTAGATTTCGAAGCCGGTTTTGTATAATGTCAATAAAGGAGAAGATAGTTTGAGAATCCCGTCCTAAAATGTAGCAGCTGTACTCGATTTTAGGACGTATTTAAAATATCAAATAAAATTTGTTGCCTTTAATTATGATATTAATTTTATATAACAACATTCTTAGAAAATTACTTTTCCATTTCTTTTGTAGCATAAAATATTACATTTGCTTTGCTCTTTTCTTTTTTGTTGCTTTTTTTTTAATAAATAAACTTCAACATAATTTGTTAGTGTCTTCAAGCGTTATTTTATTTTATACTCTTTATCATTTTTTCTCTCTCACACGCATCTCTCTCTCTCTCACACACACACATATTCTCTCTCACACACACATATTCTCTCTCACACACACATATTCTCTCTCTTTCACACACATTCTCTCTCTCTTTCACACACATTCTCTCTCTCTTTCACACACATTCTCTCTCTTTCACACACATTCTCTCTCTTTCACACACATTCTCTCTCTCTCTCTCACACACATTCTCTCTCTCTCACACACACATTCTCTCTCTTTCACACACATTCTCTCTCTCTTTCACACACATTCTCTCTCTCTTTCACACACATTCTCTCTCTCTTTCACACACATTCTCTCTCTCTTTCACACACATTCTCTCTCTCTCTCTCACACACATTCTCTCTCTCTCACACACACATTCTCTCTCTCTTTCACACACATTCTCTCTCTCTCTTTCACACACATTCTCTCTCTCTTTCACACACATTCTCTCTCTCTTTCACACACATTCTCTCTCTCTTTCACACACATTCTCTCTCTCTTTCACACACATTCTCTCTCTCTTTCACACACATTCTCTCTCTCTTTCACACACATTCTCTCTCTCTTTCACACACATTCTCTCTCTCTTTCACACACATTCTCTCTCTCTTTCACACACATTCTCTCTCTCTCTCTCTCTTTCACACATTCTCTCTCTCTCTCTCTCTTTCACACATTCTCTCTCTCTCTCTCTCTCACACATTCTCTCTCTCTCTCACACACATTCTCTCTCTCTCTCTCTCACACACATTCTCTCTCTCTCTCTCACACACATTCTCTCTCTCTCTCTCACACACATTCTCTCTCTCTCTCTCACACACATTCTCTCTCTCTCTCTCACACACATTCTCTCTCTCTCACACACATTCTCTCTCTCTCACACACATTCTCTCTCTCTCTCACACACATTCTCTCTCTCTCTCACACACATTCTCTCTCTCTCTCTCACACACATTCTCTCTCTCTCTCACACACATTCTCTCTCTCTCTTTCACACACATTCTCTCTCTCTCTCTTTCACACACATTCTCTCTCTCTTTCACACACATTCTCTCTCTCTCTCTTTCACACACATTCTCTCTCTCTCTTTCACACACATTCTCTCTCTCTTTCACACACATTCTCTCTCTCTTTCACACACATTCTCTCTCTCTTTCACACACATTCTCTCTCTCTCTTTCACACACATTCTCTCTCTCTTTCACACACATTCTCTCTCTCTTTCACACACATTCTCTCTCTCTCTTTCACACACATTCTCTCTCTCTCTTTCACACACATTCTCTCTCTCTCTTTCACACACATTCTCTCTCTCTCTTTCACACACATTCTCTCTCTCTCTTCACACACATTCTCTCTCTCTCTTTCACACACATTCTCTCTCTCTCTTTCACACACATTCTCTCTCTCTCTTTCACACACATTCTCTCTCTCTCTTTCACACACATTCTCTCTCTCTCACAACACATTCTCTCTCTCTCACACACATTCTCTCTCTCTCACACACATTCTCTCTCTCTCACACACATTCTCTCTCTCTCTCACACACATTCTCTCTCTCTCTCACACACATTCTCTCTCTCTCACACACATTCTCTCTCTCTCACACACATTCTCTCTCTCACACACATTCTCTCTCTCACACACATTCTCTCTCTCTCTCACACACATTCTCTCTCTCTCACACACATTCTCTCTCTCACACACATTCTCTCTCTCTCACACACATTCTCTCTCTCTCACACACATTCTCTCTCTCTCACACACATTCTCTCTCTCTCACACACATTCTCTCTCTCTCACACACATTCTCTCTCTCACACACATTCTCTCTCTCTCACACACATTCTCTCTCTCTCACACACATTCTCTCTCTCTCACACACATTCTCTCTCTCTCTTTCACACACATTCTCTCTCTCTCTTTCACACACATTCTCTCTCTCTCTTTCACACACATTCTCTCTCTCTCTTTCACACACATTCTCTCTCTCTCTTTCACACACATTCTCTCTCTCTCTTTCACACACATTCTCTCTCTCTCTTTCACACACATTCTCTCTCTCTTTCACACACATTCTCTCTCTCTTTCACACACATTCTCTCTCTCTTTCACACACATTCTCTCTCTCTATCTCTCTCTTTCACACATTCTCTCTCTCTCTCTCTTTCACACATTCTCTCTCTCTCTCTCACACATTCTCTCTGTCTCTCTCTCACACATTCTCTCTCTCTCTCTCACACACATTCTCTCTCTCTCTCTCTCTCACACACATTCTCTCTCTCTCTCTCACACACATTCTCTCTCTCTCTCTCACACACATTCTCTCTCTCTCTCTCTCACACACATTCTCTCTCTCTCTCTCACACACATTCTCTCTCTCTCTCTCTCACACACATTCTCTCTCTCTCTCACACACATTCTCTCTCTCTCTCACACACATTCTCTCTCTCTCACACACATTCTCTCTCTCTCACACACATTCTCTCTCTCACACACATTCTCTCTCTCTTTCACACACATTCTCTCTCTCTTTCACACACATTCTCTCTCTCTCTTTCACACACATTCTCTCTCTCTCTTTCACACACATTCTCTCTCTCTCTTTCACACACATTCTCTCTCTCTCTTTCACACACATTCTCTCTCTCTCTTTCACACACATTCTCTCTCTCTCTTTCACACACATTCTCTCTCTCTTTCACACACATTCTCTCTCTCTTTCACACACATTCTCTCTCTCTTTCACACACATTCTCTCTCTCTCTTTCACACACATTCTCTCTCTCTCTTTCACACACATTCTCTCTCTCTCTTTCACACACATTCTCTCTCTCTCTTTCACACACATTCTCTCTCTCTCTTTCACACACATTCTCTCTCTCTCTTTCACACACATTCTCTCTCTCTCACACACATTCTCTCTCTCTCACACACATTCTCTCTCTCTCACACACATTCTCTCTCTCTCTCACACACATTCTCTCTCTCTCTCTTTCACACACATTCTCTCTCTCTCTTTCACACACATTCTCTCTCTCTCTTTCACACACATTCTCTCTCTCTCTTTCACACACATTCTCTCTCTCTTTCACACACATTCTCTCTCTCTTTCACACACATTCTCTCTCTCTTTCACACACATTCTCTCTCTCTCTTTCACACACATTCTCTCTCTCTCTTTCACACACATTCTCTCTCTCTCTTTCACACACATTCTCTCTCTCTCTTTCACACACATTCTCTCTCTCTCTTTCACACACATTCTCTCTCTCTCTCACACACATTCTCTCTCTCTCTCACACACATTCTCTCTCTCTCTCACACACATTCTCTCTCTCTCACACACATTCTCTCTCTCACACATTCTCTCTCTCACACACATTCTCTCTCTCTCTCACACACATTCTCTCTCTCTCTCACACACATTCTCTCTCTCTCTCACACACATTCTCTCTCTCTCACACACATTCTCTCTCTCTCTCTCACACACATTCTCTCTCTCTCTCACACACATTCTCTCTCTCTCTTTCACACACATTCTCTCTCTCTCTCTCTCTCTCTCCTCTCTCTCTCTCTCACACACACATATTCTCTCTCAGAAGAATGTATTCTGGTTTTTTAAGCAATGTATTCTAAGAGCAGAGTGTTCTAAAAATTTAAAATAATAATCTTACCTAAAGAATTGTATTCAACAACTTTATTCTACATTAAATCAAAACATAGATGGTTAATGTGCCTTAAACCAAAACTAAACAGAGCAATTTTTGGTGAGAATATAAATGTGATAAATATAAAAAAAATAAAAAATTCTCGTTTCATTATTTAGATATGAATATTACTAATGGAACATTTTTTCGGTTTTTAGTTCGACTATTTGTAAAATTGCAGGAGTCGAAGTCAAATGTTTGGGCCACCGACTCCACATCCCTTCCATAAGCTGCAGATGCTTTGTCAAATGAATTAGGATTAATATTGAATATATTGATAGCACTTTGGCACGCAAGTAACGTATCTTCTCTTGAATCTATCTTAATATTCACATTGTTTAGTCTTTCAATGGAATCGCAACTCTCGATCGTTGGCTAAAATATCGCAAAACTATTCATCCAGATTGGATTCTAAGTTTAGATTGCTCAACAAAGAGCAAAGTACATAATTTATTTTCAAAAGAGCAATAGGAAATTGTGGAATCGGTCTGTAATAATTCTGCAGAATAATTCAGCCTTGCAATTTCCTGCCCTTTCAAACTATATAGTGTTTCAATTAAATGGTTTCATAAGAAAAACAGCAGGATTGCCCAGCATTGCCCGGGAACATTTTTTTTTCTACTTTTTTTTACATAGGCATCACCACTTATCAAGGCCCGAAGGCCACTCGGAATAAGGGTTAAAGAGTGTACAGTAGTCAATGGGACAATATCGTAGTAATCGTTAGTAGTGGACATTTGGTAAATTGGATTACTAAAGAGGACGGCTCATCGAGAACTTCTTTATGTTGGATTTTGTTTTATAGTTAGCTGGAAAGCAAGAAAACAGACGACAGATCCGCAGGTGTGCAGTTCTAAGAAAGAAGTTTTGTTCATGTAATCTACGTTTAGGTTTAGACCCAGATAAAGAGTAGGCGAAATCATTGATAGTGTTTTCAGCTAGACGAGTGTTTCTCATGAAAGTTTGGTGAGGTGGGACCATAGATTGGAGCTCAGACGAGCATTTGCCATGAAAATAACAATAAACAGACTCGCAACGTCTCTTCAGTGAGAAAGAGGTTGCAGGGAAGAGAAAAGGGCATCCCCTACTAGGCTATGGACTCTATTTTGAACTCTATCAAAGCAGAATTAGGTTTTTTTTCTAGCAGGTCCTGCCCAGATGTGGCAGCAGTACTCTATCCTTGGACGTACCTGACTCTTATATAGGTAGAGAATTGCATAAACAGTGAGATATCTACTGGATCGATAGAAGGATCCCACCATTTTCCCAGCGACCTTGGCAACGGATTTGATGTATTATGTGTTATTGTATCACTAATACGTAATGTTTCATTGAATTATAATTCATTTGTAGGGTAGAGGATATTGCTGCAGTAGCAGTGAATACTATTATTTTCTGACTACAAGATTGATTTGGCGTACTGATGACAACATGGAAATGTTGAAACTTCTATCAATATGCATAAACTTCTTACAATGTTTATATAATTTTATTTATAAGCTCTATGCACGTATTGAGCACTTTGGAAAAAATATATTGTTTTAGTTCATGTTAACAATACACTTGAATTTAATTAATCAATTATATGCGTGCATATATATATATATATATATATATATTATATATATATATATATATATATATATGGTTTTCATAATGTTTTATTGTTAAAGTGCTTTTTATTAAATAAATCTGAAGAAAGGCTGTTCTTGTGAAAATTTTCAAACGACATAATGTTTGAATTTGTCCGAATAGTCTTGAAACAATTGTAAGTAACAATGAAATACACTATTTGTTGCTATCAACCCATTCTTTGATTGAAGTTTTGGTTTTTGTTAAAACAGTATATATATATATATATATATATATATATATATATATATATATATATATATTAGCAGGCCGCCTGGCATTACTCGGTCGTAAAATGCGCTTAAATATATTTTGATTAATGCAGATTTCTTATTTCTTATTATATTATATTGAACCCAATTTATTAAAAATTATCAATGATTTAAAAAGTTAAAATAAAAAATGATTTGTACGCTACCACCGACAACCAAAACTAAAACGTTTAACTTACAATTTACTTTTTCCTTTGATGTTAATGCTTGAGCTATGAAGGCATGCTTGCTGCAAGGCTAAAAATGAAAACATGAACCAATAGCTATTATGTTATGCATGCATATTCGTAATGCCGTCAGTCGACCTTCACCTGGCAAATTCTTTTTTTTTTTTAATTTTCACACTTTTGCACCGATATTTCCCGGCTAAAACCCAAATATAAAGTTTAGTATGGGTTCGAATAGCAAAAACTGAAAGGAGTTTGATCAGCAAAATTTATTTAAACAAATATATATACATATACATAAATATATATAGAAAGAGGTTTGTGTTTACTATAAGCTTTTTACGCAAGTATAAATTATGTAGAATATCTGCATGAATATAATTACATGTAATAATTAACTAAAGATGATCATGCCATAAGAAAACCGAAAACAAAATCTAATAGGGAATTAATTAAAATGAATGTTTAAAAGAATATGCAAATTAGCTAGATCTTGTGTGGATGAATGCAATTCAACGATCCATATATAACAAAGTTGTATTTTCTTTTTAATAACTAGAAAAAGGGGTTTTTAATATGAATATCAATACACACGAAAAAATGTTAATTTATAAGAGTATAAATAATGAAATCATCTCACTTTTCCCCTACTAGATTCTTCAATTATAGGCAGATAACTGAAAACTTCTTGTGCACATCTTCACCACCGCAATCACCACCTCGAATAGCACGTTTAAGGAACATTCTACATTTTTACTTAATTATAACATTCATTCCGACATTTTTGCCTCTCCCAAATTTGTCTTCCAAAAGAAATAGCAACAACTTTCCCTCCATATAATTTGTTTCCTTCCATGCAACTAGTCAACACTGGAACAAATATTTTTTTATAAGTGACACGATTTCAGAGCACCGTCATATTTCATAGCAATAATAACAGTGCAAGGACAATGGATATCCCATATGGTAATAAACAGATATTAATACCAATCTTTCCACACTGTCAGCTGAAAACAATTCGATATTTTTACAACCATAAACTGGTGTCTTTTTATCAGATTTTAAACCGACGATTCTGATGTTTTTCTTATCTTCTGTACCATTTTCAAATAAATATCTTGTTCTTGTGTTTTCTTTATATTTGAGTACTTTGCTGGTTTTATTTTTCCACAAACACACGCACACACACATACACATATATATATATATATATATATATATATATATATATATATATAATGGACGTGTGGACGTATGTATATATAGGCGTATGCGTGTGGACGTATGTATATGTATGCATATATGTATATGTATGCATATATGTATATGTATGCATATATGTGTGTATATATATATATATGCATATACATGTGTGTGTATGCATATATATATATATATATATTATTTCAACTCAACGACATTCACTGTCTTTTTGTAGTTGACATTTTTCCCTTTCATTGTGTGTTTGAGTTTGTTTTTTTTTTTCTATTCACACAAAGAAATTTAATTTCCTTTAAGTAAATCACAATTCTTAATTTCTTTCTTTTCTGTGTTTTCTTTTTAAGCAAACTATCTCTAAATCAAATAATTTGTAACCAACCAATAATTTCTTTTCTGTGGATAAATAAAAACTACTTTAATCTCATTTTCTCTAATTATATTGATTTACAAAACCAGTTCATGGCATTAATAACGTTTTGTTATTATGACATTAAATAAGGTCATAACACTAATGCTGTCTTACCATAGTAATAGATATGACATTAAATAAGATCATAACACTACTATAATAATAGATATTACATTAAATAAGGTCATAACACTACTATAATAATAGATATTACATTAAATAAGGTCATAACACTAATGCTTTGTTACCATAATGATAGATATGGTTTTTTTTTTTTTTGGGGGGGGGGGTTACACAGTGATCACCACTTATCAAGGCCCGGAAGCCACTCAGGGATAAGGGTTATTGCAAGTACATTACGTTAGTGTGGAGATTTGATGAAGTGTTTACTTAAGGTGGCGGTTCATTAGGAATTTGTTAACATTGGACTTGAAGACATCCAAGTTGTAGTCCAGTGGGAAGCAGGCAGACGGAACAGAGTTCCACAGGCGTGCAGTTCTAAGAAAGAAGCTCTGTTCATGGAATCCGCGTTTTGATCTAGGCACAGATATAGAGTGGGGGAAATTTTTGACAGTGGATTCAGCTAGACGGGTGTTTTTCGTGAAAGATTGGCGAGGGGGGGACCAGGGATATGGCATAAAATAAGGTCATAACACTAATGTTTTGTAAGTATGATAATAGATATGACAATTAACATGACCATAGCACTAATACTGTTTTGCTATTATGAATTATTATAGGAACTAAATATTATTACATTATTGCAGAACAATACATTAAGCAAAGTTATGGCATTATGGTTTTACTGTGAATGACATCTAGCAAGACCATAACAATAACATTTGTACATAGTATTAAACAAGGACATAACCGCATTCTTTTGCTGTGAATTTTCGTGGTAAAAAAAACAAAACATTATTACAAGACAATATTAAAGTAATAATGTTTTCAATATAATAGAAATGACAGGGTCATAATGCTAAAGTTTTTGTTACTATGATAATAGACACGACATTATAGAAGGCCATGGCACTAACAAAGATGCATTCAACACATGCCAGCATATAAAATAGGCATTGTTATGAGGATGAGGATAACCTGGAGATGTGTTACAAGTGCTAACGTTTTATTGTTAACGTTTATTATTATTTGTGGAGATTAAAAACAAAAAACATTATTTCTTTTGAATGATTTTTACTTGACATTTTCTTCTTAGATTAAAGATAATTTACGATTGTGTCGATTATCTTTTCAAAATGGATTCGTTCTGTTGTTTTTATTAGTAAATGAAAAACAACACTGAACCAAATGAGACATTTTATTTTTAAATAATATCAGATTGCATTGAATCTTTTACCATTTTACCTTATTTGATCTCTAGTACATAAATTTGTATACACACACTTATATATGTGTGTGTGCCCATATATATATATATATATATATATATATATATATATATATATATATATATATATGCACACATGTATATATATATATTGCGCCGGTACAAGGAAATTACCAGGTTGGTGTCTGGGGGCGCGGTTATACCACTAAGAGAAGGAAACTCGTACATCAAACCTGAGGGTTGTTGTCTGCTTGTTCTGTGGCAATTGGTTTGCACCGAATAAGTTAATCAGCAGTTCCAAAAAGTGTGGATGGTGCTACACGAGCCTTCACCACTTAAATCAAGTTCTTTGTGTGGGTTTCGGACAGCCTGTCATAATTTCATTATGAAAACCTCATACTGTCCTGCAAGAAGTCCACTGGCGATGGAGTGAAAGCGACGAGGACAGGTAAAGGATATTACTGGAAGTCCTCAGCCGGATCTCTGCACAGTGGCGGCTGATGGTAGATGGCCGTTCTAGCACAAACCTGTGAGCAATTGTGCTGTTCGTGTTCTCCATCAGGGACAAAGCAGCCCTATTTAGGGATAGCACTGATTTCCCTGTGGCGGGGAGGGGGCGATAAAAGGAGCCCTAAAAAATTGCTTGCTCACCACTTAACTATATATATATATATACATGCATATGCGTAAATATGTATACATGTTTATACAAATACTGTGTATCTATGTGTATATGCATAATGTGTATATATACATAAACGACAACATTACCTCTCCCGTCTTCTCTCTCTCTCTCTCTCTCTCTCTCTCTCTCTCTCTCTCTCTCTCTCTCTCTCTCTCTCTCTCTCTCTCTCTCTCCGTACACTCGAAATCCGTGTCTATCTGACTAAAGTTTTTAAACTCAACTTCACCCGTGTTCGATGGTTTTTATTTATTTATTTAATTATTAAATCTTAAAACTTAAATGCTTTCAGATCACAATTGAAATACCCCCCTTTTTTTCATCGTCTTCTAATATTGTATTTCCAAATCATAATAACCACTTCTGTTCAAGTCGGACGAAGTTGCTGGATCGTAAATACGATCCGGTAACAGAAACATGTGTAACTAAAACAGATAAAACGGTAATAAATATATATATATATATATATATATATATATATATATATATATATATATATATATATATATATATATATATATATATATATATATATTTGCTCTGCAATAGTATTGAGCACCTTCTTCGGGTTTTTACTAATTACCAGGATTTGCGAACGTGCGTCGCGTCTAGATTTATTTTTGTCGGCTTGTACAAAATTCTTGCTATTTCGGTCCGTCTCGTGTTGATCTGGCTTTTTAATATAAAAGCGAAACTAAGGTGATTCTCGCAGAAAGCAAATGGACGTTTGGTCAATCTCGGTTTTCACAGTCATATCAGACAATTGCTTTCATTTGGACACTCCCCTAATAAAGGGGTAGCTGGTTTTCCCCAACACATTGGGGAAACAAAACCAGACAAAGTTGGGTAAAAAAACAAACCCAAAAGAACTATCCCGCAGTTAAAATTAAGTGCGGAATTTAATTTCCTTTAACCTAATTAGATTCGCCACGCACCTGCCATTTATAAACGTTAAATTGAAATTGTTTTCAGTTACTTTCCTTTCGTGTGCGAGCGGGTAACTTATCAAGGTTTTCGCCAAAACTTTTTTGTTTTCTGATTTTTTAAACAAGATTTTTTTTTATTATTTATTATTTTACTTTTTCTTTTTACATAATTTTCGTTGGTTCCCCCCCCCCCCCACACCCGATTTTTCAAAAACAGTTTAACATAAGGTTTGGATCTAAACCCTCCCCCTTCAACTCGTACACCTACAAACACCCGGACAACGCCGGGTACCCCAGTTAGTCTATATATATAAAAGCGAAAAATGTGTGTATGTATGTGTGTTCACTTTTTGTGTATGTCTGTAAAAGGCGTTTTTCGCTGGACTTTTCGGTCGGCTCATTCCTTCTTAAAACTTTTTATATCACGTCTAAATTATAATATATACGAGTTACGAACGGAGGTCGCCTGTCTATTTAATTTGTCCGACTTTCACGCGTTACTTTTTCCAGATTTTTAGAACATCCCGTGTATTTTTCGCTTTTCAGTATAAAACAAGGAGGGGTCGCTTTTTTCGCCGATATTTTCAAGTCAATTTTGATTGCCTAGACTTAATTTAAACATGCGTCACTTTGGTTTGGCGATGAACGTAACAGCCTACTACCACTGTTTTTTGTTTGTTTGTTTGTTTGTTTGTTTTTTTGTTTTTTTTGGGGGGGGTTGTTTTTTTTTTTTTTCTCAACCAACACCCTTACACATTCACTTTCTTTTCCGCCTTCGCGTCACGTGTTTAAGCCTGCCTACTCCAACTTTTTTTTTTTTTTTTGCTCCAAACACTCGGGCAACGCCGGGCACCAGGTTAGTATATATATATATATATATATATATATATATATATATATATATATATATATATATATATATATAGTGTGTGTGTGTGTATAGTTATTAATGTATACATTAATGTATATCACACATATGCATGACTATATACACATATACATAGTGTGTATATACTCATGCATATGCGTGTGTATCTCACACACATATATATTCATGCATATTTGTACATATACATATTCCAAGTAATAAATATAGCTTATCTGAACACTTTACTACAATTTTATGGGACATCCGAACATCAGAAGTGTATTAAAATCCTTATGATCTTCATATACATTCGAAACTACAGTAAAGTGTTGAGATAAGCCAAATTTATTACTTATTATTGTCATAAAACTGCATTTGAAAGCAGATCGAGTCCTTTGTGTGTGCAAGATCTGTGTCTTCAATTGGCTCGGTTTCGAGTTTTTCAGAGGTTGATAGAAAATGTGATGTATGTATTGCAATTTAAAATCGATATGTCTAGCTAGTTCAAAACGAACTCTTTTAATAACACACACACACACACACACACACATATATATATATATATATATATATATATATATATATATATATATATACTAGCATGGGGGCTTTGCCCAGTTGTAAAGTACGCTTAAATATAATATTTTAATTTGTCCAGATTTCGTATATATTATTATAGAGTTGTGATTTTAAAAGTAAAAAAAAAAAAGTATTAGGGTGCCATCAGCTAGAATCGAAACCGAAAGCAAAATTGTAGCTTCTAAAGCTGGTGATGTTACCACTGTACAAACGTGACATATGAACTGATTAAAAATAAACTAAGATGAATACATAAAATGTATAACGGGTTTTTTTTCTATTTTGACCCCTTAAAAACTATTTTAACTGGCTAAAGAAGAAGATCGGTCCATAAAAAATTCAACACCATGCAAAACTGCAGAATAGACATACACAGAAAATTTGGGACAAATATGGTAAAATAGTCCCAAAAATGGAGTGTTTTTATTAGCCCTAAAAGAGCCTCTGGAGCACACCCAATCGTTATCACGAAGTATAGATAAACAAAATTATATAGAAATCAGTTAGTTACAACTTTTCAGAATGTTTTACAAAAATCCAATGCATCAACTTTTTTTAATAAGCACAAAAGTCTCAATTTTAGCCATTTTAAGCTAAAAGGCACCCCTCCCTGTGGAGGCAATTGGAGGTTTCCTGGAAAAATTCGTTCTGTTACTGTTGTACTCATATCATGTTTAATGTTTGTGCAAAATTTCAAAAAAGTTCCAAGGTGTTGTTATTGAGAAAAGTACGAACGGACAAAAGTTAATTTACAGGTCCACCCTCCTTTTGTCGGGGGGGGGGGGAAGATGCATTGTTTGTAAAGTAATGGTAATAGATGTCTTTTGCTAAAACAGAAAAAAAGTTGGATTTATTTATTTTTGTTTGTTCTTTTGTGATTGTACTAGACAGCATCTGAGAGAGAGGCATTAACTGTAACAAACCTGGTTCAGGCGTAACGGCTACGTGAGAGAGAGAGAGGGGAGGGGGGTCTTAAATGGCTAGTAACTATCACAATTCCTGAACAGAAATATGTTAGTGCTGAGAAGAAAAGACAAAAATGAAGTGATTAAGATAAAAAAAAAAATAATAAAGAGAGAGATTTGGCGATAGATAGACAGGCAGACATAGTGAGTTATTCCCGTCGTGAAATAATAAATAGAAGAAATGGAGGGAGGGTTAGTAAATGCACTTTAATTTGAAAAACAAAAGATAAAAAACGCGAAAATGCTGCGTCACGATGTAAAGAAAGCGGATGAAAACACGATAATAAAATAAAAAAATAAATAAATAAAAGGACGCGATTGTTAGGCAGTTTAAAAAAGTTTTAAAAAATAAACGTTTTACTTATATATTTTCATACTGTCTAGATAGGACAGAAAAAACTTACTTATTGTGTTATTTAAAAAAAAAAAAAAAGAAAAAAAAAGACACGGACCAGATGCAAACTCGCAAAAGATAAGATCGTAAGCGAGCACGTTATCCACCGGACCAATACGCCATCGATATAATCACGTCGCAAATCTATCTATTTACAAGCGAAAGTTAGAAACTCGCGTTCGCGCATGCGCAATTAACAAACTGCGTCAAAACCAAGATTTTTACATGACCCCCTCCCCTCTGTCCTTTACGCAAATGTACTTTATGTGCGTGGCAGTGTTCGCAGATTTTTTTTGTGTAGGAATGTCTTCGATAAGTTGAAAACAATCTCTTTGCTTTTGTGTGTGTGTGTGTGTGTGTGTGTGTGTGCATGCATGCGTGTGTGTGTGTATGTCATCCACATACAGTACTGTTTCACAGCAGTGCGGCTATATATATATATATATATATATATATATATATATATATATATATATATATATATATGCCATGTATGATTCTTTATATGAATCATATTTTAGCTGATATGGCATAATCATGTTGACACACCGGCTCACCGAAGTTAAGCAACGTTGAATCTGGTCAGTACTAAAATGGGTGACCATTTGGGAATTCCAGGTGCTGTATGTGCTCTCTGCTTATCTCTGCATTTGTTTCTGCATTTGTTGTTATTGGATTCCTCATTGCCACTGGACTCAAGCGGTGCCGATTCAGGAAAGGTGGGGTTAGGGATTGCGCAACCTTTGCTTCATAATTACATGTACAGCTATCCTTCCAGGAGGTATCCATTGTCTTTCGAGATCGCATCGAGGTGATGATGATAATTTTATCTAACTTTTCCATTATCTGTCTGTGTATATTTCCCTTTGGTCAACAAATGTCGATTGACGTCTTTTTTTTTTTTTTTCTTTTTCTTTTTTTTTTTTTTCTTTTTTTTTTTTTTTTTTTTACTTTTCGCATATATCACAAAATATAAAAATATTCGTAACAAATGAAAACCCAAAAGAGCTTTTCTTTTCTTCCGCCATTAAAAGGTCATAAAAGTCTATCTGCACTTAGCTGAGCTGTAAAGATTTTGATGCACAGATTTTAGCAAGCTTAGGTAATGTTTAAAGGTCGCCGCCAGAGAAGAACGCAAGAAAAATTCCTTATAGGCATTAAAAATTATTTTTATTTCTTGTTTTTGTTAAATATTGTTTACTTATATTCTGAATAAATATTTTTAAATGAGGCATGATTTCAAGTCAAAATTAGTTTCACTTCTAGATAAACACGATATCAGGTCAAATTTGGCGGGAATTTTGTTTTGATTTTGTTTATTAACATAATGTTGACACATTTCAAGGGGGTTATTCTTAATTTTGCATGCATCGGAATGTCTTCGATAAGTTTCGATAATTGAAAAAAATCTCTTTGCTAGTGTGTGTGTGTGTGTGTGTGTGTGTGTGTGTGTGTGTGTGTGTGTGTGTGTGTGTGTGTAAATGGATTTTAAATTGAAATGATTTCTCATTTTGTAATATACTAGCAGACCACCCTGCGTTGTCCAGTCGTAAAATATGCTTTAATATTATATTTTAAGTTATGCATATTTCGTATTAATTATAGAGTCAATTCTCTATCACTTATTATACTGTACCTAATATATAGTAGTGAGATCAAAAGTAAAAAAAAAAAAAAATAAAATTTACCATCAGTTAGAATCGAAACCAAAACATCCATCCTTATCCGTTAGTGTATGACCTAAATTTATATGTATACAAAAACTGCAAAAATAACGTTATTTAACCTATAACTTTTAATTAGTGTATGTGCAGATAAAAAAAAAAAAAATTAAAAAAATAAAAAAAAAACGCCTATAGTCAATTTACATCAGGCCAAGCTAGATGGTTGGGTTTTTTTTAATTTTGACCCCTTGGCAGATATTTTACCGGCTAAAAACCAAATCAAAAGCATTCTACCGGTCCAAATACCTTATATATCAAATTCCAACTGTGTACACCAAATAACAGGAGATTGGTAGACTCTTCGCACGTATACTGACAAAGTCACTTTTTTATAACTACCATTTTTTAAAATTGTGCTAAACTAACAAAATTAGATTTTTATCTATATATTCCTTTTGCTGACGTTTTTTCTTTCGAGGAGAAGAGCCTATCTTTGAAACTCCATGGAATAAGGAGTTGTTTTTTTTGTTTTGTTTTTCACTTTTTCTCATATTCCTTGTTTTGAATAAAATATTGTGAATTTAATTTTACAATATCATGACGTCTATTACTTATATAAATATTTCGATGTGCTAGAACATTTTCATCTTAAATTCGATGCAATTATGCAGAATGTAAAAACTATGCATCAATAGAATTCAGCATAACAGTGAAATGAAACAAATCATTTAATAAGAAAACATAAAATATAAGTAATTAATGAAATTCGTTTTTCAAAGGAATATGCAAGGTGGTTAACCTTTATGTAGTCGCTCGCATATTCATGACTGAGTATATTAAGAAGTTTGTTTTAATAATTTTTACATAGAAAAGGTAAGGTGTTACTACAATATCAGAGCGAGGAAAAACCTCAACTTTATGGGCATATAAATAAAAACATGTCAGTGTGCTAGAACGTTTTCATTCTACATTCCATGCAATTATAAACAATGTAGAAACTATGAATCAAATGAATTAATCGTTATAGTTAAATGAAACCGATCATCTAATAAGAAACTATAAAATATGAATAATTAATTAATGAAAGTTCGTTTGTTTTTTTTGTGTGTGTGTGTTTTTTTTTGTTTTTTTTTGTCTCGCATTGTTTTCTGATCGCGGCCTTTAAATATTACTCAAGCTTTGTAAAACTAGTCGACTCTGTTGGCACAATCGTGTCAATAAAAACAATTTAAAATTTCATGTAAAAGTTATTTTTTTTTCTTTTTTTTTTTTTTTTTTTTTTACACAGTGATCACCACTTATCAAGGCCCGGAAGCCACTCAGGGATAAGGGTTATTGCAAGTACATTACGTTAGTGAGGAGTTTTGTTGAAATGTTTACTTAAGGGGGCGGTTCATTAGGAATTTGTTAACATTGGACTTGAAGACATCCAAGTTGTAGTCCGGAGGGAAGCAGGCAGACGGAACAGAGTTCCACAGGCATGCAGTTCTAAGAAAGAAGCTTTGTTCATGGAATCTGCGTTTTGATTTAGGCACAGATATAGAGTGGGGGAAATTTGTCACAGTGGATTCAGCTAGACGGGTGTTTTTCGTGAAAGATTGGCGAGGGGGGACCAGAGATTGGAGTTCAGACGAGCATCTGCCATGGAAATAACGATAAAACAAGGACAGGCTCGCAACGTCTCTTCTGTGGGAGAGAGGTTGCAGGGTAGAGAAAAGGGCATCCCCCACTAAGCCACGAAGTCTATTTTGTACTCTGTCAAGGCAGGATAGGCTGTTTTTAGTAGCTCCTGCCCAGATATGGCAACAGTATTCCATCTTTGGACGTACTTGGCTTTTATATAGATAGAGAATTTCATCCGTAGTGAGATATCTTCTGGAGCGGTAGAAGGATCCCACCATCTTTCCAGCGACCTTGGCAACAGACTTGATGTACGTGTTCCATTTCATTGTTCGGTCAGCAAGAGTTATGTCCCTTTATTCCTTTTGTTAACATTATGAAACTTTAAAATGATGTCCCTTATGCAAGAATGATATTATAAACTTCTTATATATAGACTCGCCTTTTCTTCGACACCTGAGACGGGTGTTGTTCATACCAGTCGAGGATATATCTTTGACAATCAGTTTGATAGAATCTGGATCATTTTTGAGTAAATGATGAAACATTTAGAGCAATTTTTTAATGTCATTATGTAATAATTAGCAATTTTTACAAAAATGTTATGTAATAATCAGCCATTTTTTAATGTTATTATGTAGTAATGAGCAATTTTTTTAATGTTATTAAAAAAATTGCTAATTACTACATAACATTAAAAAAATTGCTAATTACTACATAACATTAAAAAAATTGCTAATTACTACATGTTATGTAGTAATTAGCAACTTTTCAACTGTTATTATGTAGTAATTAGCAATTTTTTAATCAGCTGTTAGAAACAATATTGGATCACTAAAGGTAGGCAATGTTAAGCCAGATGGGTGACTATTTGGGAATATTAAGCGCTGTATACATGCAGATTAGCAAGTAGGTCTATTACCTCAGTGAGATGAATGTCTATGTCTTGCACAGTTTCAGGTCACCCTTGGACAAGATATAGCACCTGTTAGCCTCCCTCTGATATTCTGGAGAGTTACCAGAAAGAGGCTGAATGGAATTCCTCAGCCATGTTGAAGAAAATACATTTAAGAAAGGGGGTCTCTGTTAAAAAAACAAACCAGATAGAGAGAGCCTGTTGGCTCTGTATGATAATTTCCTAGTGATGACGTCATATATTAAACGCTTGCTTCCCATCGACGCAATGTTGCATCCCTCTGCCTGTTTTACAAGTATTTTAATGGTGGATGCTGTGACGAACTACAAGCCCTTGTACCCCCTCAACGCAAATACTCTCAACAAACCTGACAAGCAGCAAAATCCCACCCCTACACAGTAGAGATCCCTAGATGTAAGAAAGCCTTCTACTCTAGTAGTTTCTTCCCCAGGACTGCTAGACTTTGGAATTTCTTTCCGGTTTTCCGCTTCACGACTGTACTGACATGCAGAAGTTCAAGTGTAATTTAAACAAACATCTTGCTGCTCAACTCCCGACATAGTATTCCTGTAACATATGTTCCTGATAGTAGCCCTTTACATCAAAGTGGCACTGTGTCTTGTTTGGGGTGAAAATGTAATAATAAAAAAAATTGCTCTGAGCCGGCATGAAAATAGTGAGGCTTCGAAAACTGTCATGAAAATGATCTTGTCAGTGCGCAATATGGTCTAACGAGAGATAGCAAAGCATAGAAAAAGAGAGAAAACAAGACAGGGGATGATAAAGAGGGAAGGTATGGGGGAGAAGAAAGGGGAGGGGATCAACAGAAAGAATGGGGGATAGAGAGAGATAGAAAGTGCCAAAGAAGTTTAAAAGAAAGGCTGTTGTGCACCTTTCTGTTTTGTCTATGCACCCGGACAATGCCTGGCAACCATGCTTGTTTTAAATAAAAGGCAGGTCTTTCTTCAAGAAAGTGCCACAAACTCTAGCTAATCATTCCGAAAACTAATGGACGTTGTAAACTATATTGCCAATCAATAAGATATAAACTTTCAACTCCAATAATGCTTGCAGAGTCTTGAATAAATAAATGTTGGAAACGTTTCCCTCGTGTTTCTTGATAATGGTGAAGCCATTGTCACTTTGCAGACCTGCCTTGGGCGGCTCATGCTGTTAGCGCAAGGCAAAAGTTTTCATTTAGAAAGAAAGCAAATGGAATTATTTATCTGCCGGGAGACTCAAAGCAAAATTTATTGTTATTTAAACATTTCAACAGACTCTTGTCTCTTGTATTTACATTGGGGAAATTGCTTCGACTTTATAGCAAAACTTGCTTTGTAGACTTTCTAAATATTGACATTTTTTTTTTTTTTTTTTAAACACAGCCTGACCCTCTCAAAAATGGCATCCATAAAATTGTAAACAAAATTCACAATAAAACTAAATGAAAAGAAAGTAGAGCTGTGGTTTACTTTCGACAGCCTCATAACTTGTTTCCTTTGTTTTGTCCTTTAGTTCTCACGTTCCATAAGCGACGTTTCTGACAAAGGGGGAAAAATTGCTGCTTTCTAAATCAGAGCCAATCTATCTAACACTTGGCTAATTTTTTGTAACTTAATCATTATCGTAAGAAGTTAACTGTTAACAATTTATGATTTATTTCATTCTCAAAAGTTAAAAACAATAACTAATATATATATATATATATATATATATATATATATATATATATATATATATATATATATATATATAAAAACAATTATCACATAGTCGCTACACTGAACATGCTAATGTTTTGGACAATTGGTTGGCAAGAACCAAAAGTCCTCGTCAGCTTATGTGCCACTGAAACCGTTTGAGAACCAGATGCCTTCAGTGTCACATAAGCTTTATTACGTCGCCTGACGAGGACTTTTGGTTCTTGCCAACCAATTGTCCAAAACATTAGCACGTTTAGTGTAGCGACTATGTGATATTTGTCTATATGAATAAAAATATTATATATTGCTCTTTTTTATTGAGCACTTTTAATAACGTCGTTTTAATTCATGAGTTTTCCCTCTTGAATACCTTTAAATTGGTGTGTGTGTATATATATACACTCACACACAATGTAACAAACTTAAAAAATAAAAAAATGTACAATATTCTTCTTTCACAAATGGTAAAAATAATTCATGTGAACTCTTTCAAACGTTGTTGCAAAGAATGAACGCAGCCTAAAAAACAAATTTCTAGGGGTTTTTTTTCCAACGTCTTTTATTTTTATTTCACTACATTTTGTGATCAAGGGCGGAGGACTGCTTGAAATATAAAAATAAAATACTAAATATAACAAAACAACATCGTTTCTCTGCTTCATAAACCTCTCATACCCGTGAATATATGTATATATGAAAGGGATTAAAGAAAAAATTCAATCATTCCTTAACAGGGCTTTACGTTGCGAGTGAAACAGTCACATTTGCGAATGATTTTTTTTTTTTTTCTAGTGATGGCTAGAAATGATAAAACGCTTATCTTTTGGCAATTGGTTTTCTTTTTTTCACCGACAATCTTACAAAGCTTATTACTGTGTAAAAATGTATTTTCAACCTTTTTTTTATCGTTCTTGTTTAAATAAAACGAGCAAAGTCAATTTATTTAAACAATAAAAGGTTTAATAGAACAATATACTCTTTTTTTTTGTTTTTTTTTTTTTTAACAAAAGCTGTTTAAAAAAAACACCAGAAGAAATTCGAATGTTTATACCTTCAAGTCTAAACATAAAATTCGGTGTATACTTAGAATTATACTTATTTAAAAATAAAAAAAAATACGAAAAATCTTTGTAAGTACTCGTCATGAAATTGCTTAGAACTTCTGCCCAGTCTTGTTAAGACAAAGACTTTTGGGCATTCAGAGTCAGGATCTGGTGCTAGTGTGCTTGCAAGAAATGGAAGTGAATGAAATTTGTTCAGGAAAAGCTGCCATTACTTACCAGCAGAGCGTTACTACTATCGGCCGATGAAAGTGCCTATCTACTATGTGTATGCAGTGTGATGATGCATGGAAGTGAAACTGGACCAGTGAGGATTGAGGACATGCGTTGCATGAAGAGAAATGATATAAAGTATGTGTAATGTGAGCCTTAAAGACTTAGACCTGCTGCACTCTTTTGAAGGTTAAAGGTTCAATCCTCAGTGCGGGCAACACACAAAATACAACTGAGAATTGTTTAGAACTTCTACTCGGCCATGGCTGATGGAATAAGAACATTCTACACCCCATAAATCAAATAAAAAGGTTTTCATTCAAAACTTACATTTCTGAGTTTGACAAGATATACCTGAAGAAGGCTACTTCAACCGAAACGTTGTGAAAATAACTTTCAAAATGAGAAGATGCTAAAGAATTTAAATAATTTAAATAATCGATTCTCTATTATATATTTGTTTGTATTTTATTTTTCATTTTTTTTTTTTTTTTAGCTTCATAATTTGTGTATTCATTCTTTTTGCGGACTGTTATCCTCATCTTTGTTGTTGTTTAACCGCGTTTTGGTCAGTTCATCCTCTAGCCTTTGGGGCCTGTGGCGCAGTGCATAGATGCGTTGAGTTTCTATGGTTCCAAGGTGAGCATTGTCTGAAGATGGCAGTTTCAATCTTATCCAAAGCAGGCCAGAGGATTAGTTGGCCAAAATGTGGTGAGACAACAACTATGGAAGGCAGTAATTACTGGGAATAAGATACAGTTACAAGACTCAGCATCCCTATCCCATTGCGGTTGATCACCTGAAGAAGGCAAGAGGATGAGTTGGCCGAAACGTGGTGAAACAACAACTATGGAAGGCAGTAATTACTAGGAATAAGATACAGTTACAAGACTCAGCATCCCTATCCCATTGCGGTTAATCACCTGAAGAAGGCAAGAGGATGAGTTGGCCGAAACGTGGTGAAACAACAACTATGGAAGGCAGTAATTACTGGGAATAAGATACAGTTACAAGACTCAGCATCCCTATCCCATTGCGGTTAATCACCTGAAGAAGGCAAGAGGATGAGTTGGCCGAAACGTGGTGAAACAACAACTTTGAAGATGAGGATAAGAATCCACAAAAAGAATGAACGCACAAATTCTCATCTGAAAAAATCAGAAACGTTATTGAATTTGACATTTTATTTTTCATTTTTTTGCTGATTTCATATTTTTTGTGTTTAGATTTCTACATCAACCAATCTCCTCAGTTGAACCAAAAATGGACGCAGCATTCAAGCGTTCCTCAGGGTTATGCCAGAATGGTAGGAGCATCTGGGCTCGTCAATCCCATCAACCAAGTTCTTACAGATGACGAAGATGAGGACGCTGAAAAGTTTTTCAAAAACTTGCGACTAACAGAGCGTAAAAGCAAGTGGCAGCATACAAAAACCCGAAACCCTTTATCCGTGTCCAGGATTGCAGAATATTGCAATTCCCCGACACTGCCAATAAGTGGCTCTGAAGGTAACTATTCTTGCTCTTTCTTTTTTTTTTTTCTCTCTCTGTTGTCGATTCTATGTCTGACATGAATATCACGGCTTAGATCAGCATTCTAGGGTGAGCCCCTTTCAAAAAGGCAACTTTTCACTGAAAAAGAAATGAGAAACAAATGAAAAAAAAATGAAAGACAAATAAAAAAATTTAAAAAAACAAATGAAAAAAATTAAAAACAAATAAAAATGAAAAATAAATGAAAAACAAATGAAAAAAATGAAAAACAAATAAAAAAAATGAAAAACAAATAAAAAATTTAAAAAACAAATGAAAAAATGAAAAGCAAATAAAAAAATGAAAAAAAATGAAAAAAACAAATGAAATAATGAAAAACAAATAAAAAAAAATGAAAAATAAATGAAAAACAAATAAAAAAAATTAAAAATAAATGAAAAAAAAACAAATGAAAAACAAATAGAAGAAATGAATAAAAAATTTTTAAAAAAATGAACAACTGGACAGGGGATGAATGGTTCAGATGCCATTATTAGCAGATCATTACAAAAGCTTTTAAATAATTAAAAATTTCATATTAAAAACCAGGGTTGAAAAAGTCAAGGTCTGAAAGAACCAGAAGTTTCTGAGTCAAACTCATAAGAATGCTAAATGCTGATTAAAAAAACTTTAAAATAAGGAATCGGAATTGAATATTTTAGAATCCTATGGGTGAGAGTAAGTCTAAATTTTTGAAATCCTAAGAGACAGTCGCAATTTTCATGAATCTTCGGAATCCTAGGAGCCGGTCAGAATCTCTGGAATCCTAGGAGCCGGTCAGAATCTCTGGAATCCTAGGAGCCGGTCAGAATCTCTGGAATCCTAGGAGCCGGTCAGAATCTCTGGAATCCTAGGAGCCGGTCAGAATCTCTGGAATCCTAGGAGCCGGTCAGAATCTCTGGAATCCTAGGAGCCGGTCAGAATCTCTGGAATCCTAGGAGCCGGTCAGAATCTCTGGAATCCTAGGAGCCGGTCAGAATCTCTGGAATCCTAGGAGCCGGTCAGAATCTCTGGAATCCTAGGAGCCGGTCAGAATCTCTGGAATCCTAGGAGCCGGTCAGAATCTCTGGAATCCTAGGAGCCAGTCAGAATCTCTGGAATCCTAGGAGCCAGTCAGAATCTCTTGATTTGACAAGGAGATAACTTTAACACACACATTCATGAAGTCGTGTTTCCACTACTAACCCTTTTCTCCTTTTCTAAATTTTTATTGCTGTTTTTAAATGCTAGAATGGTCGTTCATGAACACAAATGTTCGACAATAAAACAGTATTGCAAAACAGAACTATCATGTATTAAAATTGAAAACCATTATTTAATTTTAAAAAACAGTAACAAATAATACTTAATAAAGGAAATGTCCTTTTTAAAACCAATATGCTAATTACTTAACCTTCCACCTGACATTGTTTATACATAGGTAGCATATAAAAAAAGACAGTGCATCTATTGTGTGAAATTGAATTAACTTGAAATAGAGCATTTTGATTTGACAGTTAGTGCATGAAATGGGCATTTTTGTATTTATTCATATAACAATTATGTATAAAAAAAATATAAAAATTATGTATAACAATTATGTATAAAAAATATAAAAATTATGTATAACAATTATATATAAAAAAAATATAAAAATTATGTATAACAATTATGTATAAAAAAAATACAAAAATTATGTATAACAATTATATATAAAAAAATATAAAAATTATGTATAACAATTATATATAAAAAAAATATAAAAATTATGTATAACAATTATGTATAAAAAAAATATAAAAATTATGTATAACAATTATGTATAAAAAAAATATAAAAATTATGTATAACAATTATGTATAAAAGAATATAAAAATTATGTATAACAATTATATATAAAAAACATAAAAATTATAAAACATAAAAATAATATTAAAAAATTAAAAATTCTTGAAGCGTCATATATTAGAATCCTTAAACCCATTATAAATGATATCGCATTCGAGAAAAGCAGTAACGTTCTAAAATGTCTTACGTAGTTCGTAGTGGACGGACTCTGTTAAGTGTCCACAAACTTGCTGATTTTAATACTCGAATTTTTAATCGACTTTTCATTGACTATATATGTTTTAACTCATCATCACCTGACGCCGTTTACTGTATCTTTTAGTTTTCACTTTTAATTCTCATTTTCGCTCCTTCGCACTTTTACTTAAACACCTGAAGATGATTCGTGGACGAATCGAAAGCAATCGTGACAGCAACAACTATGAAACTTGTATTAATATATTTGATTTTTATATAAAAAAAAAGATTATACGGAAAATTGAAAAATTAAAAAAAAGAATCATAAAGCAAAGTGTCTCCGTTGCATTTAATATTTGCTTGAATATATATATATATATATATATATATATATATATATATATATTTACTATAATAATTAAATACCTACAGACTCTATTGGTTCATCCTTTTGGAAATCTTCAGTGCAGGGTCTCATGATTAACACCAGTCGATAGATTCGAACTCGGCAACACAAGCCATCTCTGGCTTGATTAGCAAAGACCGCATCCATTCAGCTACCATTAACCGTGTGAAATAACGTTGAATTTAATTTAAAATGTCTTTTACTTCAGTCAGAGTGATCTAATCGTTATATGATGATCTATGCATAAGAGCTAAATTGACCGACTTAATTCAACTGAAAGTGCTCAACGATAAGAAACGAGTTTCATATTAGTCCTCACGCGAAAGAGCAGGACACAAAATGTTTTAAATAATAATAATAAAATAATAGAATAACAATAACAAAGATTTTACAAAGTAAGGTATTAAATTTTTATACCTTACTTTGTAAAATTTATAAAAGTGCACTTTGAAGATATATAAATTTCAAATTGAATGTTGTACCTTTATTTTTAAAGCCTATAGTAAAAACATTTTGTTTAACAATTTTCATGCCTTGGATTTAGTCTAAAAAAGTTATTTTAAAGTTTTTGTTAAAAAAAAAATTCAGATTTTCTCGTAATTCAGGCCTGTATTACAAAGAGGGTGTTGCAAAAAAAAAAAATGAGTTGTGGTGTGAGGAGAAATACAAATTGAAATAGAGAGAAGGAGAGTTTTAAAATATAATCTTAAAAAGATAAGATACAAGTCAGAAAAGCATTTCATCCAACGCATGAAAATTGTTAAACAAAATGTTTTTACTATAGGCTTTAAAAATAAAGGTACAAGATTCAATTTGAAATTTATTTATCTTCAAAGTGCACTTTTATAAATTTTACAATGTAAGGTATAAAAGTTTGATTTAAATTGAATCAAAAAAATTACCTTGGATTTATTTTATGTAATGTACATTTTGGTGCACTTTAAAAACATCTTTCATCTAGCAATTAATGATATAGATATAAAATTTTTAATGATTTTACTTTTTTTTGTGCGCTTTTTAATAACATTTGCCTCAACGAGAACATGCTGCCTAAAGATACCATATATATATATATATATATATATATAGATATATATATATGGTATCTTTAGGCAGCATATCAAAACATCGTTAAACTCACTACTCGTTCAAGCAGCCGCCAATAGCATAATGGTTAGGAGCCTTGACTGCCGTATAAAACGGTCGGGTTTCAATCCTGGCTTGATGTAGTTGCCTGTCTAGCCGCACTGATGAGCTGTGAAACAGCGAAACAGTACTGTATGTGGATGACTATAATGCTCCTCACCTTGAGTTGAGCATATTGAGAAGTGAAAAACGAATTACCATTAGCATATAAGCGACGCTCTTTGTATAAACAAATCGAGCGGAGGTATTTCGGACGATATCAAAACATCGTTAAACTCACTACTCGTTCAAGCAGCCGCCAATAGCGTAATGGTTAGGAGCCTTGACTGCCGTATAAAACGGTCGGGTTTCAATCCTGGCTTGAGGTAGTTGCCTGTCTAGCCGCACTGATGAGCTGTGAAACAGCGAAACAGTACTGTATGTGGATGACTATATATATATATATATATATATATACGTTTTATTTTTTATTACCGTATCTTTCTGTTAAGTTACATTATTGTTTCAGCTACCCGGCCGTATTTTGGTCATCTGTAGCTTCCTCATACTTTTACAGAAAACGGGTTCGAATCTATCGACTGGTCTTAATCCTGTCACCCTGCACTGATGATTCCCAAAAGGATGAAACACTAGTGTCTGTAAGTGTTTAATAATTATTATTGTATATATTAATTATATTATTATTATATATATATATATGATAATAATTATTAAACACCTACAGACACTAGTGTTTCATCATTTCGGCAATCATCAGTGCAGGGTGACACGATTAAGACCAGTCGATAGATTCGAACCCGGCGACAGAGGCCATAACTGCCTTCATTAGCAAGGGCCTATCCCATTCGGCCACTATTAACCACAAGAAATACTGTTGAATTTAAACCTTTTCTTTTAATGTTTTTTAACACCCGTCAGAGTGATCTAAGCATCATATGATGATTTACACATGCGAGCTAAATTGACTGAAAATGCTCAACAATAAGAAACGAGTTTCTGAAAAGGGGCTGACATAATTATTTACTATAATAATTATTAAATACCTACAGACACTAGTGTTTCATCCTTTCGGGAATCATCAGTGCAGGATGACACGATTAACACCAGTCAATAGATTTGAACCCAGCGACAGAAGCTATCCCTTGCTTCATTAACAAGGACCTAATCCATTCAGCCACTATTAACTGCGGGAAATACTGTTGAATTTAAACATTTATTTTTTAAATGCTTTTTAACGTCTGTCAGTTTATTATTATTATAATTATTAAATACCTACAGACTATATATATATATATATATATATATATATATATAAATATATATTGCAGATTTTGTATTTAAATTTCTTTCAGAAAATATAATTTTCAAAGCAAAAATTTATTGCTTGAATAAGGAAGACAACATTTAAAGTAATTTCCTTAATCCATGTTCATTATTTTTACTCGAGTATATATCAGTTAATATCTTATGTTTTTAGATAGTGATGTGGTTCTTAATTGATTAACTGTGTCGGATATACACTCGAGAGTCAAAACAATGAAAAGAATATTCTCTTCTCATAGCTCTAGTCATTAGCAAAATATTTATTCTGGGTTGACATAATTTTGCTATTTAGCACATACATTGAAAAAAATATTTAAAAGCACATAGAAAAGGAAAAATGGATTGCAAAAAAAAAAAGGATATGAGGTTCAGGTATCCGATTAGAATGGTAATTCTCGCCAACAGGACTAAGTAGTATTGGATCTGCCATATTTGATTCTGCCTTGCCACTGAAATACAAAATTTTTCCATATGTGTCATTCATATAATGTAAAGCAAATTTGAATATATTTCATCACTATATCTGTGTTTCATATTTTTCAAAACGATATTAACAATGAAACTAGGACTTCATGCTTCCATAATCACGTTGACACACCGGTTCTTGTTAGATCACTAAAGTTAAGCAATGTTGAGCCTAGTCAGTATTCAAATGGGTGACCATTTGGGAATTCCAGGTGCTGTATGTGCCCTCCACTTATTTTGGTATTGTTTCCAGTCGTCCTCGACCTCTCCTTGCGACTGGACTCAAGCAGTGCCGATTGAGGAGAGCTGTGGTTGGGGGATTGTACAACCCTTGCTCAGATTTACATGTGCAGCAACTCTTACAGAGGGTATCCATTGTCTTTTGAGAGTGCATGGAGGCTTCCATTTCCAATCATCAGTGTAAGAAAGTGATAATTACTGCTGCTCAGGAGACTTTAATCCAGTCACAAAGCCACCCTTGACTTCATAGGCTAGAATCAAAAGAATTGAAGGAAATCAAGTGCCTATAAATGCTGTGTCGGTAGGTATTCATGGTGAGCAGTCAGAGAGTATTCAACAATCCTATGTCAGAAATTCTCTGAAAAACACTCCACTTGAATTTCTTAAAGGGGCTTTATAACTATAATATTCATAATATTTTTCTAATAAATATTAACACTTAATTTATACGTTTCATCCTTCCGCAATCATCAGTATAGGAAATGATAATTACTGCTGGTCTAGAGATTCGAACCCAGTTACAAAACCATGCTTGATTTTGTGGAAAAAGCAATTAAAACACACAAGAGATTGGCCGGTTTTGTTCAACTGATTTCATTAATCCAACTGAAACTGCTCAATCGCTCGTTTGTTTTTATTTGTCTTGTGTTTAATTGTTCTTCTAATCTATCTTTCATGCATTTTGTCTCTACAATATTTCAATTGTGTATTTTTTTAATATTATTTTTTAATGGAAAGGTTTAAGATGCCTTTTGGAGTTTTAGAGGTGGTTTTTTTGGGGGGGAGGGCGAAATATTTTGGGATTTGATCATTAAGTTATGGTTTTAGAATTAAGTAAAATAGATAGGAACACGTGCATATATATATTATCTTTTATGCGTATAGTATTTAATAATAAAAAGATTTAATAAAAAAAAAAAAAAAAATTTTAATTTACTAATAAAAAAAAAAAATTAAAAAATATGTGCCATCTATTATACTAGCCTGGGTGCCCGGCGTTTAAAAGTGTGTGTTGAGCAAAAAAAAAAAAAGTTGTAGTAGGCAGGCAAGCTCGAACCCGTCACACGAAGGCGGAAAAGAAAGTGGAGGTGTGTGTGAGGGTGTTGGTTGAGCAGAAAAAAAGGAAAATTGCAAGCGGAAAAAAAAAACAAACAAAACGAATAGTAAACAGGCTCGAACTCGTAACGCACCAGAGGAAAAAGAGTTGAAAAAAAAAAACTGTCCTACCGATGTGCCTACCGTGGTTGTGACGTCACTGGTGGTCAAAATAACGCCTTTTATGCGACGTCATGGGCGCGAGTGTTGAATGACTTGCAAAAGATGTCAGCGAAAAAACTGATCCTCCTTGTAGAAAATTGCCCAGTTGAGAGTGAAGAAATTAATATTTTTGTCCAATTTTTCGATATTTGTTGTCCGAAGGGTCGAGCTTGAAAATGATACCGATCTTGTGAAAATCCGTCTTTTTTTGCGAGACATACAAGCATACATACTTACATTTAAGCAGACAGGTAAGATTTATAGACTAGCGGGGGTACCCGGCGTTGACCGGGTGTGTGTGTGTGTAGGGGTGGGGTAAAGAATAAGCGGAGTAATAACCCTGTTTAAACGTTTTTTTTTTTAAATCGGAAAAAACTAAACAAAAAAAATCAGCGAACCGGCGTAAAACTTCTTTAAAAAAATCGGATAAACAAAAACCTGAAAAAAAAAAAAATGAAAAAAAAAATGGTATAAATAACTTTGTTTCAATATTAAAAGTTTAAAAATCGAAAAAAATATATATTTGATAACTGGGATTGAACCTGCAATCTTAAGATAACAACGCTGTCAATTAATCAAGTGCGCTATGAACGCGTGGACGAATCTAGGTCGGTTTTTATAATATTTAAACGAATTCAAGGTACAGTGTCTTTCGCGCGTGTTGACGCATGCTTAGAAGCCATCTTGTCATGGAGATACGATTTTTTCACACCCCCTCCCTGTAAAAAAGAGTCGTCATGGATGAAAGATTGAATGTTTTTGGCCAATTTTTCGATATTTTTCAGCCGAAGGTTCAAGCTTGAAATTATACCTATCTCATGAAAATCCGTCGCCTTTGTCGAAAGTTTTTGAGATACATACATACATACACACACACATTTTCGCTTGTATATAGATGTCTGTTTAAATGTATGTATATATGTATGTTTGTATGTCTGCCTAAAACTTTCAACAGAGTCAACGAATTTTCACAAGACCAGTATCGTTTTGAAGCTCGACCCTTTGGACAACAAATATCGAAAAATTGGCTAAAAACATTAATTCTTTCACCCTCAACTGGGAACTTTTCTACAAGGAGGGGGTCGCTTTTTTCGCCGATATTTTCAAAAGTCATCCCCTCGTTTTGATTGACAAGCCTTAATTTAAATCTTCACCACTTCCGGTTTGGCGATGGGCGCAATGGCAAAGACGTCAGTTTTTTGGGGGTTTTTTTTGAGGCGGGGGTCACATTCTTTTCCTCCTTCACAATACGGGTTCAAGCCCGCCTGCCTACTACCGCCGGACACCCAAGCTAGTAAAAAATAAAGGGTGGCTCCTTAACACACACACACACACACGCATATATATATATATATATATATATATATATATATATATATATATATACACTCGGGGGGTTTTTTATTCAAAAGTAATGGACTAGTGAATTCAACGAGGCTGTTAGATAGTGCTCAATAAAAAGAGCTGATAATGCTTGTTTATTATTATATAAACATGCTCACATCCCGCTGCTACAAACAGCCACTTGTTTCAATCAAACAACAGATATCATCAGGCAGCGACTTGACTATTCAAATGTTCAATGAATAATAACGATTAATAAGATTATTATTCATTAAACTTTTAAATAGTCAAGTCGCTGCCTGATGATATCTGTTGTTTGATTGAAACAAGTGGCTGTTTGTAGCAGCGGGATGTGAGCATGTTTATATAATAATAAACAAATATATATATATATATATATATATATATATATATATATAAACAAAAAGAGCTTATGGTTCTTAATAAAATGTTAAGGTAGTGGAAGAAAAATAAATAAGAGCATTTCGAAGCTGTTAATGCTGCTAAAAACAATAACATCAACAAATCTTAAATTTAAATGCCAGAAAAACACTGCATTCAAGTGGTGAGCTATTGTAACTCATTGGTAAACTGACAGACAGCAGATGCTGGTCTCATGAATTCGATCCTTGCTATAACCCATGCTGATGTAGGCTGGATGCCAGAAACATGCATGTCTATGGATATACCTTTTATACACATCATATTTAATAATAAAACAAATAAATAAAAATTTCCCATGACAAAATAAGGGCGACTTACACACATATATATATATATATATATATATATATATATATATACTGTGTTCGTCCCTTATATATGTGTGTGTGTGAATGAGTCCCCCTTATATATAAAGCTAAACGTCTGTGTTTTTGATCACGAATAGGCTCCTATATGGTTGACTATTATAGAAAACTGATCACATATAATGATAGAAGATGTATCGAGACACAGGAATGGATATGTTTGATCTGGCATAATGATGATTCATTAAAATTGTGGGGTCTGCGTACGCGCCTGGTCCACAAAGTATGAAAATAAAAAATTTAAAAAAAAACGTTTACAAGTGTTTTTGATATAGATGTACATAATAATACTTTGATAAGTATGTTTTATCTTAAATAGGGATGGTATAATAAAATTGTGGGATCTGCATTCGCACCTGGCCTCCATAGAATGGAAATAGGCACAAACTTTAGTAAAGACTTTTTATATCTATCTGCATAAGTATACTTTGATAATTATGTTTCAGTTTGAAAAAATATGGTAGGATGTTTTTGAACCAAGGCAAAGATGGGTATTTTTGCTAGTATATATGAAAAGAGCTTATAGCTCTTTAAAAAATTCCAAGTTAGTAGGAAAAAAATATTATTTTGAAGCTGTTAATATCGCTAAAAACAACAGAATCTTGTATTACGAATAATAATAATAATAATATACACACACGTACACACACATATATATATATAAAATTAGTAGATAGATGAATAAAATAAATACAGTAAAAATAATAATAATAAACTTAGATATTAAGATAATAAATAATAATCATATGCTTGACAAAACAACGTGCAATTTTAGAAAGTAATAATTACCCTTTTGCATCTTATATAACGGTTTAGTAATAGAATTCCAAATGTAAGGGTGATAACTCCAGGGGAAAAAAAGTTATTAAACTTATTTTGTCGGGACAAATTAATTTAGTGTAGGTAAATCATGAATATTAAATTAATAATGATTTTTTTTGTTTAGTTTTATTTAAATAGTAATGTTATCCTGACGCTCCGCACTTCTTTATTTACATTGGAAGTGACGTCACACAAATCTTATAATAGGGATGGCTACAATTGTAAAAAATAATTTGTTTTATTTTTCTTTCATTTTGAGCTCCTTTTTTCTCCCGTTTGTTTTTGTTTTCTACAATTAATAAACCAGTTTACAAGTAAATTCAATCTTGGAAACTACTCGTTTGCCGTAATTTTAAACGTTATTTTCATTTTCAGCGACCCCGAAAACCTTTAAGAGTGGTAATTTTAAAGGAATTTGAGGGTGGAGTAATTCTTCATATTTACCTTTTTTTTTAATTGAATTGTTAGGTGAAAGTACAGAATAGTTACAATACACCCTCCCTTCCCCATGTTAAATAATGGGTTTCTAAATAATAGCGTTAAAAAATAGCTCGGGTCGTAAAGTGCAGGAGGACTGCAGGGCAGGAGTGCAGGTGCAGGAGTACCTATAAAAGGTAACGCCGGATCGGAAAAAGAGCTCAAAATGAAAATAAAATAAATTCTCCGCTCAAAATAAGAAATGGGAGAAAAAAAAAAAAAAAGTTAAATTCTCGGCTGTGTTAGTAATTAAAAACTAAAACAAATTCTCAAAATGAAAAGAAATGTTAGATTCTCCGCTCAAATACCAATATAACAAATGGGAGAGAGAGAAAAATTAAATTCGCTAAAACAAATTATTTTTTACTTGTAAACTGGTTTATTAATTGTAGAAAACAAAAACAAACGGGAGAAAAAAGGAGCTCAAAATGAAAGAAAAATAAAACAAATTATTTTTACAATTGTAGCCATCCGTATTATAAGATTTGTGTGATGTCACTTCCAATGTAAATAAAGAAGTGCGGAGCGTCAGGATAACCAATAGTAAATATTTTAATATTATCAGGATGAGATTTTAGAGGACTGCATCAATTTAATGTAAACATTTATTTACGAAAGGAATAAATATGTATTGTTGATAGTTCACTATTTTTTGTGGGTAATTTTAGTTTCGTAAATTAAGAACTTTTGATGGCCTCATGAATCTGATTAAATTTAAGATGTTTTTTATTAATATTTTGCGAATAACATCTCCTACAGTTTGTGAATAACTTCTTGCTTTTAATTTGGACTCAAATACGAAATCTTAGAAATATGGCTGAAATCTCGTGGGCTTTGAATTCAATTGAATTTTTTTTTTTCAGAAGGATGCCTATGTATTCTGTAAAAAGTTTGTTTTTTTTTATTCTTATGATTTTGCAAACTTTAAAAGATTTCCATTTTCTTTCATCAACATTTTTTTTCTTTGCCATATTCTTTTTAGTCCAAAGAAATAAAATTTCTCCGTTTTTTTTTTTTTTTTTTTTTTGTTTTTTTTTTTTTTTGTTTTTGCTTTTTTCCAAGGAACACATGTCGGTCTCTGATGAGTTGTTTGGTGAACTTTTGCTATTCAACAAAACATGTGTAAGACCTACTACATAAATATATGAATGAAATACTATAAGTGAAATAAATACATCTTCTGATTTTGGAATGATAAATAACGATATATATAAATATATATGTATATAATATTAAGAGTAAGCCTCGTAACTCTTGCTTCTCTTATTTTGTTCTTTAGTCCTCGTATAAGCGATATTTCTGACATAGAGGGGAAAATTGCTGTTTTCTGGTTTGGAATCTATCTATGTAGCATTTCTTGTCAACTAGTTATTGACCTTAAAGTGATATTTTTTTATCCTTACATCAAGTGGCTTCATGCTTTGTCTGCAGCGATTTCCATCAAAATATACTTTATTAATTTTTCTTTTTTTTTTTTTTCTTTTAACAGGTGATGTCCCATTGAAATACAACTTGGAGCAAGTCTATGTCTTAATCCGACATGGCGACCGTACACCGATGCATTCTTTTCGGAATCACCCAAACCCGACACTAGGTTGCCGCATTGACCAACAACTGTTTGCTGCCCACAGCCCCTACTTGGAGGGCTTTCTACCCACGATGATTGCATTTCAGGGTAAACAACACCCAGCGAGCGGTTTCAGGAATTGGGCTCTCTACCCAAACCACCAGATTTGTGACGGCTCCCAATTAACCGGACTCGGGGTCCTTCAGCATCTTCAAATCGGAGAATTTCTCAAAGACAACTATGTACACCGATGGCGCTTGTTCGGAAACGCCTACAATGCACGGAAGGTGTACATCCGAAGTACGGAGTATTCACGAACTTACCAAAGTGCCATTGCCTTTCTCTATGGATTCCTGCCGCACTTTAACCTGACGGAGCTGCTAATCGAACGCTCCTCGAACCTTTTGATGTGCTCAGAACGTTTTTTTGGGTCCTCCTGCCATTGCCCGGTCATTCATGCCCTGAAACAGTCAACCGATCGGCTCGCATCGTTTCTTATTCAAAACAATTCCCAATATTTCTACTTGGCTCAAAAGATAGCCTCGGTTTATAATATCAAAGTCGGTCAGCTTCCGTGGGCTAGTGCTATGATGGATGTGTTTATGTTCTATGCCTGTCACAATATCACCCTTCCTTGCAATACTAAGGGCCAGTGCGTGGATTGGATGGTATTGGACAATCTTTGGGAGCACCTCGACCAAAATGGCATCCGACAGGTAACCACAGACAGCACTAACCTGAAGCGACACCGTCTAGCCACACACCCTTTCCTGTATGAAATCGTGCAGTCAATGAAGACCTACATGAAAGGGAATTCCATAACAAAGTTTCAGTTATACTCTGGTCATGACGTTACGGTAACTCCTGTGTTGACTGCCTTGGGGGCACACACCGGCAAGTGGCCCCCCTATGCTTCCAGGATCGTATTTGAACTCTACAGTCATCGGCGGAACCGGCAAAAGCGATACTATGTTCGGATTTTGTACAACGGACAGGATATAACAAATCTAACGCCGTTTTGCAGTTTTGCTACGAACGATAATCTCTGTCCATTTGAAAAATTTTCAACTTTTATAATTAAAGACAGTCTACGAAAAATAGGAATTTCAGACTACAAAGACGCATGCCGACAGGGGTTGCCTCCAACGGAAATTAAATAAACGGGGGGAAAAAAAGTGTATATATATATATATATATATATATATATATATATATATATATATATATAAATTAAAGGATGCATGTAAGTTAGTGTGCATGTTTGGACTGAGATATATATATATATATATATATATATACACTGAGATATATATATATATATATATATATATATATATATATATACACACACAAAAAAAAACACGCAAGAAAAATTTTGTTAAGATGACACCTTATTCCGTTATAAAGAATAAGATTTGGCTTAAATTAAAGTGTAGTATCTGTTCTGATACTAAATTTCACTCGTTCTGTCCTTGATCAGTGGAAGGAGAGATCCTTTTCGAATGAAGAAATCTTTTTGTCCCAACCCAGATTGCCCCCTTTTTTTTAGAGGGAGCTAGATTTTCCCCTACATTAAAAACCTATCTTGTGTCCAACTCTGCCCTAGTGCGGATACAAGTAAGTAGGGACGCATATAAAACGGTCAGAATAATTTTATCCATCTTAACAGATAAAGGTGTTGTCTCAAAAAGAGGTCTCAATAAAAAAAATATAACGTTCTTTGTATATATTTATCAAATTTAATTGACATGGTATAATAATTGGTTGAATACGACGGACAAGGAAATATGTAAGATTTATTTATTTATTTATTTTTTGGGTTTTGTTTTTTAAAAAATACGGTTTGAAAAAAAAATGTATATTTTTAGATTAAACAAATAAGATAGATAAGAAATATACATCAAATAATAAATGTTTGCTTTTTTATTTTGTGTATATTGAAGCAGTTAGTTTCCAAAATGGCTGCCAAATTTTATTAACTAGTCACGACTGGGTTTTTAATTTTTTTTTGTTTTTGTTTTGTTTTGTTTGTTTGTTTTGTTTTTTTGTTTGTTTGTTTTTTTGCAACAGTAACAAACAAATTTATCCACTTATTTGTTGTCTGATTTTTTTTTTTTAGAATTTCCTTTATTAATTTATTTTGAAAATACCAATTTGTTTCTGGTTTTTGCAGAGTTCTTTTTTTTTTCTTTTTTTTCCATCTTAACTTTGCACTTTGGGTTTGTTGTATGAAAGACAATTTCATTTACGATAGCCCATGTTTGATACGTCACTATTTAATTTGTAATATATTTCAGCTTAATTTCGGGTGCTTGTTAAAATATAGTCGACAAATCGATTTTTTTAAATATATCGTTTTAAGCAAAAAAAAACAATATTATGTACGTAATTGTCATGTCGAAAATAGTAGCATATCCAAAAATTACGAAAAGTCATCGAGCAGAACAACTGCTATTGTATATATTTTTTAATTGGAATTAATTATTGAAATAAGTATTATTTATTAATTTATTTATTGCGGACTATCATCCTCATCTTTATTAGATGTTATTTCACGACGTTTCAGCCAACTATATCTCTGGCCTTTGTCAGGTGGGGTATCCTGTCGCGGTTACCGCCTGACGAAGGTCAGAGGAATAGTTGGTCGAAACATTGTGAAACAACAACTAATAAAGATGAGGATAATAGTCCGCAATAAATAAACTGCTATTGTGTTTTTAGTTAAAGTCTATCGCTATAGAGAACAACTATTGCCTCCATGACACAAGTAATCTAAAATATTCCTTTCAGAGTTATGTCCCCTGCATTTAGACTCCTACTGCCTACTTTATAATATCTAAAAAAAAAAAAAAAATGCGATTTTACCCAATTTTCTGTAAAAATTACTTTTAACTAGAAATAACTTTCTATTTGATGAGTTTTCGTAATTTTTGGATATATTACTACTTTCAACATGACAATTAAGTACATAACATTGTTTTTGCTTAAAACGACATATTTATAAGAAATCGATTTGTCGACAGGCACCTAATTTTTAATTAACTGTTTTAGTACTTATCCAAAACTGTTCCCCTGCCCCAATGAAAAAGCAAAGAAAACCTGATGCATGTAGCTGTGACGGAAAGAAAATATTATAGATAAAAAAAATCATCTAAATTGTCGCAGTAGTTTTATTTTTATAAAGAAAATCGTTTTCAAGTGAATTGGAGTTTTGCCAGTGTACCCCCCTCTTATGTTAAGAATGGCTTTCTAAAATCTCAATTTGGATTCATCTCTTTTCTTCTTTCCGGCAGTTTTCAAGAAGGCATAAGATTGTTGCTTGTAATTTAGCCATAAAATTTGATTCTCTTATTTAAATATAAAACTATTTGATCAATTTACGTGGTCTGTTAGCTTCACAGTTAACATTATTCGAGGTTCCAACCTCCACAATCAATCTGGCAGAAACTAAGCCATTTCGATGTCGGACTGATGCAAAATGTTCCATGTAGCTCTAGGAAGTCCATCCTCCTAGGCCTTGCCTCCTAGCTTTCAGGAGGGGCAAGTTTATTGCTTGCCGCTGGAGATGCTCTCACCGGGGAATGCCAATATGGCTACGCAGGCATGTTTTTGCAGGCCCGATATGCTCCTCTTGGAGCACTGACTCATTTTCCCACCTTCTGACATTGTCGCATCCTCTCAAGGTAGAAAAGAGGGAAATATTGATCAATTTACATATTATTTTTAATCCAATATTTTCCTTTGATCATCGTTACGTACATCATACAGATTTTTTATTTATTTTTTTTTTTTTTTCATATGGGGTGAATTCTGGACCAACCGTTTGTTTCTTAGAAAACAAAACATACCCTTCCTTAATCCTACCACTAACCCCAAGTTCAGTTGACAACAAATTAATACTTGTGAAAACTAGGTACGTGCACTAATATGGCTGAAACTGATAGGGGGCATGGTTTTGAAAGATGGCTTATCATAATTTTTTATAGGTTTCTGATTACTTTTTGATTATCTAAAGTTATTTTCTAAAAAGAAAAAAAATATTTTTACATGTGAAAAAAAAAAGTTATGAATTTTTTTTTTTTTTTTTTTTTTTTTCCACAACGGTGGCAGAAAATAAAAAATTAAACCAAATTTGGAAGTTAAATAAATTCATTGTAAAAATCCCTTGAAATATAAATAGTAGCTTTTTAGACTATTTCAAAGTAAAGTAAAATCTACAGATATTGAATTAAAAAAAAAAAAACTTGTTTATACAGAAAATTATCTTCAAAAGGGATAGTTCATTAACAGTTTTAGCTTCACACAATCAAAACAAATGAAAAGTCGTCATGAAGCCCAAAAGAAAAAAATGCTAAAAGTTAATTTTATTTTAAAATTTATAGAGAATCGAAACATTATTATACATTAATTTCTGTATGTTTTTTTTTTTTTTTTTTGAGGATTATAAAAAAAATTCATTAATTTATGCAGTTTTATTTGTTGTAATCAAAAGGAAGTTGTTATTTAATTAGAATATTTATTTACTTTTTACACAATGACTCGATTTATTTTCAAATGTAGTTTAATGATAAATTAAATAAATCCTTTTTAAAATAAAATAAAAGTGTATTTTAAGTGTGAAAAAAAGTCAGTTAAAATCACTTATTACTATTATTATGACAATTTATTCATTGCAGATATGAGCAAAAACAAGTTATTAATAATTAAAGAATACGATGGGTTCGATGCAAATCCTGTTTGTTTTCTTCTTTTTTTTTTGTTACAATTTTGTCTAAGTTAATCGTTATTACAAATAATACCATTTTTTTAAATTATATTTTTAATATTGATCCTGGATCTCATTTCTTTTTCAATTATTTTATTTTCAGGATTATCAAAGAAAATTTTTTTACTAAAGTTTACATCATCATGCGTACAAGAAAAATATTAGAATATTACGGTTGAAATTTTCGTAAGAATTGTTATCACTAAAATCACATGCATTTTTTTTTTTTTTTTTTGTGTTCAGTTATATTAGTTTTTGGTGAAAATATTAAATGAACCATGTTATATTCAATGATAATATCGATAGTTTGAGAAATTAATTTTTCTTCAAGTTATATTGATTTTAACACGGATTTAGTCTTTTTCGTAATATTCTTGAAATGTATTTTTGTTTAATTTAATTGTTGACATCTCCAATGCTTTATTTTGATTTTTTTTTTTTTTTTTTAAGGAAAGATTCGTGCGTTTTGAGGTATTTTTTAACTTTAACTTTAGCAAAGGTGTTTTTGTTTACTAAAAATAATACATTTTCATTGAAATTAAAAAAACTAAATAACGAGTTCGTTATATTCTGTGATTGTTAATTAATAAATACTGAAATTTTTATTACAATAGGTTGATTTCCTGCATTTTGGTGAATTTTTAAATGAAGGGGAGGGGTCATAATGTTTATGCATTTTAGGGATTGGCCATTCATTTTGCACGTACCTAGTGAAAGCAAATCCATGTTTATCAGTAAAATTGTTCGCAAAAAATCAGGAAACAAATTGTGAGTTAATTTACTTTGTCATCGCTGCGATAAACAGACAACACCTAGTCGATGAAATTCGGCAGACAATTTTATGCTAATCGCTTCAATATATCCTTACTTAATGTAGTTAAAAGATATGTTGTTTTTATTTGTTTGTTTGTTTGTCTTTCTTGGGGGGGGGCGTTCAGAGACTTGTCGAGCTCATCCTAAGGGGGATAACTCTAATTTACAAAATCCTTTTTCTCAAAGGGAGATAACTTATGCTGTCCTTATGATATTTATGTAAGGAAGTTTCTTGTTTTAGCTTTTAGATCCAAATTTGCAAGTAATTACACATTATTGAAATAATAATTAATAATGATCATAAAATTTGATTTTATATGTACTAGCTTAGGTACGTGTCTATATCGAATTTCTGAAGAACATCTAAATAAATATTTTTAATCTATTTTTTATTTAAAAAAAAAAATATTCCAGTGATTGATGATCTATACCGGTTAGAAAGTAACTGGAACGTTATAGCAAAAATAAAAGGGGAAAAATTGTGAGATTTAAACCCACTGTGCATAGAATATTGGAATTTTTTATCTGCATGGCCATGGATCAAAAAAAAAATGGCAGCGCTTCTGGTTTCTTTGCAGACATGGGAAATTTAAAAGTGATTTTCAATCTTTTAAATAGATGGATAAAAATGTCATTTCTGTCCGGAATTAAAATTTATGAAAGTATTATCGTACATTTGTGCTTCTAAACAACAACAACAACAACAAATGTTTTAATCAGATTTTTACGATTCTATAAAGAAAAAAAAACTTCATGTCTGTCATAACTTGTATTAATGAATAATTGCTGACTATATATATATATATATATATATATATATATATATATATATATATATATATATATTAATATTACTATGTGGTACTTGTGAAAAAGAACTCCCAGCAAAGTGCTCAATCATAAAGAATTCAATATAAGAACATAGTATTTATTTTTAAAATTTTTTTACAGAAGGTCAGAAAAACATCAGTACCATCAGTTTCAAATCCGATATTAGTGGACCAGTTTACGATCGAAAAATATAACATTCTCTTCAGTCTCCATGTAAGAGAGCGTAGACGCGCATATAACAGCTGCTGCATGCAAATGACCGAGCCGTGTGCGAGGTGATGTCATAGCAAGGAACGAAAAAGATTATAAGAGAAACGGGAGAGATAGACATGTTACAGGTGGCCCAAATACGATAGGAAAAGACGCGTGCTAAACATGGTCAAACAGGAATGGAGTGCCACTTGTTTGACATGGCAAATTCTCGTTAAGCACAATGGAGTGCGAGAGGACTTTTGGACAAGAGACAAAGCATTATTCTGAAAAGTACCTGTAAATAAATGTCTGTTTCAACTGGAAATAAAGTAAGTTGAATTATTTCTCAGTCTTTGTTGCCTTATGACGGTGCCTACATGTTAACATGTGTGTAACATTACATCCGTTTATATCTGAATATATAACAGATATAAACAGAGACTGAAGAGAATCCGAGATTTTTGGACCAGAAACTGATCCCTTGATATAAGATTTGAAACCAATGGTACCGATGTTTTTCTAATCTTCTGTAAAGTTTATCTATCTATCTATATTAGTATTTTGGTGGGTTTATATTGATAGTGTTAAGATTCAAACCTATTGGTTTCTTCGGAGAAAAATATGGCAAAGTCTCCATTCATTAACTGTTTGACAGGCTGTTTGTATGACTGCCATCCGGTGAACTGATGCAATTTCCTGGTCAGAAATAAAACAAGTAAATTAAGGAAGAAAACTAAAAAAAAAAAGAATAGAAAATTCTAAGTTTGTTGTCATTTTTTTATGGTTTCGCGTTTAGTTACAGCACTTGGCTTCGAAGAAACCAGTAGGCAAAAAAAATCAATGACACTGTCAGTGTCAGCCAATGAAACAAACTTATAAATACACAGTCTCTACTGATAACTATTTTAGTATTGAGCACTATTTCTTTGGAGATATACTAACTTTATTACTAAGTAATAACCTTAAATTTAATCATATATATATATATATATATATATATATATATATATATATATATATATATATATATATATAATTATTTCCACAATCAAATAACACTGCAGCTTACACAAACTACAACAGTCACAGACCTGAAAGTATACACTCCAGTTTCACCCTCCTTTTGGACTCATCAGTAAAACATGTCTGAACTCAAGATTCGAAACCAGAGTCACTTGAATTTGAGGTAAGTATCCTGCCATTGCCGATCAAATGAAAAATGGTAAACATTTACTGCCAACCTCAGCCAGATTTAACACAGTCAGAAAGTGTGAATGTCCAACCAGCACTCCTAAAGAGCCTAAAGCGGTCAGGCCTAGCAAAAATTGCCTGGGCATCCCCATCGGCATTCCTCGGTAGCGGCGTCTTAGGCAACAAGCAATAAACTTGCTCCTCCAAAATGCTGGTTGGCAAGGCCTGGGAGGGTGGACCTTCTAGGTAATACTAAGGCGGCATACCTCATCTGCTGGGTTGATTATCAAGAACAGATTCTTGACTAGTACTTTCTACCCAAGTCTCCAAGCAACTGAAGCAGCAAAGGAGATTCCTCCTTTAACATTAAAGTGATTCTGGTTTCGAATCTTGAGTTCGAATATGTTATACTGGTGTACCCAAAAGGATGCTGAAATGCAGCTTTCATGGTTTGTGTGAGCTGCGGCATTGTTTGATTGTGGGAAGAATTATTCATATCATCTCATATTCAAAACTAAAAATCTAATATATCTATCTGTATAGGATGACAAAAAATATTTAGTTGATGGAAAGAATCGCAGGAATAATTTTTTTTATCTTGAAAGAAAATGAAGAATAAGTGAAATTTTTAGTTTTCCTTGGTTTCATTTCAAATGAGACTAACTTTGAGGATTATAATTTAATTTTTTCACCTTCCCTTAAAAATGAATTTTGCGTTTCTGTTTCAAAAACAGAGATTGTTACAATCAAACATTATTTGTATCATTTCGATTATTCGAACTACTGTTCGCATCGAGTTTTATTTTCACGTTTTAGTCAATGTAATCTCATATCCTTCTGTTGTGTATCTAGTCAAACTCGGGAATCTGTGTGAAATTTCGAATGGAACCATCTATTTAATCTGACGGAGGTAACGTGCTCTCGTTTCATAATAGTAATTCGAAATTGTATTTTGAGTACTGCCTGAACCTGCGGATTGAACCTTCAACCTTTAAAAGAGTGTAACTAACAGCTGATTTTATCAAGTACTTTATCCACTATGCCACGGGTCACAGATTTTGTAGTTTGACACAAAGATTCTCGAGTTCAACAAAATACACCTGAAGATTATCTGAGCTTACATCGATCGAAACGTTGTGCAAATAATATTCAAGATGAGAACAGTAGTTTGAAGAATCGAAATGATATGACAAATTAATCCTCGTCTCAAAATTTCAATCAAACATTAGTTCAAAAGTTAAATTAACTTATTTTAGACATGTCAGCGATTCGTTTTCGACAATCAGTCTTATAGTGGTTTTGTTGCTGTCGGGCTGAGGTGTGGCCCTGTTCAGTCTCAGGAGGTCCATCCTCACGAGTTTTACCTTTTCTCTGAGACAGGGTTAGTTTATTTCTAATCACCTGAGGTATCCCTACTCGGGAATACAAACAAGCCTGCTAAGGCATTTTCTGTAATCCAACTCTACACCTGACCTTGTGCCTAACATCCTGGAGCAGTAAATAAGATAAATTCAAGACAAAAGAATAAAGAGGAAAGGGGACAAAAGAAGAATGATCCCTAATTCCCTTATGCCACAGTGGCAATTTGCTTTGCTGGGAGTAAAGAAAAAAAATGGGGAAGTGAAATGGCCTCTGAAATTTTTAACCAAGTTAACATAATAATTTTTAACCAAGTTAACATAATAATTTTTAACCAAGTGTCTCCTAATAAGATGTTCATCGAAAGAGCTCTAGAGAATAATTTTCCGTTCCATATATTTAAGACTATTAACAAATTTTGTAACTTGAAACATGTTTTGAAATCCATGTTTGGATTCTTCAGCTTATTGACTTCATCTTGAGTGTCATTTTCACAACGTTTTGATGGATGTAACCTCCGACCTTCATCGGGTGTATCTTGTCGAACTTTGCAACGTTTCTGTCAAACTCAGGAATCTGAATGGAGTTTCGAACGGAACCCTTTATTTAATCAAATTTGATTTTAAATGGACTAGCTTAAGTACGTGTCTATCCCGAATTTCTCAAGAACATCTAAATAAATATTTTTCCTCTATTTTTTTATTGAAAAAAAAATAAAAAATTAATTCTAGTGTTATTCATTGAAGACGATCCATATCGATTAGAAAATAACTGGAACGTTATAGCAAACGGGGAGTAGCATACTCTCGTTCCATCAGCCATGACTAGATAGAAGTCCTAAGTAATTCACAATTGTATTTTTCGGTCGCCCACACTGAGAATTGAACCTTCAACCTCCAGGAGAATATCACTTTTACAGTTGATTGAGACTGTTGGTAAAGCATTGTCAGAATCGTTCCTGAAAATTCTTCAATAAATCTCGTGTAGAATTGCTTAGATTGTCTCCTGTATTGTTTCGTTTGAATCCTCGCGAATTTGAAGATGATCTCAAATTAAAAAAAAAAAAAACTTTTTCTTTAGGTGTCCTCAAATGAAAATAGTCACAAGGCCTTAAATATGGTGAACTAGGTGGTCAACCCATGTCTTTCACTTCATTCAGATCAAACGCCTATAAATGTCTTTATCAACTGCACCACGGGCCCGTGGCACAGTTGATAGAGACATTGAATCTCTACAGTTCCAGATGAGCATTGTCTGAAGATAGCGGTTTCAATCCTACCCAAAGCCGGCCAAAGGCTTACTTGGCCAAAACGTGGTGAGATGACAACAACAACGGATGACAGTAATTGCTGAGAATGTGGTTAGGATATCCGTCGCAGTTACCACCTGACGAAGGCCAGAGGAATAGTTGGCCGAAACGTCGTGAAACAACAACTAATAAAGATGAGAATAATAGTCCGCAATAAATTAATATAAATAATACTCATCTCAATAATAAATTCCAATTAAAAATAGTCATTCAAATAATTTATGAAGACGACGAAAATGATTAAGCTTAGACTTCTAAAGGAGACCTGTCCTACATCATTATTGCTGCACACATATGCATATATATATATATAATAAAATAAAAATTACAATTAAATTTACCAAAATGATCCAAGATGGTAAAATTAAAGTATATTATAAATATTAAAGAATTAATATTTATAAAATTATCTTGAAGTTATACATTTGGATTTTACCGTCACTGGATTTTTTATCTTCCACCAGATTCTTCACCATATTCCCTTTGCTTCACTTTTTTTGTTTTCAAGTAAGATCTTTGACTTACTTGTTGTTTCATCAAATACTTCTGCATTCAAAATCCGATCCCGCATTTTGCTAATTCCTACCCTCTGATGAGAAGGAAAGTATTTCTTCGAAACTCCGCGGATTAAGGACTATCCATTTATCTAGTGTTTCCTTTTCAGATTAAATATGATTTTAACTCATTTCAAAGTGTTTTTTTAACATATTTTATTAACTATTTGCTCATATATATATAATACAGGTATATATATATATATATATATATATATATATGTGTGTGTATATATATGTGTATATATGTGTGTGTATATATATATATATGTGTGTGTGTATATATATGTGTATATATAT
>NC_136512.1:65126100-65153600 GCF_053919585.1 Euprymna scolopes
GCAAGGCAAGGCCTGGTCAGAGATATGGTAGTTTAGAAGTCAGCTTCTAAAAGTTATCAACCACATGTCAACATGTAAAGTATACAAAAAAATTTGTATAGGCTTATAAAATCTAAATTGTTTATGTTAAGGCTAATAACCAGCAAACAAGTTACCATAGACATCATTATATTTTTTTTTCTATACAAAAACAAGGCTCCAGATAATTTTAAAGTGAAAATTCGAAATGTGGGTCAATGATGTGCTCTATACGATGTCAAGATTGTTTAACTCTGAGTTATTCTGAAATTGATTAGTGTTGCTGTTGGATTGTCATTTTTTTTTTTTTTCATTATCTTAGATTGACAGAATTGCAGCCAGACATCCTGACATAAACAACACATACGACATCAAAGTCAACAGTCAATGAACCGGGGGAAATCTTGAAAGATACCCAACACTTCTGTGATAAATCAGACAGTAGATGTCATATTTGAAAGACACATCAATCTTTACGACTAACTCTGAAAAAAAATAATAAAATAAAGAAATGTTGCTGAAATATCGTTAATTATTCGTTTAATCCTAAAAAAAAAAAAAAAAAACACAGTCATAGGCACTAATCAGTTAAGCTGATTTTAAATAAACATTTTTGCATTATTTGGATTAATCGGGCAATTGTCCTCTAATAGCAGAACTCAACTAAATTTCATATAAAAATTCGAATGAATCACTTAGTAAAATAGGTATCTCCCATGAACCAGTGACGACGATTGCAAAAGCGCTCATTCTTTTTTTAACTGAATAACTTTTAATTGTTGACAAGTGACAATCATCAGAACAACAACAACAACACTGTCCAACAACAGCCAAGACGGACTTATAAATTCATCAACATGAAATTCATACACATACACACACACATAATGTCTTGTATACGGAAGTTTCTCTAACTGTTGATGCGTTAGTCAAGCAATCAAAGACAATTCCTGTATTTGGTGGTTCTTCTTTCAGGGCTACAATTCGTTTCCTGAGCAAGTCTCATTTGTTCACTTTGTGATTTACTTTGTTTATTCACAGCCCCATGGATTAAATTAATCATCTGTTTGATGATTTTTATCCGTGCAAGCATGAGCATCAACAAAAAAAAAGCGTTATGATACATACATACAGACATATATTACTAGCGATGGGGGGGGGGTCCGGTCGTAAAATACGCTTAAATATGATATTTTAATTTGTCCAGATTTCGTATATATTATAATAGTCGTTATTTCAAAAGTAAAAAAAAAAAAAAAAAAGTATTTTGGTACCATCAGCTAGAAGCAAAACTGTAGCATTCAAAACTGGTGGCGTTACCACTGTACCAACATGACACACACATGAACTGATTAAAAATTAAATAAAGTAAGATGAATGTACAAAATGTATAACGATTTTTTTTTTAATTTTTGACCCCCTTAAAAATTATTTTAACCGGCTAAAGACCCATAAAACCAGCTATCATTTGAGGGCCCCTTGCGTCGCTTTGCAACTTTCAGACTTTCAGAAGAGATAGTTTGTCTGTCTCCATATTTTCAAACTCTATCTCTTCTGAAACCGAAAGTTGCAGAGCGGCGCTAGGGGCCCTTAAATGATTGGATTTTTTAGTGACCGTTCTTTTCTGGGTCTTAAGCCAGTTAAAATAGTTATATATATATATATATATATATATATACTAGACTACCCGTGACCCGTTGGGTCAGTATGTTATATTAGCTATAGAATTAATGTATGAGCGTGACACTTGTGACGTAAAGAAAACAGAACAGAAACATTTATATGGAAGTATATTAAAATGAAAAAAAGAATATAGATAGATTTCTATTCGTTCTGTTTATAATTGTTTGTTTTTTTTAACTTACAGCCATTGAATTATAAGTGGTTTGCCATACTTATAGGTAAATGTGTACTGAACAGATACCATAATACTTAAAGTTAAATTCAAATTTTGATATAATTTTAATTTAAATACGAAAAAATAATTGGAACGCTGAAAACGTACACCATAATACAATACGTTTTATTGTCATGTTGATTATTTATTTGTAACGCAAATCAAAAAAAACATATTTTTGGAGTTATTTATTTACGTTGGTAGTGTAGAAGAAAATGTATGAATGTTTTTGTTTTTTTTTAGAAAGGTGTATGAAAAAATGGAGAATGCATTAAAAAAAAAAGAAAAGGCGGTAGGTAAATCGCCGTTGTAAAATGCTCTTATGGTTGTCAACGGGTTAAAGTAGATTTATTTGTAAGAAAATTGTGTTAAAATATCTCTATTCCTATAAGAGCCAGGTACGCTCAAGGATGGAATACTGTTGCCACATCTGGCCAGGAGCTGCTAGAAAGGACTTATCCTGCCTTGATAGAGTTCAAAATAGACATCGTAGCCTTGTAGGGGATGTCCTTTTCTCTTCCCTACAACCTCTTTCTCACAGAAGAGATGTTGCGAGTTTGTCTCTGCTTTATCATTATTTTCATGGAAAGTGCTCCGCTGAGCACCAATCTATGGTCCTCCCTCGCCAAACTTCCACAAGAAACACCCGTCTAGCAGAAAACACTATCAATAATTTCCCCCACTCTCTATCTGTGCCTAAACCTAAACGTAGATTCCATGAACAAATTTTCTTTCTTAGAACTGCACACCTACAGAATTGTCTTCGGTTTTCCTGCTTTCTAGCTGACTACAATATGGTTGTCTTCAAGTCTAACGTAAACAAGTTTTTGATGAGCAGTTCCATATAAGTTAACAAATTTACCGAATTTCCATTACTAACGATTACTTTATTGTCCAATTGTCTACTGTACACTCTTTAACCCTTATCCTCGAGTGGTCTTTTGGCCTTGATAAGTAGTGATGCCTTTGAAAAAAAAACTTAAACGTAACACGGAAATGAATGATGTAAAAAAAAATGCAGAAAGTATTAACAATTGTTTATTTGGATAATTTAAACGCAACAAAAAAAAACAATTGGGACGCTGAAAACATACACAGTAAAACGTTTTATTATCTTGTTGATTATTTATTTGTAAATGTTTGTTTTTTTTAATTTGCATTACAAATATATTCACACAGAGAGTGAGATAGGAAGAGATAGCCAGATAACTGTAGATACAATCATTTTTGCGATACTTTAATCGATTTATATTGAAAAGCATTTTACCTAAATGGCAGGTGGGGATGTTTATTCTTGATCAATGTAATATCCTCTTATATACATACATATCCCTGCCAAATCTATCTAGCAGAAAAATCCCACCTCTTCATTTTAGAGGTCCCTGAATGCCGAAAAGATTTCTATTCTAATAGTTCCTTCCTTTGGATTGCTGGACTTTGGAAGTCCCCCTTACCCTGTTTCCTACTTCCCTGGCTGTACTAACATGCAGAAGTTTAAATGTACTGTGAACAAACATCTTGTTCATCTGTCGCAAATACTCCTAGAGTCCAAGTGACAATACGCCTTGTTTTGGGTGAAAAAAGTTTTTAAAAAAAAAATTGCTGCTGCATCAGGGCTGGTGCACTGACTCCTAGCCTCTTCCCCTTGAATAAGGTGCAAAAAAATTTTTTTAACCTAATAGTTCCTTGCTGTCTGTCAAGATCCTGTCCCTGTCGCATCACCGCATCCCTATGCTTGTTTTACACGTACTTCCACAAAATGGGCTCCGACAAACTTACTGCACTTTTATTCCTAAACGGAAATACCCACAATTCACCCAACTACCAACAAAATCCCTCCCATTCATTGTAAAGGTCGCTAGATGCCAGAAGATTTCTTACTCTGCAGCTGAACTTCTATCTATGTCCCCCTCCCTTGTAGAACATTCGTAGCTAAACATTCGTCTAAAAAAAGCAAGGTACTTGTCCATAATTCGCCCTATATTAAATCGTACATATTAATCTTTCTTTTCGTTTTTAAGTACCAGTGAAGGCAGAGAATATTATACTCCAAAAATCGTATAAATTGATCAAGTAGTTGTATTTTTAAATAAGAACTTCAAATTTTGTGGCCAAACAAAATGCGACGATATCGTGCTGCCATCTTGAAAACAAGGGAAATAACTGCAACAACTGCTAACAAATTTTCCTTATATATCTCTAAAACGAAACGTAAATTCCATGAGCAAAGTTTTTTGTTTGTTTGTTTCCTAAAGCTGATCGCCTGTAGAACACAATACCATAAGGCTGCCTCCCAACTGACCACAGTATGGCCATTTTCGAAGCTAATATGAACAAGTTAGTGTTGAGTTTTCCTCTTAACTCTGTGTTAGTCACTTGGGTGTTCCCATGGGGTATTTATATACCCCAATACAAAAATGTTTGTTATTATTTCGTAAAATATAGTTATCCTGCTGGTTCAGAATATATCTACAGTCCTGTTGAACAGTTTGAAGCTCTTGTATACTGTTGATATTAATATAAAGTAATATAATAAAATAAATTATAAAACTAATAAAAAATTAAGATATTACGTTAGCTAAGCTCATAGTTACAAGACTGAAAGAGTAATAAATTGTAAATAGAATAATAATCCCATCAAAACTTATGATAAATAAAATACCAAAACATTAATTCCATATTAAATATTACGGAGTAACCTAATTATACATAATATGCGCTTATATCTACAAATTTTCATTCCCCTTGGAAAAATATATAAATCATAAAATCATACCTACGTTAGTCAGCTGGGGTGACTGGACATCTCAGAGGGACAAAACGACATCTACCTCCAAGAAAAACTGAGATACAACTGCGCTATACCAAGTGTGCTATACCCTCACCGAGTCAGGAGAGCACTGGGAGGGAGGAAAAGAAATAAGTTGCCAACTAGAAATTATGAGCACTTTAGCAAAATTGGGGTGACAAACCACTAACGCAGGGTTAAATAAACAAACCCTACCCCAGTTTCATCATTACCGATAGTTACGGTGTTGTACTAACAGCCACCTGACACTCATTTACCCTTATTCTCAAGTGGTCTTTGGGACTTGATAAGCAGTGACCCCCCCACCACCACCACAGTAACAATAATAAAAAGTTATTAATAAATTAAAATGGTTGACTAGTTTCCGAATAAACCAAATGTATTCAAATTTCATAATGAAATTATTCAGTTGATAGTAAATAATAATTTTTAAAAAATTAAAAAAGGGGGCGTTTCGCAATCGTTCATGGGAGATAACTCTATTTTACTAAGTGATTCATTCAAATTTTTATACGAAAATTAGTTGAGTTCTGTAATTAGAGAACAATTGCCTAATAAATCCAAATAATACAAAAATGTTCATTTATAATCAACTTAACTGATTAGTGTCCATGACTCTGTTTCTTGTTTGTTTGTTTTTTTAGGATTAAACGAATAATTAACCATATTTCAGCAACATTTCTTTATTTTATTTAATTTTTCTTTTTTCAAAGATATCTATAGTAGTTAGTCATAAAGATTGATGTGTCTTTCAAATATCACACCCACTGACTGATTTCTACTGGCAACACTGATGTCCCAGCTTTCAGCATACTATGAAAATATAGGAGCAGTTTCATTATTTAATCAAATTTTTCTTGGCAACCCATATTTTGTATGCAGCATAAATGAATGCTCTAATTATCTTGTAAAAGTCGAATAAATTTTTTAAATTAATTTTACTTAAATGTAATATTGTCTTTGCGATAATCATCTTTTGTTATTGTTAACTTCTAACATCAAGTGGCTTCATATTTTGTTTTAAGTGATTTCCATAAAAAAAAAAATTTTTTTTTAAGTATTTTGGTAGTAAATTAAAGTAAAACAAATTGGGTATTAATGGGTTAATATGGATGGCATTTATCTCACTCCCGGTGTGGGGAGATGTGACACAAGGTTTGAAAGTAGGATTTGAAACGCTAGCATCCTAGAGGAAAAGCACATTGGTCTATAAATATTACCTCAAGCAATTGGTAATTAGCTCACCCCTACTCAAAGAGTGAGAAGGCAAAGCCTGAGGGGGTGTACCTCCTAGAACTGCACAGGACCATACACCTCAACCAACAGAGAATAAATCACCTCAACAATGGCCTAAATTCTGGTGGCTTTAGAGACCAAGGAAAAAATTTTCCGGCCTCTGAGCAAAGGTTTATAAAAAGGATGAAAGGGAAGCAACTCAGGAGTTGCAACAATAATGAGTTATTTCCCTTTCCTTTTACCGACTATTGAGGCTACTCCGGGATAAGGGTTTTTGCGTGTACAGTAATCAATGAGATAGTATTGTAGTAATCATTAGTATTGGAGATTTGATAGTGTCTTACTTAAGGGGACGGTTTGTCAGGAATTTGTTTATGTTGGACTTAAAGACATCCAAGTTGTAGTCAGGTAGGAAGCAGGTAAACGGAAGAGAGTTCCACAGTCGTGCAGTCGTGACTCGTGCACTTCTGAGAAAAAAGAAGCTCTGCTCACGGAATCTACGTTTGGATTTAGGCACAGATAGTGGGGAAAATTATTGACAGTAGTTTCAGCCAGACAATGAGCACTTGCCATGGAAATAACGATAAAACAAAGACTGGCTCGCAACGTCTCTTCTGTGGGAGAGAGGCTGCAGGGAAGAGAAAAGGGCATCTCCCACTAAGCTACGAAGTCTATTTTGTACTCTGTCAAGGCAGGATAGGCTGTTTTTAGCAGCTCCTGCCCAGATGTGGCAGCAGTACTCCATCCTTGGACGTACTTGGCTTTTATACAGATAGAGAATTGCAATGCATCAGTAGTGAGATATCTTCTGGAGCAGTAGAAGGATCCCACCATTTTCACAGCATCCTTGGCAACACACCTGATGTAGTTGTTCCATTTCAGATCAGGAGTAAAGGTCAAACCCAGAAGCTTGTCAAAACATGGGGCCTCCCCAAGACGAGAGCCATCCATTTCAATTGATGCCAGATGGGGATCAGAGCGTTGATGATGTAAAGATAGCTGTTTGTTTATTTGGATGGGGCGGGTAGATTATTTTCGGAATGGCGGACAAACTACTCTTCTGCTACTTATAAAAAAAAAATTTTTAATTAAAATAAAACTACTATATGATTATTGGAATTTTTCTTTCTATCACGGGTACGTACATTATAGAGATCTTTCTTTATTTTTGTTTTTTTTTTAAGGGTTAATTCTGGACAAGAATCCCCAAAACTTTTTAAATTAGTAAATTAGCAAACATATTAGCATATTCCAATATTGCTGCTCTGTAAAACTAGTCGATAAAAAAATTGGAAATTTGATTTTAATTGAAGATAAAGAAACAAAAAAAAGAGACATAGTAAGATATCATATGAGTTTTGGCATGGTTTTGTTTGCTTTTGAGTACTTATGCATTATAAGGATCGTGCTATTGTCGGAATCGTTCAAGTCGTTTACGGAAAACCTCGGAAGTTGCCGACCGAAAGTTTCGTGATTTTTTTTCTTCTTTTTTTTTACGTAAACACTAACCAATGTTTTCAATGAAAAATATTTTATTCCTGTTAGTATCAAGCTAATTCAATGAAAAATTCATTAAAAAGTGAAACTATTCTTGAATAATTGTTAGACAATTTTTATAAAAATTTTTAGCAAATTAAAATTTAAATCAAGAAAACATTCATTGTAAGGTAAGTTTCATGGGCAAATGTTTTGCTTTCTTTGAAGAACAAACAACTGATAGCAAATAAAAAAAATATTGATGCTTTTCATATGATTTTTTTTTTTCATATCAATTATTTGTTTTTACATTTGCATTGATATGCCGCTACATATTCATGAGCATGTTTCGGTCAGCCAGTTACAAGTCACTAGGGACCTCTTCAGGCGATATTGCTTATACAAAAGTTTAGTCTATTATATATATATATATATATATATATATATATATATATATATATCGCAAATGATAGCAAACAAATATTTCCTTTATGATATTTTGTATTAAGGTTAAGACGCTCAGTGTTTCCGAAACTCCGGCATTTTCCGTACATCGTCAGACAATTCCGACAATAGAAGGATAAGTGCCTGTTTTTGCTTTGTTTTGTTGTTTTGTTTTTCTTAGTTTTTTGGTTTTGTTTTGTTTTTTCAAACAGCACAGTTATCTCCCTTGCAGAATTCTATAGAAGAAGCACCTAAAAACAACAAGCGTAACATTTAGAGATCTTCAATTACGTGTGAAGAACAGTGACACATAATCACTTTAATCACTTTCACGAACCTGGCATTAATTTTAAATCATTTTTATTTCATTTTCTGGGTTTGTATTACTGTAAACATAGATTCGAAAAATTTGTCAAAAAATATATAATAAATAAATGTTATCAAAGGCAAGATAAGTTACTTTTCTACCTAACTGGATGTTTTTAGTGTTTTTATTTAATGCAACATGCTTATTCAGCTCGTAAAACATACAACGTTTACCGATGTATTGGAAAATTTTAAATGGCGTCCGACTCTCTCTTTGACACGATAAGTTTGGGAAAAGCAGTTATAAATATTTTTAAAAAACTAGACAAAATACGGTTAAAAACTCGCTCAATATATGTTACCGTGACATAGGTGGTTTTTTAACAGTATTTTGCATATTTTTTATTTTTAACTCCTTTTCCCAAACTTGCCGTATCAAAGAAAGAGTCGGGCGCCATTTTAAATTTTCCACTACATCGGTAAACACTGTTTTTCGAGCTGAATAAACATGTTACATTGAATAAAAACACTAAAAACATATCCAGTTAGGTAGAAAAGTAACTTACCTTGCATTTGATGAAATTTATTTGTTATATATTTGTGGTACTCCTTAGGCGTTGAGTTCCATGGCGACCAGCATAAAAAACAAGCGTCGCTCCCTTTCTGACGCATGCGCACGTAACATTTTTTTTATTTACTGACGTTGCCGTAGTAACTAAACGATTATTTGTCACATTATTTATTTATTTATTTATTTATTTTGAAAAGTTTTACTCTGTATGAATATTAAAAGAAAAAAACTTACTAAACATTTATTAATAATGTCTCATTTTTACAGACATTTGTCTTTAAATTTCTTTTTAAATGACTTTTTTAATAGCATTTGCGGATGGGTATGCTGACATTTGTTTTTTAATTTATTTTTAAATGATGACTTTTTATTGACTTTTTTTTATAAAGCATTTGCGAATGGGTAAAAAACGAAAAAAATAACTAAACCATTTTTCAGTATTTTGACTTTGATAACATTTATTTGTTAAAAATATTTGTAAAAGTGAGAAATTATCAGTAAATGGTTTAGTTATATTTTTTTTATTTTTTACCCATCCGCAAATGCTATTAAAAAAAGTCGATAAAAGTCGTCATTTAAAAAGAAATTAAAAACCAAATGTCTGTAAAAGTGAGACATTATTAATATATGATTAGTAACTTTTTTCTTTTAATATTCATAAAGAGTAAAACTTTTTTTCAAAATAAATAAATGTGACAAATAATCGTTTAGTTACTACGGCAACGTCAGTAAAAAAAAAAATGTTACGTGCGCACGAGTCAGAAAGGGAGCGACGCTTGTTTTTTATGCTGGCCGCCATGGAACTCAACGCACAAGGAGTACATATCTTGTTTTTTTTGGCAACTTTTTCGAATCTATGTGTACAGTATTACAACCCCCATGTTCTTTTTTTATCTCCCCTTCATATAACATCCATTGGGGGCTAGTTTTATTGAAAAATATTTCATTTAAGGATTAAATTATTGAATTTAGATAAAATGGTCGACTTTCACCATATTATTGTAATACCATAATTTTCCGACGTTATAATTATCAGAAATGCGACATATACGCACTTACATTTTTTTCGCTTTTTGTTTTAAGTATCTTTCAAGTGCTTTTTATTGCATCATTAAAATTGTTGAGGCAATATAGCCGACCACATTTTCCGGAAGTAACTAAACATTAAAGTCATAGAGTGGTCGACCATATTTTCATCAACAGATTTTTGTTATCTCATTCAATGGAGAGTTCTAAAAACAAGTTAATTTGCCATAACATCGACTGATGAACCATTATACAAGGTAGCTTTAGCCATATGAGCTGAATTTCTAGTGTTTCTGTGAAACTACCAGTATACAAAGAACGATCAAATTAATGTACAGTTTTATTTGAAATAAAAAGTATATGCCTTCACACATGTAATTGGGCACTGTGGCTATTTCTCTTATACAAAAGAACGTTACGAGATATATATATATATATATATATATATATAAGGAAGAAAAAAGCAACCAAAAATATAACCAAATCTCATTATAAATTTCTTTCCACACAATAGAGCCTTTTCAAATGAATAAACTATTTATGGGTTGCGTTTTTCCTCTTCACTTTTATTATTGTTCTGCTTTGCATCGAGCTCTCTTACTTAGAATTTCCTACAGGAATTTCTATATCCTTTATTGATACAACATTCCATATATATATATATATATATATATATATATATATATATATATATATAAGGAAAATAATAGTTTAAAGTAATGGAAATAGGAAAAACCGAAATTTGTTTATATTTTCAAAAACGGTTCGTCTACATTTCAAGAGGTTTTCAAAATTTCTGATTTGAAGGAAAAAACATAGGAGTCAATATTTTTTTGCAAATGAGTCATCTTTAAAAAGTCTATAAATAAAAACGAATCATTGATGAACATATAAACAATTTTCGTGTTTCCATTTTTCATTTGCCGCGTCCCCCCCACACACACACATATATATGTTTTTATTTGTTTTTGTTAGCGATACGTTTTGAATGAATTCAGTTATTTATATGAAAGTGCATTTTTACCTAAATGCAAGTTGGGAATAATTTTCTTTTTGACCAATTTGGTACCCCCTAAATGGGAAGCGGCATATATATATGAGGATAAAATACACGATATATCATAAAATGAAATGCCATAGAGACAGTTTGTATGAAAAAAAAAAATAACAAAAGGAAAAACAATTAGACACATGAAGGAATCATTAACACAAGAGATTTACCGGTCTTGTTTTGGATCAACTGACGTCTTCTGGACGAAACCAATAAATCTCTCGTTATTTTATGATTTCTTCCAGTGTTTAATTGCTTTTCCATATACATATATGGAACTATTATGTATAGTAAAGCACAGACAAACTGTTAAAGCGGCTCTTTAATGGGGCCATTTTTTTTTAGGATTTACTTCAATTGCTGATGATGGAATTTTAACTTTCTGGGTTTTCTTTTGATTTTTTGATTTTTTTTTTTTTTTTTTTTTTAGTTTTCTTCCGATTTGTTTTTGTTTTTTTGGGGTTTTTTTTGGTTTTTTGTTGTTTTTTGTTGTTTTTTGTTGTTTTTTTTGTTGTTTTGTTTTTTTGTTTTTTTTTTTTTTTCTCACTGTGATTTATGAACATCGAACGAAAAATTTATTTCGTTTTCCATTTTAGACACCTTTTTTCCCCTTTTTTTTTTTTTTTTTTTTTTTTTTTTTTTTGCATAAAACCGTGGGATAAAATGGTTTCATAACCAGAACACAAATGTTTGTCGAGAAGAATAAAATTTTACTGCCTTTTTCTCCTCTGTTTGTCAACCCTCTTGCAATTCTACAAATAACAATGACATTTCTATGGGATAATTTATTTTTCTCAAGATGAAAAAAAAATGTTTATTCAAAATTGGTATTAAATTGTACGTCTTGAAAATAAATAAAAAAAAAAGACGCTTGTAAATTATGGGATACAAATACTGATTTAATTCAACTTTTTTCACGTTGGAGGCAAAACTGGAGGCGTTACTGCTTGACAGCATTTCTATTTTTTAAAGAGTGTCTGTAAAAAAAAACTGCATTCTTTTTGTGGGAACAAATTTTGACTTGGTACAAACATTTGCATGTATATGCTTGTGTGGGTGTACATCCATATATAAAAATGGAGTCTAGTCCATAAACACTGAATGTCGCTTGCCGGAGAACTGATTTTACTAAGTATCCCTTGACCTTTTGGCTAGGAGAAAAGTGCAGTATCTGTTCCGATATTACACTTAATCTTTTTCTGTCTTAGGCCAGTGAAAGATAGGTCAGTCCTTCTAAACCGAGGCAACTTAAAAATGTTTTTCCCCAATATAGAGTGCTACTTTTTGAGGGAGAAGGGAGCTAAATACTTTTCCAACATTAAAAACTGATCTTGTGTCTAACTCTGCCCTCGTAGGGAGTAAATGGGGACTTAAGCAAATGTCATGGATTTTTGGTAGACATGATTGCCATCTTTCTTCCGGGATACGAAGAGAGACAAATGGCAAATTTCTATTTAAATAAATGCGAATGCTAGAATGAGAAAGAGGAGCAAAAGGAGAAAGAGAGAGAAAGAAAGAAAAAGGAGGAGGGGCAATATAAGTAAGAGAAAGAAAGAGAGGCAAAAAGAGAAAAGAGAAGAGGCTGAAAGAGAAAGAAAGGAAGATAGACAAAAAGAAAAGAGAAAGGCAAAAAAAACAGAAAGAAGGAAATAAAGAAGCAGAAAGGCAAAAATGGAAAGAAAAAAAAAAGGGAAAGAAAGAAAAGAAAAAAAGGCAAAAGAGACAAAAAGAGAAAGAAAGGAAAAAGAGAAAGGAGAAAAGAGAAAGAAAGAAAGAGACGAAAAGAGAAAGAAAGGAGAAAAGAGAAAGAAAGGAAAAAAGAAAGATCCACAAATTATAAAAAAAGATCATAAAGCAAGGCATAATTGTTATAAAAAATATTTTGCTTCAAAATTTTTTAGATGGGGATTGATAATATTTATATGCATTATTCGAACTACTAATCTCATCTATATAAATAGTAGATGCGTGTGTAAATATTTAACCGATAAACTCTTGAACTACTAGTCACATAACACCGAAATTAACAGGAAATAGTAATCATACACCAAGGCGAGTTGATAACAAGTAAAATCTTTGTTTGGATGGATGAATAACGCATAAAGAAATATGTCGGCAAATTGAAACGCAAAAATGTTCATTTCAACTTGCTGACATGTTTTTTATTAGTTTTACGCATGTGCAAATTTATTCATAACTTGAAGTCGTTTAATTTTAAATCTTTCTTATCTATCTGTCGATAGCTCAAACAGTAGAAAACATGACTGGAGTGCTAAATGTTTTGGCTTCAATTAAAGCTGATGGCACCCAAGTCATTTTTTTATTTAACTTTTGAAATCCGTACTATATATTAGGTACAATATAATATGCAATAGAGAATCCGCTCTGTAATAATAAATATGTGATCTGCATGAATTAAAATATATTTAAGCATATTTTATAACCGGTTAAGGCTGGGCGATGCTCTTCTTGGATAAAAATATAGCAAGATATGTAACGAATATGAGGTTGAACACCTACCTGACCTCTGTCTAACACATCCTATTTATAACACCTGCCTAATATACTTTTTACTAATTTATTTACTATTTTATATACCTAGGAGAGTAGAAAGTTGACCATGACTTTATTTTCTGCATTCTTCTTTCACTTTCCTTATTTTTTTCCTTTAGTCCTCATATTCTATGAATGATGTTTCTGACAAATGGAGAAGAATCCCTGTCTTCTGATTCGGAATCTATCCATTTAATACTTATTGTTGGTTAGTTTTAGGTTTTAGTGTTTGTTTTTTGTTTTTGTTTTTTTTCTTTTTTTTTTTTACATCAAGTGGCTTCAAGCCGTGTCTGGGTCGATTTCCATAAAATAAAATGTGAATTATATTCAACTGAATAAAAGTAAGGATGATTGATGTGTGTGTTTTGCGTCATTCATCACCTGCTGAATATAAGTGGAATCTTAATGTAAGCATTGCATGTCCTGGAGAGCTCAAATTGTTTTTACCCTATATATATATATATATATATATATATATAAAACATAGGCGTCCCCACTTATCAAGGCCGATAGGCCACTCAAGGATAAGGGTTAAAGAGTGTAGAGTAGTCAAAAGGACAATATAGTAATCGATAGTAATGGAAGTTCGGTAAATTTGTTAACTTAAGTGGAACGGCTCATCAGAAACTTGTTCACGTTGGACTTGAAGACAACCATATTATAGACAGCTGGAAAGCAGGAAAACGGAAGACAATTCCACAGGCGTTGAGTTCTAAGAAAGAAGCTTTGATCATGGAATCTATGTTTAGGTTTAGGCACAGATAAAGAGTGGGGAAAATTATTGATAATGTTTTCAGCTAGTCTAGTGTTTCTTGTGAAAGTTTGGCGAGGGGGGGGACCATAGATTGAAGCTCAGTCGAACACTTTCCATGAAAATAACGATAAAGCAGAGACAAACTCGCAACATCTCTTCTGTGAGATAGAGGTTGCAGCGAAGAGAAAAGGACATCTCCCACCAGGCCACAGAGTCTATTTTGAACCCTATCAAGGCAGGACAAGTCTTTTCTAGCAGCTCCTGCCCATATGTGGCAACAGTATTCCATCCTTGGACATATCTGGCTCTTATATAGATAGAGAATTGCATCAGTAGTGAGATATCTACTGGATCGATAGAAGGATCCGACCATTTTTCCAGCGGCCTTGGCAACAGATTTGATGTACGTATATATATGATGACAAAAGTCTATATTCCAAATTTCAAGATGTTGACCATCTTATTTGTTTAAGTATGCCGAAATGCATAATTCTTGACAATATATAATATATATATTGAAGAGTTGTTGTTTTTTGTTTTTTTTTAATTAAATGGTTTTACTAAATTAAATAAAATTAAATGACTTCTAGACCTTATTTCTTCACAACAAACCAGTAATCATTCCATGGCACACGAATGTGGCGCAACACAGTGATTGGGAACCACTGCTTTAACACAACATTTACTGCTCCTTTTATGTCCATAGACCCAACATCCATTACCTTATAACATGATATTCCTTTACTCCTGACATTATTTACAACGATTGAATCAATTGAAGTAATTCTTTAAATTAGAGTGAATTTTATTTCCAAGACAAAGTTGTATTTCTACTTTGGAATCGGCTTGCCGAATTTTCAGTGAAATGACACTTCGTTGAAACAAGCGGTGAATTCAGTTTTCTGGGAAGCGACGTTCAATTCGATATTATGATTACATACCATAAAAATGTATATACAAAATATATATATGTACAGTGTTATACAAGGTGTGGAGACATGCTTTGATTCGATTGTATATCTATAATCATAGGTATATTTATAAATCCGTGTTTGCATATAAATACATGGACACAATTTGGAATAATAAACTATTTTTCTGTTATGAGACCTTTCCTTGTTTTTTTTTTTTTTGTTTTTTTTGTGTGTGTTTGTTCTGTTGTTCCAGTCCTAATCATCAGTTTTAACTGAACAACAGAATGTTATTTTTATTGGTTTGACTCTCGAGTATAGTAGAATCCCGGGATACGGTGGCCCTAAGATACATTTTTTTTTTTTTTTTTTTTTTCCAGGTTATGATGTGGAATACGATGTTTTTCCGGCTCCTGATTACGGTATCTGTCCCGCCTCACGGCTTATTTGATTACATACATGTGTATTATACACCGTATTTTGTTAGTTTTTAATATGTACTGTGTCAAGTTTTGCTTAGGCCACGTCATACGGCGATTTCACCTTACGACCCAGAACAGATTAATGCTGTATCCTGGGGTTGTACTGTATATATCCGTGGATAGCTTATATGTTTCTATATAAAATGATGTGGTTCTCGGTTGATTAACTGTATTGGATGTATACTCGAGTCAAAACAATGATAAGGATATTGTTATCCTTGCCCTACCGATGATACACCACTTATCAAGTCCAACACCCATTCCAGAATAAAGGTTAATAAGATGAATTAATGTTTTTTTTGTTTTTGTCCTTTTTAGAAAGGAGCCACTGTTTATCAAGGCCAAGATGTCACTTGAGGATAAGAGTTAATTGAGAGAACATTGTGATAATCGGTAATTTCGAAGCTGGTTTTGTATCGTGTCAAGGTAGAAAAGAGTACGCTAAGTAGCTCCTCCCCAGATTTGGCAACAGTATTCCATTTTAGGATGTAGTTGGCTCTTGATTATTTATGAGGATGGCTTAACAAGATCTTGCTTACGTTAGACTTGAAAATGACCATGTTATAGTCAGCTGAGAAGCAACCCTGTGGTAGTGTATTCTACAGATGGACAGCTCTAGAAAAGAAAATTTGCTCATGGAATTTTCGTTTAGTTTTAGATAGAAATTGTTTACAGCTGTTGTAGCTCGGCAAGTGTTTGGCATGAATGTTTTACAGGGAGTGGGCCATGGATTGAAGCTCAGACGATCACCTGCCATGAAAATAACGATAGAGCAAAGATAGACTTGCTACATCTTTTCTGTGAGAAAGAAATATCAGGAATGAGAAGAGGACATCCCCACCAGATTTTAAAGGCAGGAAAGAGTACGCTAAGCAGCTTCTCCTCAGATTTGGCAACGGTATTCCATTTTAGGATGTAGTTAGCTCTTATAAAGATAGAGGATTCAGTCAGGAGTGAGATACCTTCTGAAGCGGTAGAATGATCCAACTATTTTTCCTGCAACCTTGGCAACGGATTTTGTGTAAGTCTTTAATTTCAAATCAGGAGGGATGGTCAGTTTCAAAAGCTTGTCAAGACAAGGTGCTTCAAGATGAGAACCATTCATTTCAGTTGGGGCCAAGTGGGCATCAGAGCGTTGGTGGTGGAAAGATAGTTTTGTCGATTAAATCATGAAGAATATTATGAGAGGATTGAAACTTATTAATGGAATGAACAAAGTTTGATTACTTCTGTGAACGATTTCTAATCTGAGTGGAATCTCTCGGGATCTGGAAGCCATATTTCATTTTTTTTTTTTTTTCTTACTTATCTTCACCCCAAACAAGGCATATCGCCACTTGGACGTAAGGGGCTACTAATTGGAACCATGCCTAAGAAAGATTAACAAGATGTTGGTTTGAACTTCCGCATATCAGTACAGTCAGGAAAGCAGGTAGCAGGAAGGGAATTCTAAATTGTAGCTATTCGTGGGATGAAGTAGAAAGCTCCAAATCTGGCATCTTTAATTTCCCTTTCTCCTTTTATATACTTAAAAATAAACATAACTTCCAAGAACAAAGTTTCTTTCCAAGAACTATCCGTCTTGGAACACAATACCATAAAGCTGCTTCCCAAGTGACTACAACATGGTTGTTTTCAAATTCAATGTTAACAAATTTTTGTTGAGCCGTCATCTTAAATAATCAATTTCTGCCTAGTTTCAACAATTGTTACCAATCATCACAATGCTGTCTCATCGTCCACCAGACAAACTCATTGAATCTTATCCTTGAGTGGCTTTTATATTTTGATAATCGGTGACCCATCTATTATATAAACTCACCTGTCTGTTTAAATGTATGTATGTATGTATATCTGCCTAAAATTTCGACAGAGACAACGGATTTTCACAAGATCAGAATCGTTTTGAAGCTCGATCCTTCAGACGACAAATATCAAAAATTGGCTAAAAACATTAATTCTTTCACTCTCAACTGGACACTTTTTTACAAGGATGAGTCGCTTTTTTTTGCCGATATTTTCGAAAGTCATCTCGTTTTTTCGATTGACTAGCCTTAATTTAAACGTTTGCCACTTCCGGTTTGGCAATGGACGCAATGGCAAAGACGTCACTTTTTTTTTTCACATTCTTTTCCTCCTTCATGGTACAGTTCGAGCCTACCTGCCTGCCTACTACCACTTTTTTTGCTCAACACACACCTCGAAACACCTGAGCAACGCTGAGCATCCAGGCTGGTTAGTACATAAAGAAAAAACATGAGTCTTCATGAGTCTTATACAGGTAGAGGATTGCATCAGGGTCAGATACTTTCTGGAGATGTAGAATGATCCAACTATTTTTGGAGCAACAGATCAGATGGTTTTGAATTTCGGAGATGAGGATTGAGAATTTGTGTAATTCAGATTATTTGGATTACCACAAGGACTCATGGCGTAATGGATAAAGTACAAAGTAAATTCTAAGTGACTCTCTTCTGGAGGTTGAAGGTTCGATCCTCAGTGCAAGCGATGCTAAAAGTACAATAGCAAATTACTTAAGACTCCTACCCGGTCATTTCTAATGGAATGAGAGCATCCTACCCACGTGGGTTAAATAAAGAGTTCCATTTGAAATGTCATACAGATTCCAAAGTTTGACAAGATACGTCTAAAGAAATTCAAACATTACATCGGCCAATGAGAATAACACTCAAGATGAGAACATTAGTTTGAATAATCCAAATAAAGAATTGGAAATTCCACAGAATCAGAAATATTAAATCAAGATATATTTTTTTGGAACAGAAAAAAATTATAACACACAGTAAATATGAGTTTATTACCATTTTTATGAAAATAGTGTCCATTGTATTTTAAATATAGAACTGACCCAAATGAGATAAATTAATAAGTACTAATAAATACTCGGAAATAATATTGTGCTACATAGTTCAATACAAATAATAAAATCACATTGTAAAAGACAATCTTTAATTTATCCGTTAGTCCTGCACCTCTTGGTAGATAATGATTGTATTTTCCTTTTTTCTTTCAAATGTTCCCTTTTTAATGTAACGTTTCACTGACTTGTCGTAGAGAAAGACTAATAACTGTGCCAAGTTTCGTGGCTCTACTGCTATGATGAGAAGGACGTCAAGGGTATTACTTATTGAATGCCCCCTCATAGTGACAAAAATAAAAAATGTATATGATTTTTATTAAGTAAACTATGGTTGCAAATTGTCAAAACAACGGAAAAGTTTGAATTTTATGCGTTGATAAAGCATTGTTTTCTGATGAGAAAATATACTATTCAAGCAACTCCTATACATACATATTACAGCCATTATATTCACCATTTTTTTTGACGTTAATAGATTCACAATTCTATTTTGCAAGTCAGCAATGGCAAATACTAGTCTGTGTCATTAAAAACAAAAAAGGTTTTTCGAAAAATAATTTAGCCATTTGGAATTTCCTTTTCTTCCTGTTCACACAAAAAAGAAATATTTCTTCTATTACTAAATATACATTCTCCTCAATACTCTTCAGACACCGAGAACAGTTTTCAGCTATTATATAAAGGACAGTTGTCGGTTTCATTTTACTTCAATCAAAGTTCTCAGAAATCGAGGTGCCCCCTTCTTGGGGCTAACACTTGATCTGTATATGAGCCAATTACCGTGGTGGACATTAAATTCACCAAATGCATGTATTTGGGCGCTAGTATCTAGGGAGAGTGTTACATCTATGCTGCCAGATATGATTGATTAGAGTATAGTCTTGGTTCGAGTTAACGAGAATATGTTTAACAAAGTCTGAGCAATAAGATGTATTCCTTTTTTTTTTGTTTCATTTAACTTCAGTCAAAGTCCTCAGAAATCAATTCCTGTGGCTAAAACTTGATCTCTATATGAGATACATAGATATTCTTTATATGAGATACATAGATATTAAGTATGTATATATATATATATTCTTTTTAAAAATGCCTAGTGCTGAAGAAATAATCATAACAAACCAACTGAAATGGACAGGACATTTCACGTGCATGTCAGACAACAGACTACCAAAAGTGAGCTCAAAGAAGGTACACAACCCCTAGGTGCATCGAAATTGCGCTATAAAGACGTGTTCAAGAGACATTTGAAAAACACAAACCAACTCAATGACTGGAGAAGAAAAGCTGAAGATCGGATAGTTTGAAGAAGTGTGGTATCAGGCGCAGCCGATGCCATTAGAGATCAAAGCATTACTGCTTGGGAAGCAAAAAGAGAGTGACTACGGGTGCCACTACCCAGATTTCCTGCCATCAGGAGTCACATCTGTGTCTAGGGTTTCAGAGCTCTGACCGGACTCACATCGCACCTTCGACACGGACACTAACCGACCTCCGTGTCATCGTCGAAATCGACGGACTGCCCGAGAGAGAGATTTATATTTTATCTCGTTGGTGTTTCATTTTTACTTCAGTCGTAGTTCTCATTCCTCTATATGAAATGCATAGATTTTTGAATATTCCATTAAAGTTCTCGTTTACATCTAAAACACTGAGTTAGTAAAGAAGTTAGGAACGTAATTTTCTTCTCCCTCAATTGACCATTCAAATATGTTATAGGATATCTTTATTGTAGTCTCTTGGTATTACTGGATTCCAGGACAAGATTTATCCACCTTCTTGTTGCTATTTAAGGTAGATATTTATTTGCTGCCCACCTCAGCAAAATGTGGCACAAGGCCGGAAAGTGGGAACCCCGCAAGCTCCCCTAAAGGAGGGGCACTCCTGCAATTTTAAAAATTGCCTGAGTAACCCCGTCGGCATTCCCCGGTCGGGGCGCCTCAGGCAGCAAGCAATAAACTTGCCCCACTGGAAAGCCTGGTGGCAAGGCCTGGGAGGGTGGACCTCCTAGGTATTACCCAGGCGGTGTACCTCAGTCCAACAGGTGCTGGGCCGGTTCCCGGCCCCTCACCTGTTGGGCTGAGTGTCAAGTGACGAATCCTTGACGTGTACTACCCTGTCTCCATGCAGCCGAGGCCACTAGGAGACATCCCATCAAAAGAGTGTTTTAATTGCTATTTGAGGTAACATCACTTGGTTGGTTGGTTGTTTTTGTTTTATGGCATATCAACCCTTTTCGGGTTATTTAATGCCGAATCCAAAGATTTTAAAGAAAAAATTTTAATAGAATATATGTGTTGTTTTCAAGTCGGTTTCTATTTAACCCATAGTTGGAACCCTAACAGGTACTACCACTCCGGGTCAGAATGGACCTGGGAGCAATGGTAATTAAAGGGTGGCTCCACACTCCCCAAAGCCCACAAGCTGGGGCCTCACCACTGTATATAGTTTAAGGTCATATCCAGGACCCCCATTGAGGGACTTTTACCCTCTGCAGGGAGGCAGTCAGTGTATTCTAATGCCCCACCGACAGGGCCAGACATCACTTGGAGAAGGTGCACCATCTATATATATATAAAAAGCAAAATGGGTGCGATTGTTTGTGTATGTCTGTGAAAGGCTTTTCAGATCAGGATTTCGCTATCAGTTAAATTCCACAAGAAGTTTTCCTATACTTCCGAGATCATAATATCTGAGATTCGCAAACGGACACCGTTTCTTTTTATTTATTTTTTTTTTTGATCGAGTTAAAAAAAAATTCCAACCATGCCATTGTCTCGAGTGTTTGTTTGTCTTTTTCGTATAATAAAGCAAAACTATTCGAATGCAAACGACAGAAAGTGGGGAGCTTACTTGGCCCCCAGCCAGGTTTAAAAGCAGCATTTGATAAAGCAGGAAGCTTACCTGGCACTTGGCCAGGTTTAAAAGCAACGTTCATTTCTGCGCATGCGTGGCGACTCCTATGATTCTTAAGTTAATTACCAACTCATTAAATTCACTATCCTCCTTGGCCTAATGGTTAGTGAGGAAGACTAATTACCCTTCGTTTTTGAGTTCGATCCCACCTCTCTCTATCTTTTCTTTAAATTTTTTTATTTCATCCTAGTGCCAATATCCTCCATCCAGGCAAAAGTTAATTGCCAACTCATTGAATTCACTATCCTCTTTGGCCTAATGGTTAATTACCCACCTCTCTCTCTATCTTTTTTTTTTATTTTAATCACGTGGAAACCATTTTTAACATCGCTTCGTCCTTGTGTCAATATCCTCCACCCTATTGTACTCCCCGCTAGTTCCTTATAAAAGCCAATGTTGGTTAGCCATACCCAGATCTTATTTGTGCTGCAAATATTATGTAATTTTGAATATTTAATTAGGGTTTACTTGTAGGGGAAAGTATCCTCATATCAGGTTGTTCTGGCATGAAGAGACCTTACAAACGCGAGGATAGTGTTTAGTAGGCATTTAAGTCTGTTGTGTATATGTATTTGTATGTCCAGTTACAAGTAAAAATCTAAAAACCAAAGAAACACAAAGTTGGTATATTATAGATCAGCGTTGCTCCGGATGAATAATATATAAAAAAAAAAAGTTTTTTTTAATTATTCATTTTTTTGGGCTCCAACTGGGCTAGGTATTGTCGGGAGAGAATTAACGATGCCCAATAGGCTGAATAAACTAAACCATATAACGACAGAATCACTTTTTCGAATGGCACAAGACTATTGCATTTATCTTAGAGAGCGTGGGCTTGAACATATGAGCAACAAGGAAATGTAATTATCGTGTACCTCCCCATTCCCTCAGAAGGAACTGGTAGTGATGTGCCAAGACGAAACGTCTCCATGGCACAGATACGCTAAGTTATGTAGAATATAAAGGCAAAATCTCATTCTAAAATTTAAAACAACTTTATAGAATCATCTTTGTTAACATGAAAATAAAAGAGGAATGAAAAAGAAGCGAGTTTTCGTAATGGAATAAGCCCATCAGTATAGAAGAAAACGAAAAAGGTATAAAGGCCTGTTTGTTATCGTTCAGTCAAGGACCCGTGGCATAGTGAATAAAGTACTTGGTAAAATTCAATTGAGTAAGTTACACTCTTCTGAAAAATGGAGGTTCAATCCTCAGTGCGGGTGACACTCAAAATATAATTGTGAATTACTTCTACCCGATCATAGCTGACGGAATGAGAACACACTATCCCTGTAAATTAAACAAGGCGAGCATACGGGAGTTCCTCTCCACAAGTGAAAAATTTACTTTTACCATGATGAATGTTTGAGCAAAAATTGTTTTAAATCCAAGGCGTGGTTATTGAGAACAGTGCAAGCAAATGAATAGATGAACAATTTGGGAGCAATTTTACCCTCTATAAAGCTCCCCGAGGAGACAACCTGAGTTATTCCAGAAAATTCGTTCTGCCAAAAATTTACTTTTACCATGACTAATGTTTATGCAAATTTATTTTTAAAAATCCAAGTTGTGATTATTGTGACAAGTACAAACAAATGAACAGATGAACGATTTGGAAGCAATTTTACCTCTATAATGCCCCCTGGATGGGGCGGGGGCAATCAGAGTAATTCCAGAAAATCCGTTCCGCCAAAAATTTACTTTTATCATGACTAATGTTTGTGCAACATCTTTAAAAAAAAAACAAGTTGTGGTTATTGAGAAAAGTGCAAATAAATGAACAGATGAATAGAGGTGAATTACTAGATCCAACCCATCCTTTGTTGGGAAACCAATAAAGAGTTCTGTTTGAAAGTCCATGCAGATTCTTGAGTTCAACAGAAAGACTCTTTAATTTGAAAGAAAGATTCTAGAATTGGACAAGATACATCTGAAGAAGGCTGAAGGTTAAATCAACCGAAACATTGTGAAAATAACACTCAATCTAAGAACAGTAATTTGAATAATCTAAATAATATGACTCATCATAACATTTTGAAAGATAGAAGATTCATAAGATTGTATATTTTTTATGGCTATTAGCGTGGTTACGTGGTTGAGCACAAGAAACTTTAGGCACCATATACCTACATATTGATCTGGTAATGACGTCACACTGTCATGTTCACCGGCCTTCTCTCTCGGTAGCCTCGATATTACCTCCTTAGTTTTATCTTTCATTCTCTTACATTCTGGTAAGTGTAATTCAGATTTTAACAGTTTAGGCCAATAGTTGGCAGCACTAATGCAATGCTTTGAAATGCGGCTACTCCAGTATATATTTATACTATACTATAAGCGCCTCCTCCAAGGTGTTGGGAAGTAAAAGAAAAAAAGAGGCAAAATGCAACAAAGGAAATAGGGTTTATCAGTAGACAATAGATAGGAAGTCCATGTGGTGTTAAATGAATGTCCCATTAGTAGGGAAGGGAAAATTGTTGATTTCTGAAGAAAGGATGAATGTCCTGTTTGTAAGAAAAGGAAAAATATTCATTTATGAAAAATGTATGCCGTACATCAGTGTTGAAGTCAGGGCTGTATAGGTTTTTTTTTGGGTTTTTTTTAGTTTGTTCAAGCTGGGGATTGGAAATTCTACCAAGTGCCAAACACTAACCCGTTCTACTCAAATATTCTAACCAAGAGTTCTTTTTAAGATTCTGACTATCCCTTCAAGTGCGCTTATTTAAATCACTCTTGCACTTGGTTCACCGGATATATTTGTCAGGTAATTTTTTTTAATTCTTTTGTCATGAGACCAGTTGCACCTATAATTACTGGAATGATAGAAATCTTCCCAAGATTCCAGTTTCTTTTCATGTCTTACATAAGACCTTGGTATTTTGCTATCTTTTCCTCTCAGCTTTGTATAACCCGGCAACACTAACTTCTACTAAGGTTGCTTCTTTCTCCTTATTGTCTCTTATTACTATATCAGGTTTAATAGCTCCGTTTTCAAGGTATGTAGTTGTAGGAATTGCATATTCACAGTGGATAGTGTACAACTTATTTCCAACTGTTCTTCTTGGTATACTTGTGAAAAGGGTGTCTTGGTTCTATTTCAGAACAAAAAGTTGTTATATATATATATATATATATATATATATATATATATATATATATATATATATATATATATACACACACATCTTCTATCATTATATGTAATCAGTTTTTTAAAATAGTCAACCATATAGGAACCTATTCGTGACCACACACACACACACATACACACACACACAGACGTACGAATAGGTTCCTATATGGTTGACTATTTTAAAAAACTGATTACATATAATGATAAAAGATGTATCGAGGATCAGGAATGGGTATGTTTGATCTGGCAGAACGGTGGTTCATGAAAATTGTGGGGTCTGCATTCGCCCCTGTACTCCATGGAAATATGGCACAAACTTTAATAAAGACTTTTCATATCTATTTGCGTGAGTATATTTTGATAATTATGTTTCAGTTTGAAGAAATATGGTATAATAAAATTATTGGGTGTTCGTTCGCGCCTGACCTCCATAGAATGTAAATATGTCACAAAGTTTAACAAGGTTTTTTAAAAGGGGTGAGGGTCCACAATAACACCTTAACTTTAATCCTGATTCACGGCAGCTTTTATTTCTTTTTTTGAGTTGAATCATATTGTGTCGAATAAATTCACCTCATAAATTCACGTTCTTATTAAAGTGAAAGCCAAAAAAAAAAATTGGAACTTTAGACAATTCTCAACACAAATTTTGCATAACTCTGTTTTTTTCCTTCTCCACTTGCACGTGGCACTCTTTCGAAAATAGATAAATAATAAAAAATAAGAACGTTACTTGTTATCGTGTCAAAAGAAGGAAAAAAATCCTGCTCACGTGATTACGTGTCTTTTTAAAAACATTTACATAATCTTTTTATTTTTATTTATATAGCTGTTTAAGCTTTTTTTTGTCAGTATACTAGAAGGAATTCATTTGATTACAACCCTTTCTGCGTGTTTTTTACATTACAATAGTACAACCCTGAATCTGATGGTGCAATACTACACTGTTCAATACTGTAAAACTGAAACGAAGCTGTTCTGCTTGAAAACCGCCATTTTCTTCTTATTCATATTTATATCGATTCTTCGCTTTAAAAAACTAAAGTAATTACGTGTTTAATTTTTAATATCCCATTTTGCTGTTTCGGATTATTTTACTAAAGTAAGTAAAGCTTCATTATTTTTCAAAACTGTTTTTGTTTCTTTGTTTTTCGATATTTCGTCAATATTATTTAGTAAGTGTGTTTAGCAGAAAAGCCAGCAAACGACTACCCGAAAAAATAAATATACAAGAAATAAATGTTACCATAGTCAATAAAAGTTCAGTTCATGTTTTTTTTGTTTTGAAATAGTTTTTAATGCTCTTGACTTGAAATAATTTCAGCGAACCAAAATTAAAACGAAATTTGAGGCGATAACTACTTAAATTAATTTTTATATAAACTACACATGCCATAATCGAATATTCCTCAAACACAAAATAACGGAAAGCATTAAAATGTTTATAAATATTCCTTACGTTGACGGAAGTCTCTTAAATTGTTAGCACACAAAGCTCCGTTGCCCCTCCTTCAAATTGAAAACGAGGCTCTCCATTTCAAAGTCGCTACCATTTTGATTTTTTTTAAACCGGTTCGTGAATTAAAAAAAAATTTTTTTTTTTTTTTACAAACTACTGTAAAATACAAACCAATTAACTTTTCTACCATAAAAGTAACTTTTTTTTTACTATGGTAACATTTATTTCTTGTATATTTATATTATTATATATATAACATTTTCTCTTTGTTGGTCACTCTTGGCTACGAATGGAAACAAAGTTGATATAAAAAAATATATTTTCACAAAACTTATCCTTACTTTCATCATATTTTGCTTTGGGTAAAATTTTGGAGTATCAAAACCTATCTCTTTACAACCCTCCCCTTTCATAACCTATCATACTTTCATCAATCACAGTCCATTTTCTGTAGGCTGTTTTTGAACCCAGTCAACGAAGGGTACTTCTGCTAGTATATATATATATATATATATATATATATATATATATATATATATATATATATACATATATATATGTATATATATGTATATATATATATATATATATATATATATATATATATATATATAAACGAATTAAACAAGTTAAATTTAAAACAAAACAAAAACAAAAAAAAAACAATAATATAACATTTTATTTACTTAGGTTGTTCACTCTTCTTCATGGCCGCATACATAGTGTTTTCTGAAAATACTGCAGCAAAAATTTCTAACGCCGTTTGGTTCTGGCCAAGCTGTTCCAGTCTTTTAGCCATGGAAATCCACTCATTACTCAGAGGCATCGCTTCAGACGATATTAATTGATGGATAATATTCTTGCCAGTTTTTTTACCTAAAATAAAAATGAATAAAAATGAATATATATATATATATATATTTAAATACCAAAAAAAACAAGAAATGGGCAGGTGAAATTAAAATTTTCCCTAAGGCCTTATCGTCTGACCCTCTAAGAGGAAACGTCAGAATGATAGATTAAAAACTAAGAAAACGAATGAGGGAAGAGGGGAATTTAGGTTACAGTTGGAAGAACAGTGGAAAAAAAAAAAAAAAAAAATCTCACTGTTCAGGTGGTTTTAAATCAATGAATATCTCCAACTGATGTCTAAGAATCTTTTGTCTACACAGGCTAGGTCGAGAGTTGTTAATAACTAACGCCTCAATGATATTGAGATGATAGTTCGACCTAGCACTGTATAAAACAGAAAACCACCCATCGGAATATTGATCGGCACACCTATTTATACTCAACAGGTGATCGCCAATGGCAGACTCATGAGCCTGGGAGTGCCCGGATGCTCTCGAAACCTGGTGTAGTCGAATATCCCGAGGGATATGTTGGGATATTCTCATTTCTAATCTTTGGGACGTTTTGCCAACGTAGTCAGCTCCACACTGACAAACGAATTTATAAACAACAGAGTTCTTTTGAATGGTTGGCAAAACATCTTTACGAAAATAAGAGAAAAAGGTTCGAGTTGTGTAAACTACTCTAAGCATAGTAGCTGGAAAACATCGTTGAGTAGCAGAAGAAAT
>NC_136512.1:65158600-65388600 GCF_053919585.1 Euprymna scolopes
TAATCATTTAAATAACAGCAATCCTTTAAATAAGAGTAATCCTCTAAATAACAGTAATTCTTTAAATAACAGTAATTTTTAAATAACAGTAATCCTTTAAATACCAGTAATTCTTTAAATAACAGTAATCTTAAATAACAGTAATCTTAAATAACAGTAATTTTAAATAACAGAAAGTATGGTGATAGAATTCATAAGATTGCTAGCTATGGTATAGCTGGAAAAGTCTTCTCAATTATTAAATCATTTCTTTCTGATAGGTTCATAAGAGTAGTAGTTGAGGGGCAAAAATCAGAAGCTCACAGTATTAATGCCGGTGTCCCTCAGGGATCCATCCTGGGCCCAACTCTTTTCCTGATCTACATTAATGATCTTCCAAATCATATCCTTACATCATTTGTAGACATTTATGCTGACGACACTACCATTTATGGTACCACATCTAAGACAGTAAACGACCAAGTTCTCTCCAATTCTCTCTCCTCTGATCTTAAGCACGTAGTACAATGGGGAAAGGAGTGGCTGGTTACTTTTAATGCATCTAAAACCAAGCTTCTCTCTTTACATCATCAACATTCTAATTCACATTTGTCATCAATTGAAATGAATGGCTCTCGTCTTCAGGAGGCCTCAAGTTTTGACAAGCTTCTGGGCTTGACCATTACTCCTGATCTTAAATGGAACACGTATATCAAATCTGTTGCCAAAGCCGCTTGAAAAATGGTGGGACCTTTCTATCGATCCAGTAGATATCTCACTGCTGATGCTATTCTCTACCTATATAAGAGCCAGGTACGTCCAAGGATGGAATACTGTTCCCACATCTGGGCAGGAGCTGCTAGAAAGGACTTGTCCTGCCTTGATAGAGTTCAAAATAGACTTCGTAGCCTCGTAGGAGATGTCCTTTTCTCCTCCTTGCAACCTCTATCTCACAGAAGAGATGTTGCGAGTTTGTCTCTGATGTATCGTTATTTTTATGGAAAGTGTTCAACTGAGCTTCAATCTATGGTCCCCCCTCGCCAAACTTTCACAAGAAACACTCGTCTAGCTGTAAACACTATCAATAATTTCCCCCACTCTTTATCTGTGCCTAAACCTAAACGTAGATTCCATGAACAAAGCTTCTTTCTTAGAACTGCACGCCTGTGGAATTGTCTTCCGTTTTCCTGCTTTCCGGCTGACTACAATATGGTTGTGTTCAAGTCTAAAGTAAATAAGTTCTTGATGAGCCGTTCCATATAAGTTATTAAATTTACCAAATTTTCATTACTAATGATTACTATATTGACCAATTTCTACTGTACACTCTTTAACCCTTATCCTTGAGTGGCCTCTGGGCCTTGATAATGTGGTGATGCCTTTGTAAAAAAAAAAAAAAAAAAAAAAAATCCTCTAAATAACAGTAATTCTTTTAATAACTGTAATTCTTTAAATAACAGTAATCATTTAAATAACAGTAATCCTTTAAATAACAGTAATTCTTTTAATAACTGTAATTCTTTAAATAACAGTTATCCTCTAAATAACAGTAATCCTTTAAATAACAGTAATCCTTTAAATAACAGTAATTTTTTTAATAACAGTAATTCGTTAAATAACAGTAATCCTTTAAATAATGGTAATTCTTTAAATAACAATAATTCTTTAAATAACTGCAATTCTTTAAATAACAGCTATCCTCTAAATAACAGTAATCCTTTAAATAACAGTAATTCATTAAATAACAGTAATTTTTTTTAATAACAGTAATTCGTTAAATAACAGTAATCCTCTAAATAACAGTAATTCTTTAAATAACAGTAATCCTTTAAATAACAGTAATCATTTAAATAACCGTAATCCTTTAAATAACAGTAATTCTTTAAATAACAGTAATTCTTTTAATAACAGTTATCCTTTAAATAACCAGTAACAGGCATACGAACCTCCTCATCCAAGTGAGTTGTTTAACTTATTTTTCTCACATAAGGTTTCCTTTTGAATTTTGAATGAAAAGCAAATCTTAATATGTATGAACTAGTCTGTTAGAAATGGGCAAAAGTTATAGCACATTGGCTTAGAATGGGTGATTTATGCCAAATTAATGGTTAAATTTATGCTTATTTTTGGTATTAAATATTAATGCCTATTAATCTTTAACTGTGCATCAAATGGATACCATAATACTTAGTTCGCTGCACCTCATCATCACCAAGGTCCATACAAAATTTCAGCCAGATCGGCTACGTAGTTTCCAAGAAAAGGTGGAAGAGACGGACAGGCAGATTGAGAGAAATCTAATATAGATCAAATGAATGTTGGATGGATTTTAATTTTTCAGTTTAATTGTGGAATCTTTATGAACTGATGAAGCCTCCTCATTAATGTCATCGATATTTTGTACATCATTGAAATACATGTTCTTGAAACAGGCAGAAACAATTGTGTGTAAGCAAAGTGCTTTTTTTTTTTAGGAAATATGGAATGTTTCTCTGGATACTAATATTTATATTATTATTATGGGTTTTCACAAGGAGCTTTCACACAGGTTATCAAAGATCTCATTGAATACAGCCTGTGGTGTTTCCTGGAAGCTGAGTGACAACAAGTCTCCCCAGATTTTCCAGTACTCTCCACCTCTTTCAATACCATTTGCAAATAAATTTGCATTATCGCAACAGCTGCTTGCCATTGATTTCTCGTTGGCAGTGGCCATTGGTGTTTACTGCAATTTGAGTGGCAATAAGCCTCCCCAAGGTCCCAGTTCTCTTCACATTTATACAATGGAGATCTGGTCAGTGCTCACTCCTCTGTCTTTCCTTCCTCCTTGACTACTTGGCTATTTGGTTTCACTCTTTTTTTTGGGGGGGGCAGTGATGTGGTAATGGGGTGATGAGGGTGGGGTTAGAGAACTTATAGGTATGCCGCTTCAATGTTCTTGGTTCCATATAGCGCTTCATGTTTTGTCTCTGTAGCAGTTTGTGTGGTTTATGCTTCTGGTTCGTCTGTTAGTCTTCACATTCAAGGGTTTTCCTTAACATTTCAGCTGTTTTCATTATTGTTGTTCGTTGTATTTTTCCAGTCATTCCTCTGATTCCAATTTCTCCTATTCTTTTTCAAAGTTTTTCGGGATTGTTCCTAGTGCTCCTACTATTATAGGTATTATTTTGATTTTCTTCATCTTCCATATCCCTTTCAGCTCTCTGGCTAGCTCTGTGCATTTGCTCCGTTTCTTCTTTTCTTTAATATTCACCCTGTGGTTAGCTAAAACAGCAAAGTCTATCATTTGGCAGGATTTTTTCTTACTTGTTAATTATTATGACATCTGTCTTCTTTCTTGGATGGGTTTATCAGTTTTATGTCCATGTCCCATAGGATTTTGTGATTCTCGTTTTCAAGTACTGTTGCCAGCTTATGTTTGTACCACTTGTCTGTGCATTCGAGATGTAGTTGTTTGCATAATTCCCAGTGTACTGCCCTTCCCACTTGTTAATGTCTGTTCTTGTATTCCTTTTGAGCCAGTTTGCTGCATTCACTTACTATATGGTTTATCGTTTCGTCTCTTTGTCCACAGAGTCTGCATTTATTGTTTTCTTGTGTTTTATCGAGCTTTGCTTTGATGTGGTTGGTTCTTATCGAGTTATCTTGTGCTGCGGTTATTAGGGATTCCGTTTCTCATCTTATGTGTCCTTTTCGCATCCATGTCCACATGTTTTCGTTATTCTTATCTTTTGTCATTCTTATGAATCTTCCGTGGAGTTGTTTTTCTTCCCATTTTTCTTTTCTTGTCTTACCCTTTATCTCTCTGTTTTCTGTTTTGTTGATTTTCTCAGTGTTTCTCGCTGCCATGATTTTCTTTTCAGTGTTTTGCGTTACGTATTTTTCAAATTCGTTTTTTGTGTCATGCACACAGTCTTCTATACAAACTAGCCCTCTTCCGCCTTCTTTTCTTTTCACATATAGTCGGTATTATTATTATTATTATTATTATTATTATTATTATTATTATTATTATAATTATTATTATATCATATTATCATTATTATATTATTATCATTATTATATTATTATTATTGTTATTATCATATTATTATTATTATTATTATTATTATTATATTATTATTATTATTATTATTATATTATTATTATTATTATATTATTATTATTATCATTATTATATTATTATTATTATTATTATTATTATATTATTATCATTATTATATTATTATTATTATTATTATTATTATTATATTATTATTATTATTATTATATATTTTAGAAGATCATATCAATGGATGTATATTTTTTAGAGGCGGCAAATTTTAAATTAAAATAAATCACAAAAATATATTCTTATCATACAAATATATGGTTTATTCCAAAGATCAATTTTTGACATTTATAATTTAAATATAATTTCGGGTATATGCCCACCGCAGCTAGTGTGTATATAGCATAATCTAGAGGTCCAATTTTTACAAGTATACTCATTAAATTAGGCTGTATTTTGGCAATAACGCATCGAACGTTGTCTTCTAAGTGGTCTACCGTGTCTGGTTTATCAGGGTAGACATGAGACTTTACATATCCCCAAAGAAAATAATCTAATGGGGTTAAATTGAACGAACAAGGCGGCCAGTTGACAGGTCCATTTCGTGAAATTCATGTTTCTCTCAGTAAATTGACTGTGTCATGTGATGTGTAGCATGTGGCTAAGTTCTGCTGAAACCACATGATGAGTTGCCAAACCAAGCTGAACTTAAAAAACGATAGTTGCCAAATCTGTAATTAAAGAAAAGAGAGTTGTCAATTTAAAATTTGCTGCCTCTAAAAACATGCTGTATGTTTTAAACCACTATTTTGAAGTAATAATCCTCTATCAAGTTATTGAGGACTAGCAAGGAGACTCGACGTTGCTGCGGGATTCAATGACCATCAATGAATATTCCACACTTCCAATACTTTTATCATCCTCAAAATCGGTGACAATCACCCATTAGTTAATTAAATCGGTTATCAGCTATACTTGGGAACCGACTATGGTGCATCGGGAGAGAAGCTCACATGCCTTCCTGCAGTGACTAAGTCCACAATACATTGTAATCTACATTGCACTGTAGAGAACTTACTGTTGATTTTATGAAATTATTTTTATATAATGACTTGAATTAAAGTTTAAAATGTAAAAGTCAAATATCATGGTTCAATTGTGCTCTAAACAAAAACATTTATTTCGAACGCGCCTTTGTCTTATCAAAGAATCTATTGTCGATTTTATATGACAGACCCTTCTGCTTGTGTGGTGATAAAATTTTTCAAATGCACTTGTGATGTTAGGCTGTATAAAAGTGTTAACTTTAGTCAAAATCGGACTCTTCCTTCTTTAATGGGATTTTTTCGATTATTGATTTTCGATACTTATCAGAGGTATTCCGATACAAAACCTATCTAAAAACACTTCCAGGCAGATAAAGTACATTTGTGTGAAATTTCAAAAACATTGGCCCAGCCATTTTGGAGTCCATAGGGAACAAACACATACGCACGTTTGCGCACGCACACACACACACACACACTCACACACACAGTGCCATTTTATATATAAGTAGATACAATCTTATTTGTCATTTTATTTCTTCATATTTATTGTTTCTTGGAAGTGACTGTCAATTGGACAACGTCATGAACTGACGATCTGGATATGCCAAGATTGTCGATTCCGTAATACATTTTTTATTTTATTGCACTTGAACGAGGCTGGAGGTTACATCGGCCGAAACATTTTGAAAACACTTACCTGTTGCTGCGAGTTTGTTCCAGAGATGACATACAGTTTCCGCCCGTTGGGCATTGATTAAAATGGAGAGCACAGTTTTAAAATTGATGAGCGGGCTGAATTCCGCATCCATCGAATTCTTACGGTGTGTGAGAATTTGCCAGGATAACTCGTATGACGGGCATTTGGTCAAGGCCATTTTAAAATCAGTCTCTATAAAGCCGGCCAAACGTATAGCAACGTGTAATCCGTACTCGGCACGATTCTGCTTCAATAAAGAAAACGCGAGTTTGTTGTAGACTCCAAGTTTGCAGTAAACGTGTTCAGCCAACGATTGATAGTTGCAGCTGCAAACAATTCTGCATTTGCAGTTGGATTCCATCAAGTCTCCAAGAGATTCACTCAGTGTCAATCTGCATAGGAGTAAAAAGAAGAGAAATTCTTTATTTTAAGGGAGTTAAAACGTTCTTTTAAAGATACATAAAGCTCTCTTCTTTTTTTTTTAAGCTTTTTGTTGTCGTTGTTTTTTTTTTGTTTTTTTTTTTGTTGCTGTTTTTATTTTTCAGACTTGGGGTGAATATTTTTAAAAAGATATGTGTCAAACATAAAAAGAAAAAAATGTTTCTTTAAGTTAAAAAAAAAAAAAAAAATTTTTTAATTTTATAATTGTAAATTTTTTTTGTTTTGTTTTTTATAGTTTTTTTTTTTAATAGTAAATCTCTGCCAAAAATAAATTACAATGAAAAATATGTGATTTGTATTTTTTTAATATATCCCCCTAAATCTGAAAAAAAAAAAAAAACTTGTTTATTTTTTACACAGATTTTTAGCAGAAACAAAAATAGAAGTCCATCTAAAGTAAAATCGCACTTATTGATTATTTTCAAGTTTAATTAAAGTTTTATGATATCTGTTTTTATTGAATTGTAAGGTACAGAGTAGGTAAAACACCCTCCCCTCCCTATGTTAAAAATGGCTTTCTAAATAATAACCTTATTATTTCAGTGCAGATCAATAAGTGCACTAGTACCAAAATCGGTTGTTCCTGAGATAAGACTCCCAGATCGCTTGCTGTATAAGAGCCAGGTTCGCCCTAAAATGGAGTACTATTGCCACATCTGGGCAAGCCTGCTTGGTGCGCCCTATCTTGAGTTCAAAACCGCCTTCAAAACCTAGTAGGTAATGCCCTTTTCTCTTCCCTGCAGTCTCTTTCCCATAGAAGAGATGTCGCAAGCTGTCTCTGCTATATTGCTATTGTTATGGCAAGTGCTCGACTGAACTCCAATTTATGGTCTTCCCTTGCCAAGCAAAGCCAGGCTGAACTACTAGTATATATATATATATATATATATATATATATATATATATATATATATATATATATATATATATATATATATATATATACGGCATAATTATGCAGACACACCGGTTCCTGTCAGATCACCAAAGTTAAGCAACATTGAGCCTGGTCATTACTAAAATGGGTGACTAATTTAGGAAGTCCAGGTGCTGTATGTAGGAGGACGTCGACACCTCCCTGCAAAAAGTTGCAAAAACCTAATGTCGTCATATACATGTGACTGAGGACCGCTTGTGAATTTCATACTCCCTGAATAGGGTTAGTGCTGACTGCACACACACACACACATATATATATATATATGTTTATGGGAAAATGTGCTTATTCAATTATATTTCACCTTTTATTTATACCTTTAATTCATGAAGCTCAATGTAACTACAGAACATATACAAATAAATGACAAAAGTCTACATTCCAAATTTCAAGATGTTGACCATCTTACCGTTTATTTCTTTAAGTCTGTTGGAATTTTCAATTCTTGACAGCACCTGTTTCATAGCGCATAATCATTCATGTAATTATTATGTTGATTTTTTAAAATTTATTCCGCCCTTAACTTATCAGAAGAAAAGGAACTCTTCAACTTTAAAAGAAAATAAAGGAATATGGGAATGATTACAAAATTCCGAACATCGGAAGAGAAGTTGCATTTGTTTTTCTTTTTGTTACGCCCTAAAGGTATCTTGCGGACACATTTATCATTATATATATATATATATATATATATATATATATATATATATATATATATATATATATATGAGGGAGTTAAAAGAAAAAGAATAAGATCGGTCCTTTAAGAGGAGACTTATCGGGATAATCCAAAGCTCAACAAATTGTTTTGGAGCTTATATAGAAATCAATAAAGCAAGGAAATGACAATGTAAAAATATATATTAACATATCATAACTTGCCCTATCTCTGAATACTCTTTATGTAAAATTTCAAATGTTTAGACCAGAAATTGCCTGAGTAATTTGCTACAGACTGCAAAGGAAATTTTTTTTAACTTTGACCTCAATTTTGATTCGTTAACATTTATTGTTTTGGTCTCAAATCATAATAAAAAGTTTTATCTATGTTCAAGTTACCTACATCTAAAAGTTCAAGTCTTTAGACTCAAAATTTGCGGAGGAGTTTGGTAGAATCAACAAAGGTCAACTCTTTCAACTTTGACCTTTTAGCAGCCAAAATTTCGCCCAAAAACTGATTAAAATGCTTGCCGCATGTGTGAATACCCGTTATGTAAAATTTCAAATGTTTAGACCCAAAATTGGCTGAGTAGTTTGCTAGAAACTGCAAAGGTCAAATCTTTTGAACTTTAATCCCTTGCCAGCCCAAATTTTCAACACAAACCGATTAAAAAGCTTGCCCTATCTCTGAATACCTTTTATGTAAAATTTCAAGTGTTTAGACCAGAAATTGGCTGAGTAATTTGGGTAGAGACCGCATAGGTCAAACTTTGACATTTATTTTTGGGGGCTCAAATCAAATTAAAAAGTTTGATCCATGTCCCAAGTAACCTACATTTAAAATTTCAAGTGTTTAGACCCAAAATTGGCAGAGGAGTTTGCCAGAGTTTTTAAAAATCAAATCGTTGAACTTTGACTCTTGGACAGCTAAATTTCTGGCCGAAAACCAATTGAAAAGATTTTCCCAAATCTCAATAGCCCTTCTTTCAAATCTTGAGTGTAGACTGAAAATTGACAGAGTAGTTTGGTAGGGAACTGTACACACTGTTACGGGCTGGTATGAAGCTGAGTCGGGGTGGATGTCCCCTGATAAGAATCTTATGACTGTAGGTCAGCGCTTAACCGTATGTTGTCCGTAACACAATATAAAAATAAAAATAAAATAATGACAAGTAAAGTGTCGTCCACGATTTGTGACCTATTTGACACGTTGTCTGAGGTTCTCATTAGCACATTTTGTTCCGAACGATTCAAACTCAAAGCAAGAATGACACAACGTTAAAATCTTAAAACACGAATGTTATTCAGCATCCTTAAATTTAATATCACACCGCAATAGGTTGGGGTGAGGTTGGAGGATAAAAAAGGAAACATCATAAAAGAAAGAAAAGAAAACAAGGTGATAAAAAAAAAAATAATAATATAAGAGAAAATGTATATACCATTTCTATTATGGTATGACAGTTCGGCCAAGGACAAGGAGTGGGGATATCGGGATGGGGAAATCATAATAGTCACTTAACTTTATCCAATTGGACTTTCGTGTTTCATAATGTCTCCGCAAAGTTCATCATTCGTGAGATTTTTCCTGTTTGGTTCCTTCTTGGATGGGGACGCCCTTCGACATGACGATATTTTTGCTCGTTGCAAACCTCTTTTTATTCACCTTTAATGTCTTCGCCGTGAACTTTCCATGATGTCCATTCTCGGTCGAAAGAATTCAACTCCTGTTTATTTCAGGGAAATCTGTTTACGCTGCGCTTTGGGCATTCCTAAGCATCACCGGCTCATAGCGAATTTTTGTTATTTTTTTTTTTGATTCATTATTCGCTCAAACGTAAATAAAACAAACGGTCCATTTGACAACGTTCACTGCTCTCCGCAGTCTCCTTTTCTTTTTCTATTTTTTTTTTCTTGCCTCTCAATATTTTTATACGAACGCTATCGTTTATCACCGTTAAAAAGAACGCTCAGTTCAAAACTGCTTTTTTTTTTTGTCCGTGTTGATTTCACTTTTTCTTTCTCTCTCTTCTCTTTTCATCAGCTTCACTGATAGTGGGCTCTCTCGCGCATTGCATTTTCAGAGGGAGGGAGGGGGGTGTACGCCTCGAACGCTAGTGCGTTCATTTGTTTGTTATTATTATTTATTTATTTTTATTTTTTTATTGAATTTAAATTCACCGTTCGCCGTAGGCGTTCCCTAAGAGATTAAAAAAAACTATTTCTTATTCCGTTATGATTATTTCCTAATTTATCAACCGATATCAACTAGCCTCTCTACCAATATAACAACACACACACACAATTTCTCTTATATATATATATATATATATATATATATATATATATATCATGAACTCAACCTTATTGAATTCCTCATCAATGTCTGCTTTTATCATAAGGATTTCAAGTTTTTTCTGCAAAGAACACAACCATTTCTGTAAATGACTGGTTAGTTAGAATCAAATATAGTTTTGACAGATTCAAAGGTATCTCTGTTAAAATTAATAAAAACTTATGGCTTTTACATATAAGTAGATGCATAGAGATATAGACAGTTATAGAAAATGATAATTATATACTTGTCTTTTGATAACCAATGGAAAAGTAATTGCTGTTGTTGTTCCTGGATAGCACAGATGACACATTCAATGGACATTTGTTCATCGGGCTTTGATCTTGCCGTTTCAACTGTTGACATAATAGATACACAGAAAGACAACAGGTGACATGGCTTGTCCATTCCAGGATGCTTTAATTCTGAAAACAAAACAAAAAATATAAAAGGTTTTGAATAAAAAAACTAGGGTCGTTCCAAAAGCAAAGCCTCCTATTAAACTTCAAAAGTTGAAGAGCTACAGAGACGAAAGTAGTACCATTAAAACGAGAGACCATTTGTGCTAAAGATTTTATTTTTCTACATAGTCATGCCATTCTCTATACATTTTTCCTATCAATTAATGATGGATGTGCATGGGTATCCAGAACGCACTTTGGTCCTGGATATGACCTTAAACTATATCCGATGATGAGGCCCCGGCTCATGGGCTTTGGGGAGTATGGAGCCACACCTTAATTGGCATTGCTCCCAGGTCCACTCTGACCGGAGTGGTAGTACCTGTTAGGGTCCTAGCTATGGGTTAAATAGAAACCGACTTGAAAAAAAAAACAAATATATTCTCTTAAAAATTTTTTCTTCAAAATCACTGAATTCGGCATTAAATAATCTGAAAAGGGTTGATATGCCGTAAAACAAAAACCAACCAACCAGAACGCACTTTGTCATACAAAGGTCGTTCCAAAAGTAAAGTCTATTATTTTTTTTTTTACTTACTTAAAAAGTTGGAGAGCTATAAAGACAGGTATCATTAATTCGAACGACTTTTTGTGCTCTGGAATATATTTTTCTACATAATCACCACCATTCTCAATGCACTTTGCCAGAAATTCAATGATGCATCTCTGCTTGTGATGCACGTCCATGACAGGAGTTGCTTTCTTTGAGTCTCATACCGTCAATGCCTGCAGCAGAGGGATGAAATTTTCAGGTCATGAATACATGTTCAGTCATCATAAAGCAATGTGCAATCTTCTCTGATGCAGTCAGGTAGAATAAAAATAAAAAGAGGAATCATTACTTTTGGAGTGCCTCTTTGTAATTTGGGTGAAAACGATTCTGGCATGGATCAACAATGATGATTATTTATTATTGTTGAAGGTCGACTGAACGCATGAAATTAAATAACTACAACACAAAAATAAAATAGAACAAATATATTGAAAGCAAGAAAATATATACAATATTTACAAAGAGTCCATTGATATAGTCATGGGAAGACCATCCCTGGAGAAAGTGTCGGCTAGGTGGTTGTCTACTCTCGATCTCGTTGTCTCTCCCGTCTTTACGGTACCAACCATATTTATATGGTTTACACTCCACATACGCTAATTAGGTAGATCCTACCACAACAATTATATAAATACAACTGAAAATAAATTATTTTGAAACAAGGAGGTATTTAGTTGTCTATGACTAGCATTAATACCAATATTACGAATAGTTAATTTTTTTTAAATATTTGTATTTTTAAATCACTTATGTTATTTTAGTGGCGTATGATAAGTATTTACTAAACATTGAATATTTATTTCGTCAACAATCAAAAAAAGAAACTGGAATTTTAAACAAAAAATAGGAGGTATTACTTTTGAAACGATCCTCGTATGTATAAAAAGATTATGATTGGTTAAATGATTATTGATTAATGAAAATATTACACAAAGAAACTCCTTTACACGTATAGAACATAATCCCAAGGTAATGCCACCAAATTTATGAACACCCTGTATGTAACATAGTCGTTACTTTTTAACACAGACCAGATGCTGTGTTTATGAAAGTCTCGCAAAGAAACAAGGAAAAGAAAGAAATTTGACGCAAGTTTTTTTTTTAGTTGAAAGAAAAGGCATTTATTACCGGTCGTTTCCACAACAAGCCGCCTGACACATATGTTTCCAAGACAACAACAATATGGTTAACCAAAAAACTTGTTAAAAGTTTGAAAGATAAATAAGTCCTGCATCCTGTTTAAAAGTTCACGTCCCACTATCACATGGCTAAAAAAAACTCTGCCGTGTCAACACCTGCTTAAAAGTCTCTCTCCCTGTCACATGCAGTTTTTCCTTCCTCTTCCTCCACAGTGACGTCATTTCGTGCCACAGCTTGGTCATTTGCACACATCGAGATGCTGCTACTCCTACATACATGTCAGTAGCTTCGTTACAGTATACATAGGTCCCCACAGTCGGCCAAGCTCCAACCTCTGTCCCATCACCGAAATGTGGCATCCCTGTGCCTGCTTTACCAGTACTTTCCCAGCCAGCCTGAATGATCGGCCCATCATCGGCCCATTACAGTGTTTGTCGGCTGATTGTCGGTTATGTAATGGGCCGATGATGGGCCGATCATTCAGGCTATTTGGGTTATTGATAAGTGCTCGGATGAGCTCACAGCACTAGTACCCCCTCGACATAAATACCCCCGACAAACTAGACAAGTAGCAAAATTCCACCCCTACACCATAGAGATCCTTAGATGTTGTAAAGCCTTTTACTCAAATAGCTTCTTCTCTCGAACTGCTAGACTTTGGAATTTCCTTTCAAGGCCCCTGCTTCCTTGGTTGTACTGACATGCAGAAGTTCAAGCTTAATGTGAACAGACATCTCGCTGCCCAACTCCTTACATAGTATCCCGACAAATCTGGTCCTTGTTAGTGGCCCCTTACTGTACCTTGTTTGTGGGTTATTAAACAGTAAAAAAACAAAAAAGAAAAACAGATTTGTATGATTTTCCGATAAAAATATTTAAGAGCACCGAAATGTCTTTAGATTTGTACAAACCTTTAAATTTGAGTAAAGTGGCCTGCGTCCGCAAGATTCCTTTAGGGCTAACAGCTGCATGCCTTCCCGCTGCAACATACTGGCCACTTTCAAAAAGTTCATTAAATTTCTCAATATAGTCCAACATCATTTCTGCTTCTCGCTCATTGGTTGAGTCGTCTTCTTTGAATACATTTGCAGCATCCGATATCTTAACTTCTGTTGTCGTATCAGTTGTTTCTGAAGATGCTAGTGGAGGAAAAATCAAAGCAAAAGAAATCAGAAACCAATATTAGAAATGATTGCAGAAACATTTTGATAATTTAGTAACAATTCATTACACGTTCATGAATTTATCTTCTACATAATATTGTGTATTCCTTCATTTGTTAGTTCATATGTTACGCTTTGGAAAATTTCGCAAATTTAGCTTTAAAAAGGCCAATCACACAAACCTAGATTTCCTTCCTTATTCCATACGGTATGCTTTGAAAAAAGACCAAATACAATTTTTGAAAGCCAAACTGCCTAAAAAAAAAGGCCAAATTTGCAAAATATAGCTTTAAAAAGGCCAATCACACAAACCTAGATTTCCTTCCTTATTCCACACGGTATGCTTTGAAAAAAGATCAAATACAATTTTTGAAAGCCAAACTGCCTAAAAAAAAAGGCCAAATTCGCAAAATATAGCTTTAAAAAGGCCAATCTGGCAAACCTGGAAAAATATCAGCTTTATCAAAACACTAGTAGGGCGATCCGACGTTGCTTGAGATTTAAAGAGGATTAACAAATGTTCCACATTTCTAATACTTTTATTGTCATCGAAATCGGTGAAATCACCCATTTGTTAATCAAATCAATTGATTGCCTGCTCTAATCAGCAACTCACCGCTGTGCACTGAGAGGAAGCTTCACATGCCTCCCCGTAGTGACTTAGTCCACAATTCATTGTACTTATTTACTATGCCTCCCCACGGGACAGAGTTAGACACCAGGGTCGTTTTTTAACGTGGAGAAAAGGTACAAAAATAAAAATTGTCTCAGTCGTGAAGGACTGTTTCTCCACTGAAAGAGAACAAGAAATAGAAGTGCAGCATCTGAAGAACAGATGGTATTTATTTGCTCCCCCACCGAGCAAATTAGGCACAAGGCCAATTTTTAATGTGAGGAGTGAAGGGAGGGGGAAGGGAAAAAGGGGACCAGCTCCCGAGAGGTGGGAAATGGGAGCTGGTTAAAGGTCAGGCATGTGGGGTTGCCCCCACATCTGGTCTTTGCTAGTCATAGTGCCGGAACAGATGGTATTTATTTGTTCCCCCACTGAGCAAATTAGGCACAAGGCCGTTTTTAATGTGAGGTAAAAACCAGCTCCCCTAAAAGTAGGCAAAAAGGGGGCACTCTGGTTACCAAAAATAATAATTGTCCCAGTATAGAGGGTTTCCCCTCCATTGACTGGTACAAATTATCTTAAGTGCAGCATCTGCCGGAACAGATGGTATTTATTTGCTCCCCCACCGAGCAAATTAGGCACAAGGCCAATTTTTAATGTGAGGAGTGAAGGGAGGGGGAAGGGAAAAAGGGGACCAGCTCCCGAGAGGTGGGAAATGGGAGCTGGTTAAAGGTCAGGCATGTAGGGTTGCCCCCACATCTGGTCTTTGCTAGTCATAGCTAGTCATAGCTTGCAGTATCTGCCGGAACAGATGGTATTTATTTGCTCCCCCACTGAGCAAATTAGGCACAAGGCCGTTTTTAATGTGAGGTAAAAACCAGCTCCCCTAAAAGTAGGCAAAAAGGGGGCACTCTGGTTACCAAAAATAATAATTGTCCCAGTATAGAGGGTTTCCCCTCCATTGACTGGTACAAATTATCTTAAGTGCAGCATCTGCCGGAACAGATGGTATTTATTTGCTCCCCCACTGAGCAAATTAGGCACAAGGCCGTTTTTAATGTGAGGTAAAAACCAGCTCCCCTAAAAGTAGGCAAAAAGGGGGCACTCTGGTTACCAAAAATAATAATTGTCCCAGTATAGAGGGTTTCCCCTCCATTGACTGGTACAAATTATCTTAAGTGCAGCATCTGCCGGAACAGATGGTATTTATTTGCTCCCCCACCGAGCAAATTAGGCACAAGGCCGATTTTTAATGTGAGGAGTGAAGGGAGGGGGAAGGGAAAAAGGGGACCAGCTCCCGAGAGGTGGGAAATGGGAGCTGGTTAAAGGTCAGGCATGTAGGGTTGCCCCCACATCTGGTCTTTGCTAGTCATAGCTAGTCATAGCTTGCAGTATCTGCCGGAACAGATGGTATTTATTTGCTCCCCCACTGAGCAAATTAGGCACAAGGCCGTTTTTAATATGAGGTAAAAACCAGCTCCCCTAAAAGTAGGCAAAAAGGGGGCACTCTGGTTACCAAAAATAATAATTGTCCCAGTATAGAGGGCTTCCCCTCCATTGACTGGTACAAACCATCTCAAGTGCAGCATCTGCCGGAACAGATGGTATTTATTTGCTCCCCCACTGAGCAAATTAGGCACAAGGCCGTTTTTAATGTGAGGTAAAAACCAGCTCCCCTAAAAGGGGTCACTCTGGTTACCAAAAATAATAATTGTCCCAGTATAGAGGGTTTCCCCTCCATTGACTGGTACAAATTATCTCAAGTGCAGCATCTGCCGGAACAGATACTACACTTTGATCCCGGCCCGAAGGCCAAGTGGCGTTAATTCCACAATTCATTGTAGTCGACATTGCAATGTAGAGAACCTACTGTTGATTTTATAAAATGACTTGAATTAAGTTTAAGATGCAAAAGTCAAGTATAATGATCCAATAATACTCTAAACAAAAGTGTTCTTTTTGAATGCGCCTCCGTCTTATCAAATAACCTACTGTTGATTTTATAGGCTGAACCATTCTGCTTGTGTGGTGATAAAACTTCTTGAATGCAATCATGTTGGTAGGCTGCATAAAAGTGTTAACTTTGACCAAAAGTGGACTTTTTCTTCTTTAATCAGATTTCTTTGATAATCGATTTTTGATACTTATCGGAGGTATTCCGACACAAAACCTATCGAAAACACTCTCAGGCACATAAGGTATACGTGTGAAGTTTTTTCAAAAATCGGCCCAGCCGTTTTGGAGCCTATAGAAAATTTCTCTCTCTCTCTCTCTCTCTCTCTCTCTCTCTCTCTCTCTCTCTCTCTCTCTCTTTCTCTCTCTCTCTCTCTCTCTTACACACACACACACACAAAGTGCCTTTTATAGATAGATAGATAGATAGATAGATAGATAGATGGATAGATATACAGATAGATAGATAGATAGATAGATAGATAGATAGATAGATAGATAGATATCTGTGGATTAAATTAAAACATATTTGTTGATTAAATATGTTTCTCATTCTGTGGAATTCCCACGGGTCGTGCTGATTTAAATAATTAAATTATCATAATCAAATAAATATGACCGTTGGACTCATTTCTCATATTAAGTCAACATGCCCTACTTTAAGTGAATTTAAAATTTACACACCATTTTTTTATATACTAGTTGAAGTACCCGGCTTTGCCAGGTTGTATTTGATATATATGAATACCCCGTCCTCATACATAATTATCGTATTGATTAAACGAAACATTAATTCATAATGGTTTATTTTTCCATATCTCCCATGAGATAGGAGCAGTAGGTGCGTTTTATTTTATAGAAGTCTCACCAATAGCACTAATTTTCTTTTCTAGTTTAATCTTTTATCTTTTAGTCCTTCTTATTTCAAAATATGATGCAAGAATCTATATATTAATATGATAGCGCTTTTGATTCCGTTTGCCGTAAAATATGTTTAAATACAGTGCCACACAAAAGTATTGGTTACATTACATTTTTCTTCATAACTTTAATTAGGGTTCAATATTTTACCTAAACTTTGGTCAGTATATTCCTATTGCTATTCTAAATTATATTTGGAGTAGTAATTACAAAATCAAAGTTTAGAAAGTTTATATTTAAGGAAAAATATGAATTAACAAACACAAAAGTATTGGATACACTTTAAAAAAAATTCTTTTTCTGAGATAAGTTTAAATGACTTTTGCTTAGCGTGTTGCAATAATGCAAACGAGTTATCACTGACCAATCAGAGAGCTTTATATTAAAATAATTTTATAAAATTCTTCCAGTTTGGGCTCACTCCTTCAAAGTCAACCAGTTCATTTATAAAAATGCCTAAAACTAAAGAGTTGTCAATAGACATTCGTAAAAAATCATTGATAAGCACAAAGAAAGAAAAGGGTATCGAATAATATCAAGGGAACTTAATCTACCACTTGTACAGTTGGAAACGTTATTAGAAAGTTTAAAACCCCTGGTGAAGCTGTTGTAAATCTTCGAAGATGTGGTCGGCCAAGGAAATTAAATGAAAAAGATTCAAGGTGGGTAAGCAAAAAGGTACAAAAAAAAACCTTTTCTTATTCATGGTGAAATTCAAACCGATCTCAGAGAAGCTGCGATTAATGTGATCAAGGATACAATCAGTAGCGTTCTAAATCGTGCAGGTTTTGTATCAAGGTCCCCAAGAAAAATTCCATTATTGAAGCTTAAACATGTCAGATCACGGTTGAATTATGTTAAAACATATGGGGAACAACCCCAAGAATTTTGGAACAAGGTAATCTTGTCAGACGAAACGAAAATCGAAATCTTTGGAAGAAACGCAGCAACACATGTATGGCATAAAAATGGCACTGCCTATAACAAAAAGTATACCATTCCTATGATAAAGTTTGGCGGTGGTTCGATTATAGTATGGGGGTGTTTTTCATCCAAAGGTACTGGTGAACTAGAAATCATCAATGGTAGAATGAATGGACGTATGTACAGGGAGATTTTGGAGAAAAAGCTCCAGAAATTTGATTTATTGGGACATAATAGCAATTTCGTGTTTCAGCAGGACAATGATCTCAAGCATACTGCCAAACTAACCAAGGAATGGATTAGAAACAACGGAATTGACGTTCTTATTTGGCCCAGTCAGTCTCCAGATCTCAACCCAATTGAAAATTTGTGGAAAATATTGAAGATCAATGTTCACAAGAGGAATCCACAAAATATTCAACAACTAGAACAGTTCTGCAAAGAAGAATGGTGCAAAATACCTGCATATCTTTGCAAAAAACATGTGTTCAACTATAGAAAGCGATTGGAAGCTGTTGAACGCAATAAAGGCTATGCAACCAAATATTAAATCAATGTATCCAATACTTTTGCATTAGTTTATTTATATTTTTCCTTTAATATAGACTTTCTAAACTTTAATTTGTAATTACTACTCCAAATATTAGTTAGAATAGTCATAGGAATATACTGACCAAATTTTAGGTAAAATCTTGGACCCTAATTAAAGTTATGAAGAAAAATGTAATGTATCCAATACTTTTGTATGGCACTGTATATTTAAAATCATGCAGATATTCACATTTATTAATACAAAAATATGATGGCAAAAATTTTTTTAAAATAAATAAATAACTTAGCGCCATCAGTTAGAATCGAAACCAAAACATTTTGTGTCCCAGCGGCGTTCTTTACCGACGTTGGTATCAAGGCAAAGACAATAAAGTCTAAATATTAACACACTTGAAATGATGAATTTTATTTGATCATGCGCAGAAAGAAATACAAACATGTCGGCTAGTTGAAAAGAACATTTCGCATGTCAACATGTCGATATATGTCTGTAAGCAAATAAATGTTATAATATTTCAAATGTATTCTTTGTCTTACATAGAATAATAAAAATCTTTGTATTTGAAATTCAAACATTTCACGTCATAAATTTTTAAATTCATTGAATGACTAAAATTTGATTTATATATATATATATATATATATATATATATATATATATATATATATATACAGGGTGCCCCCCATAAAAAACGGGTCCCAACTCTAATTAGGCCCCGTTTCTTACTGTTTTGTCCGAATTAAATGAAACTTTGGTCATAACGAGTTTATTATATTCAAAACATTACATCAAAACACTTCTTTTTGTTTTCAATAATTTTATTTTAGAATGCATTTGTCATTTCTTATTTTATTTATTTATTTGTTTTTTTTTTTTTTTGGTCACCCTGTATATATATATATATATATATATATATATATATATATAATTATAAAACTTGTAACGAGTTATGTAACCCACTTTCTTGTTTACGACATCCAGTTGCGCATGCGCGCATAAACATTGACCAATAACAACATAAACAAATAAACACAAATAGCTTCTTTTGCAGATTTTGACCTGTGCACTGAAATATTAACGTTATTATTTCGAAATTATTATTTAACATGGGAAGAGTGGGGATGTTTTACAACTATTCTTTATTACAACTATACTGTCGCTATTTTCTTACAACTAAACAACTTTAACCTGTTGACAAACATAAGAACAATTGTAGTAAAGCCAAGACTACTACTACTACTACTACTCTTTATCCGTCCCTTTTCTTTCCTTCCTTCTTTTTTTATTTTTTATTTACATTTCTAGATACAAAATAGTTGTGTGAGAATGGTGAATTTGTTGACATATTTACTAATCTGTTTCAATATTAGTTTTATTTTATTCTATTTATTTAGGTTCTGTTTTTTCGCTTCAGGTTTTATTAATTATTTTTTTTAGATTTTAAGTTTCTATAACTTGGTTGAAGGATTCCAATATGGGTTTTTCATTCTTATATTTCTCATCAGTAGGTTCATGTGAGTTTTTGCTGCTAAATGACTTTCGTCGGCGTTCGATTTGCAGGAAAATCATGCTTAATTTTCGATTTTTGAGCGATTATTCGGAAAAATAGGTAAGTTTACACGAATAGGGAGGATTTTTTTGTCATGTTTGAGTGATCCGTCCATGATTTTTCATTTTAATATACTTTCATAGAAATATTTTTGTTATGTCAAAAAAAAACTATTTTCTTTACATCACAAGTGTCACGCTCATACATGAATTACATAGCTAATATATACTGGCTCAACGGGTCACGGGTAGTCTAGTATATATATAAAAGTCACTTCGTGTGTGAGTATGTGTGTGTGAGAGAGTTCCTTCCTCATAGGTTCTGAAACGGCTGACCCTATCTTTTGCAAATTTCACACAAAGTTCATTTAGATGTCTGGCAGTGTTCTTAGATATGTTTTGTACAGAAATTCATCCGATAAGTATCAAAAATAAAAATAATTTAAAAAAACGATCTTAAAAGTACCTTTTCTGTCTTATAGATAAAAAAAGAATAATTTTTACAGGGGAATATTTTTACGTTACACCAGCCAAGGGAGATAATAAAATTTCAGTAAATTATTTCTTCTTTAAAAAGAACAAATTTATTATTATCTGGAAATATACAGTGATGATCATATTTATTGGCACGGTAAAATAAAAGTTAAATTTTGTCTAATAAATTCTAAAAAAGGGATTAAATTAAAGAAAATAACAAAGTATATTATGTATTTTTAACTGGCCTTTCCGATGCAGCAATCGGATTTTAGAAAAAATAAATAACAAAGGAACAACAAACATAATTGCAAAAAACCCTTGTTCAAAATTATTGGCACGGCTTTGTTTTTCTTTTAGTATCAGTATAATATCAATCAATTTCCGGTTTACGTGCTTTCTGAACTTTTTTATAGTCATATTATGCTTGTTTAACGCTAATTCAGTGAATAATTTTTTTCAGATAATTTTTAGATAGCGATTTATTTAAACTATTATAAGTGACTAAATTATAATTTTCAATCGCCATGGTTAAAACTAAGGAACACAGCGAAGACGTCAGGAAGCTTGTTGTAGCATGCCATACCAATGGGGAGGGCTATGATAAGATTTCAAAGAAGCTAAACCTTCCCAAATCCACTGTTAGAGCCATAATAAACAAGTTCAAATCGCAAGGCCACGTTATGAGTTTAGAGGGTAGAAGGAGAAAAAGGATTCTTTCCCCAAGAGATGAACGGAAAATTGTTCGACAAGTAAAACAAAACCCAAGGATCTCTGTTGGGGAGATTGTTGATGAACAGAGCACCTCTGGAGTGAATGTATCTCGACATACAGTTGGTAGAGTTTTGAAGAGAGCTGGTTTAAAAGCATGTCGTCCGAGAAAGACTCCCTTATTGAAGCCTATGCACCTGAAAGCAAGGCTAGCCTTTGCAAAACGTCATATTGATAAAGATGTTGCATTCTGGAAACGTGTTCTATGGACTGACGAAACGAAAATAGAGTTATTTGGCCATAATAAAGTGTCTTATATTTACAGAAAATCTGGCGAAGCTTTCCTGCCTAAGAACACCATACCCACAGTGAAGCACGGTGGAGGCAGTTTGATGTTTTGGGGATCCTTTGCTGCCTCTGGACCAGGGCGACTTGTTAAGGTCACAGGTAGCATAAAAAAGGAAGATTATGTTAAAATATTGGATGAAAACCTGAAAGACTCTGCTAAAGAGCTCTCATTTGGTCGTCGTTGGTGGTTCATGCAAGATAATGACCCAAAGCATTCGGCTAAACTGACTAAGAAATGGCTTGAGGACAATCATATTAATGTTTTGGAGTGGCCATCACAAAGCCCAGACCTTAATCCAATTGAAAATTTATGGAGAACATTAAAATTGAGGGTAATGCAAAGGAAGCCTAAGAATCTTATTCAATTGGAGGATTATTGTCAGGAAGAGTGGGCTAAAATTACTACTGAAGAGTGCAACAACTTGGTTGTAAACTATGAAAAGCGACTGAGGAAGGTAATCAAGGCCAAAGGCTATACAATTGATTATTAAATAAATCGTGCCAATAATTTTGAACAAGGGTTTTTTGCAATTATGTTTGTTGTTCCTTTGTTATTTATTTTTTCTAAAATCCGATTGCTGCATCGGAAAGGCCAGTTAAAAATACATAATATACTTTGTTATTTTCTTTAATTTAATCCCTTTTTTAGAATTTATTAGACAAAATTTAACTTTTATTTTACCGTGCCAATAAATATGATCATCACTGTAGCTATATGGTAGAGCATTTGACTACAGATCAAATGACTCCCTGTTCAACCCGGATGTACATCACGATTTTATTTTAATTTTTTCTTATTAATGAGTTCAATTTATGATAAAAGAAGAGATATCATTTAAAAATTCCTGCAAATCATTTCTTTGCTTGCATATTTAAAACTAAACATTAATCAGAAAGTGACTTTCCAGGGCATTTATCGTCAAGCCCAAATATCAGCTGATGTGATATTGTAGACACAGACAAAATTTGATAAACGACATTATCATTATTATTTTTTATTTTTTTATTCTTTTTGCGACTTTTTGTCCATCGGGCAAATTATTCCTTGTAATATATAATAATCAACAGAGGATTGATTCTATAATAATTCATATACAATCTACATGAATTAAAATATAACGTGTAAGCATATTGTACAACCAGGCAACGCCAGGCTGTCAGCTAGTATATATAGTAAGTTATAAAATATATATGGCAATTAAGCTACACTGAATATTCCGCATTTCATCCACTCTAGGACTCTTCAGGCTTATGCGCATAAGCCTGAAGAGTCCTAGAGTGGATGAAATGCGGAATATTCAGTGTAGCTTAATCGCCATATATATTTTATAACTTACTAACTAGCTCTACCTACGTATTGAGCACTTTTGAAGTAAATACTTAAAGTTTACACATAAATTTATACTTTTGTATACTAATTTTATGTGAGTAAATAAAGTAGTTATATATATATATACTTCAGAATAAAATTATCTAACAATCAACTGATATGGAAAATTTTATATATATATATATACATATATATATATATATATATATATATATATATATATATATATATATATATATATATCGTTCGACTGGTGTTAATCGTGACACCCTGCACTGAAGATTCCCGAAAGGATGAAACACTAGTGCACTGTGCGATAGGCAAATACTAATTTAATAGGTATTTGAGGAGAAATATTTACAGGCACTGATTCTTGGTCTGATGGTTAGAGCTGCTGACTATCAACACGATGGTTGTAGGTTCGATCTATGTCTGAGGAAAGGTGTATATCTAGCCACACTGATGAGTTGTGATATAATGAAACAGTACTGTATGTGGATAAAATAATTATGACAGCCCCTTTAAGAAATTCGTTTCTTATTGTTGAGCACTTTTCAGTTGAATTAAAGTCGGTCAATTTAGCTATCATGCATAGATCATCGTATAACGATTAGATCACTGTCTGACTGACGTAAAGAACATTTAAAATTAAAATGTTTAAATTCAACGTTATTTTCACACGGTTAATGGTAGCCGAATGGATACGGTCTTTACTAATCGAGCCAGAGATGTCTTGTGTTGCCGAGTTCGAATCATTCGACTGGTGTTAATCGTGACACCCTGCCCTGAAGATTCCCGAAAGGATGAAACACTAGTGCCTGTAGGTATTTAATTATTATAGTAAAAAAATAATTATATATATATATATATATATATATATAGCAGAACTGGTAAATAGTGAAAACTTGAAGGTGCTCAATACTATTGCAGAGCAAATATATATATTTTTATTTTATTACCGTTTTATCTGCTTAGTTACACATGTTTCTGCTACTGAATCGTATTAACGGATGTAAATGGAGATTCCCCCTACCTTTTTATTTTTTTAAAACGTCTTCTTCTAATATCGTCTTTTCAAATCATAATAACCAATTCGGTCCAAGTCTGACGAAGTTACGGGATCGCTAATACGGTTCAGTAGCGGGAACATGTGTAACTAAACAGATAAAACGGTAATAAAATAAAAAAAAATTAAAAAAATAAATATATATATATATATTTATTTTTTGGAGGGTTAACAGTTACATATGGTCGCTACAAATAGCCATCTATTTCAGTCCATGAGATTTCTTCAGGTAACCCGGAACCTCTTGGTACCACAAAGAAAAATGCATTTTGTCTTGTTCGCTTCTCTTATGCAGCATTCAATTTCAGCTCAACAGTTCCTGATGATAAAATTTTGCCCGCAATGACGTCACAACTAGGCCCATGTTAGCTGGTTATATCGACCTTATTGATGTTTCTATCACCTATGTGCCTATCGTTTGATATTGTTTATTACCCCGAGGAGCTGGTTGCCGTTCCCAGGACATTTCACAAACAAGTAACTCTCCCTCGGCAAATGATCAGATCACAAATGCAAAAGAAGAAGAAGAAGAAGAAAAGAGAATTTGTGTCAATTCAGAGGTGCATTCATCTGCTGCTAGCTTGTTTGTTTGTTGATCATCATTTGTTTCCCCGATATTTTTCCATTAAGAATTCTTTCTAGAATGATATCAGGTACTTACAAGAGGGACCACGTAAAGGTTGCTAACGTCCATGTTTCTGTGGAATATCGAGATTCGATCTTGGCACACCCAGTTTGTCAATCTATGCCATTAACCACTGAGCCATTGTCACCTCGCTGATGCTGCAGCTGTTGATAATAATGATGATGATGATGATGATGATGATGACGACGAAATATAATCTATAATATAAATCTCACCAGTCTGTTTAAATGTATGTATGTATGTATGTATGTATGTATGTATGCCTAAATCTTTCGACAGAGGTGACGGATTTTCACAGGATTAGCATAATTTTGAAGCTAGACGTCTCGGACGACAAATATCGAAAAATTGGCTACAAACATTAATTCCATCACCCTCAACTGGGCAGTTTTCTACAAGGAGAGGTCAGATTTTTGTGAGCCATTTTTGCAAGTCACCGTATCGGTTAGATTGACCTTGTCTGATTTTAACGTTCTGAACTTCTGGTCACGTCATAGAATAGTGGTAAGATGTCAGATTTTCTTTAACTTTACGGGTTCAAGCCTGCCTGCCTACTACAACTTTTTTTGTTTTTTTGCTCAACATACACCTCCAAACACCCGGGCAACGCCAGCCACCCAGATTAGTCTATTATAGAAATCTCATTTATCTAAATGTATGTATGGATGTATGTATGTATGCATGTATGTATGTCTGCCTAAAACTTTTCTCAGCGGCATCAGACTGGGTCGAAATCAGTACTGTCTGAAAGGGCGATGTCTTGATCAAATAATATGTGAAAATTAGAAAAAACGGTCAATTATTTCCCATAGAATAGACGTTTGCAATGGAGGAGGGGGGGTACCAAAAAATCGCTCCTTCATGACAATTTAGCCAAACATGCATGCGTGAAAAACGTTCTTTCTTGAATTAATTTAAATAGAAAAAAAAAACGACGTTACTTTGCTGATGCGATCGTAGAGCAGTGGTTATAGTGACAGAGTTGTTATCTTAAGGTTGCACATTCGCGCTGACATATCGGACATTTTTTCGATTTTAGAAGTTTTAATATTTAAACAGGATTATTTATGCCACTTTTCATTCGCTTATACTTTATTTTCCCGTTTTTTTTTATTTTTCCATCACGTTCGCTGTTTTTTGGGGAGGTGGGCGATTATTTTAAGAAGTTTTAACATTTAAACAGAGTTAATTATGCCATTTTTTTTTTTTTACGTTGGCTTATTCTTTATTTTCCACCACATACATTCTCTGTTTTTTTGTTTTGTTTTTTCGATTAAAAAAAAGAGTTTTAACATTTAAACAGGGTTATTTCGTTCACTTATTGTTTATTTTCTATTTTATTATTGTTTTGATTTACCCCCACCCCACCCCTACACACACACACTCACATCTCACCACACCCGGATAACGCCGGGTACCCCCGCTAGTTTAAAATAAAAGGAAAATATTTTTTTTTAGCTGAGACACTGAAAAGTGTTTAAAAAAGGGGAAAAAAGAGAAAAATAGAGAGAAAAGAGGGAATGAAAGTAAAAAGAGAGAAAACAGAAAAAAGAAAGAGAGAAAAACGAAAAAAAAAAAAACAAATGAAGAAAAATGAAAAAGCAAAAGAAGGGACCAAAAAGAAAGAAATATGGAAGAAAAAAGAAGAAAAATCGGGAAAAATAAAAAAAAAAAAAAAAGGAGAAAAAAAACAACTTTTTGTTAAACGTACTATAAGCAACAAAATGAACTTGTTTACCTTTCTCCGGAAACGGGTTATCGATGGCTAGTTTGAGAGCATGGGCAACTATATCTCCAACTGACCAATGTGGCGGTCTTATATCATTATAAGCACGGGCTGCCTCGTAACCGACCTTAATTCTCTGTCGTTTGGCCTGTAAAAATAGTCCCTCTTTACGCATATTATCTCTTTCCGCAACTTTTCTAGAAAGCACCTGCTTCAAGTGAGCCTTATGGGTTTTAGGCAAGTATTTGTTTTTCCAGGCGAACTTTAGTTCAGTTATAGCCTGTTCAAGTGATTTCAATTTGGCTTGAAGAAATGCAACATCCGTTCTTTGGTCCAACGTTAATCCTGTTCAAAGATAGAAAGTGAGACAAATTAATAACAATGTAATACAATTAAGAAAAATGATCGTTACATATTAAAAGACCCTATGTCAATGGCGATTAAGTAGCTAGTGTGAATTTTGGCAAGGGTCACATTGAGTGCATGATGATAACTCAGATCTTTAAAACAAAATCATTGAATGAAAGAACTTGAATGCCTACTGGAGAGAACTTGAATGCCTACTAGACACTATGGTCTCTCTGTACAGGGGTTTGTCAGGTCAACCTGGCATAAGGACACTTTTCCCTACACATAACCCTTGACTAAATATTTAAAATCACATAGTATTTGCATTTACAGCCCAAATTAGATCTCCTCAGTTCTCTAATGGTATCTTTCTGATTAAAAAAAAAAAAAAAAGATGCAGAGAGTTATCTCACATAGAAATTGTTTTCTACACTAGAGTTATGTCCCTTGGTAAGAAGGCTTAAACTCAGTATCTACTTCCTTCCCACCACAGAAAGATGTGACATTAGGGCAGAAGTAGAAGAGAATAAGTTAGCGCCCCAGAATTGGGATGGACTGGATTTCTTAAAAATTGTTTTGGCCCTCATATCAGTATTCCCCAATCGAGGCATTTCAGGCAGGTAGCAACTAATTAACTCCTTCCTAAATAGGGAAGGCAAGGCCTGAAACGGTGACCCTCTTAAAACTCCCCAAGACTAATACAGATAAATGGCTCAGTTTCTGTTGGACTAATTGTTAAGAAGGGATCCTTGATTAGTATTGATTAGTATTAATTAATATTGATTAGTATTGATTAGTATTGATTAATATTTATTAGTATTGGTTAGTATTGATTAGTATTGATTAATATTGATTAGTATTGATTAGTGTCAACAAGTAGCATTTGTTACTAGACTCCCTTAATAAAAAGGAAAATTTCCAAATCTCATAAAGTCAATAATTTTCACTAATTTTATTTCCCTTATGAAGATTTCAATCAAGATATAATGATACTAAACCTTATGTCTAGAATCCTTATTCAAATTTTGATCTAAATCCATTACATGATTTTTGGTTCTAAAAAATGTCTTAAATTTAAGCTTAAAGGGTCTTCAAAAGAAATTGAGATTCTGTGAATCTATATACGATTTCCCCCACTCTCTATCTGTGTCTAAATCTAAATGCAGATTTCATGAACAAAGCTTCTTTTCCAGAACTGCCCGTCTGTGGAACACTGTTCTGCTGGCCTGCTTCCTGGTTGAATACAGCATAGTAGCCTTTAAATTCAATGTAAACAAGTTCTCGGTGAGCCGCCTTCATAACTAATCAAATTCTTCCCTAATTTACACCATTAACAATTACTAAACTACCACCTTCCATTGATTAACCCTTATCCTCAAGTGGCTTTTGGGCCTTGATAAGTAGTGACTACTAAGTAAAAAAAAAAGTATTTTACTTAAGTGCTGTCTAATGATTATGGATCAAAGCTAATCTAATATATTGAAATTTTCAATTGAGAAATTTGTGCTTATATTATGCCCCCCCCTCTAAAACCCTTTTAAATAAACTGAAAATTGGGGAATGTTTATTAATTGATGTCTAATACCTATCGTTAAAATTTCACAAAATCAAACTTATCTGAATTTTCAAAAAGGGCTTCCACCCTTCGTATTAAACTAAATATAGGCCACGTTACCATACTTTACACCCAGCAGTCTATTGACTGATTTATGTTCTTATTTTTAATGATTTGAAAAGAAAAGAAAAAATTTAAAAAATAATGCACTTGGCATAATTGTAAACATGTTCGTAATTGGGCCAAGAGACCAGGGTTCAATCCTCGGCCAAGTTATATCAAAGATTCAAAAAATGATATCCAATAACCCCTTGCAAAATCTGAACATTATAAGTAAAGGTAAGGTTCAAGAGTAACTGGAGTAAACCTGGACAAAGAATGGCGTGCTTTCCTTACACCTCAGTATAATAGCTAATGAAAAGGGAACCTTTGTGTTGCTCTTGACCATTGTTTACAACTTTACTATTTTTATGCGTAGCAACATCGTACCAAAATTCATATTGAATTGACTAATTAGTTTAGGAGTGAATGCTGTATATGGATATTGGAAATTTGTCAATGTTGGTTGGGTTTTAATACTGTGGAGATTAAAACAGTTTTGTCCCTTGGACGATATGTGAAGAGTTGCTTCCCTTGTCTGGTAGAGGTGATGTGTCATTTAAGCGTTTTAATAACTCGGAGTGATCTTCCTTTGTTTATATATAAACGAGTGTTCTATGTGTCATTTTTTTTCTTTGTGTTCCATCATGTAAATAAACCAGACGTCTCTTCTGCGTCCCTCTGTGTAAGACTAATAAAGATGTTAACTGTTAATTGATTTTTTTTTTTTTTTTTTTTTTTTTTTTTACAAAGGCATCACCACATTATCAAGGCCCAGAGGCCACTCAAGGATAAGGGTTAAAGAGTGTACAGTAGAAGTTGGTCAATATAGTAATCATTAGTAATGAAAATTTGGTAAATTTAATAACTTATATGGAACGGCTCATCAAGAACTTATTTACTTTAGACTTGAACAAAACCATATTGTAGTCAGCCGGAAAGCAGGAAAACGGAAGACAATTCCACAGGCGTGCAGTTCTAAGAAAGAAGCTTTGTTCATGGAATCTACGTTTAGGTTTAGGCACAGATAAAGAGTGGGGGAAATTATTGATAGTGTTTACAGCTAGACGAGTGTTTCTTGTGAAAGTTTGGCGAGGGGGGACCATAGATTGAAGCTCAGTTGAACACTTTCCATGAAAATAACGATACATCAGAGACAAACTCGCAACATCTCTTCTGTGAGATAGAGGTTGCAAGGAGGAGAAAAGGACATCTCCTACGAGGCTACGAAGTCTATTTTGAACTCTATCAAGGCAGGACAAGTTCTTTCTAGCAGCTCCTGCCCAGATGTGGCAACAGTATTCCATCCTTGGACGTACCTGGCTCTTATATAGATAGAGAATAGCATCAGCAGTGAGATATCTACTGGATCGATAGAAAGATCCCACCATTTTTCCAGCAGCCTTGGCAACAGATTTGATATACGTGTTCCATTTAAGATCAGGAGTAATGGTCAAGCCCAGAAGCTTGTCAAAACTTGAGGCCTCCTGAAGACGAGAGCCATTCATTTCAATTGATGACAAATGTGGATTAGAATGTTGATGATGTAAAGAGAGAAGCTTGGTTTTAGATGCATTAAAAGTAACCAGCCACTCCTTTCCCCATTGTACTACGTGCTCAAGATCAGAGGAGAGAGAATTGGAGAGAACTTGCTCGTTTACTGTCTTAGATGTGGTACCATAAATGGTAGTGTCGTCAGCATAAATGTCTACAAATGATGTAAGGATATGATTTGGAAGATCATTAATGTAGATCAGGAAAAGAGTTGGGCCCAGGATGGATCCCTGAGGGACACCGGCATTAATATTGTGAGCTTCTGATTTTTGCCCCTCAACTACTACTCTTATGAATCTATCAGAAAGAAATGATTTAATAATTGAGAAGACTTTTCCAGCTATACCATAGCTAGCGATCTTATGAAGTAAACCTTTATGCCATACCCTATCAAAGGCTTTAGATATGTCAAGAGCAATTGCCCTAGAAAGATTGCCACCGTCGAGAGATTTGCTAATCCTATGCGATATAACTGTAAGGACATCTGCTGTAGATCTAGCAGAACGGAAACCATATTGAGTGTCACTAAGAAGGTTATTTTTGTTGAGATGTTTGATTACTTCTGTATTTAATACAGATTCTAGCAACTTACTCATGACGCACAGGAGACTTATTGGCCTGTACTGAGAGGGGGATGAGCGATCACCTGAATTCTTAAATACAGGGCATACTGATGAGATTTTCCAGGGAGATGGGAAACTATTCTCCTTAAGACAACGTTTAAACAGTTTTGTAAGTATGGGCGCTAGTTCAGGTTGAAGTTTTTTGAGTACTATGATTGGAATACCATCAGGGCCAGTTGATTTATTTCTTCTGCGTCATTTTTTTTTCTTTCTTTGAAGATTGCAATGCCGGGTATGGGGCAGCTAAACCAGCTGCCAATATTACCCTGCATTTTATTGAAACCAACCGAGAGCTCTTTTTAGTATCCTCGTTGTTCCCTTAAGTGCAATTGTCTGGATTTCTTTTGCACGTGGTTCACCAGGAATATTAGTTAGGTAGGACTTTATGTTCTTCTTCATAAGCCCTGTGGTAGGTGTATCAGAATTTTTGTAGGAATTTTTGACACCCCTAACACGAAACTGCGAATAAAATATAAAAATCTCGTAATTTCTCTGTTAAAAGTGGGTTGTTTATTTTCTTTATGGATTATACTTCCAAAATAAACTATTAAAGTTGTATAAAAAGTAATAGAAATATTTTCTTTTTCTTTTTTTTTAAATAGTAATGAATTTTCCAAACTCAATATTTTTCAATTTTTAAACTTTAAAAATCTATCAAAATTTTTCTATTGATTCTATTTTTACGATATTTTCAGGGTCAATATGAAATTTTATGTTCTTTCCAATAAACTGAATATAATATTTTAGACAAACGTTTTTTTTTAATTCACGCCCCCCCACCCCATTTTCAAGTGTCTATTAAAAAGTAAATAATTAATTTACTCACTGAAAAGTAAATAATTAATTTACTCACAAATTGAAGAGAAAAGGTCAATAAATAATATATTCAAATTTAAAACAAAAAAAAACGTAGTGTTTTTTAGAATTTTACCTGTAAAGTTTGAAGTTTAAAACCTTTTTTTTTAAACCACGTTATTTGTTTTTTCTTTTTTTTTTTAATGAAACCTTGGCCCGTGCTCCTTTAATTGAAAAAATAATTAGGGCTTGAATTACATTTTTCGAGGAGTTATAAGCTTGGAAAGACAGGGGGTCGAATAATTCACGCTTCCCATTTTGAAATGTCTATTAAAAAGTAAATAATTAATTTACTCACCAAAGTTTTATATATCACAAATTGAAGAGAAAGGATCAATAAATAATATATTCAAATTTAAAACAAAAAAAGTACTGTTTTTTAGAAATTTACCTGTAAAGTCCGAAGTTTAAAACTTTTTTTTAAAAATAACCACGTTGTTTTTTTTTTTTTGTTTTTTTTTTAATGAAACCCTGGTCCTTGCTCCTTTAATTGAAAAAAAATTAGGGCTTGAATTACATTTTTCGAGGAGTTATAAGCCTGGAATGATGGGATGGAATTATTCACTATTTTCACGAAATTTCTGACACACCTAGCCCTGTGGTACCTATAATAACTGGTATGATTGATATCTCTCTAAGATGTCAGTTTCTTTTCATATCATACATGAGACCTTGATATTTGGTCTGTTTCTCCCTTTCAGCTCTGTTCAGACCTCTATCATTAGGGACACTCACTTCAACCAAGGTTGCAACTCTCTCTGACTTATCCCATATAACAATGTTAGGTTTCACAGCAGCATTTTCAAAGTAGGTGGCTATAGGGATTACATGGTCGTAATGTATGGTACATAAGTGTAAATTGTTTTTGACTCCTAGTGGGGAGGGGGGTATGAGACCAATGAATTCGCCAATCGTTTTTATAACCACCGGCTGTGCTAAGCCAACCAATGAAATCTTCCAAAGTTACTATAAAAATTGTCGAATTTTGGATTCAATCAGTTCACCGTATATATACAATGTATATGTATATCACGAGACTGTATTGACTGTTAGCTGCCATCTTTGTTAGAGGAAATTACTTCACACTCAGTATCGAGACTGCACTCTGTTCAATATGTCTCAAAACTTAACAATAAGTTACTTCCAACTGTTTTTTTCAGGTTGATGTTCCAAGGATTTGCTGCCACATTGGATGTTTATTTTTTTACAGAAAATTAACAAACATATTAAGTGTTAATTGATTTATTTCTTTTTGTCAACCCTTGATATGACTTCTTGTATGAATTTTATTTGAAACTAACAAGGTATGTCTTTTATTTAATACATAATTAACTATCAAATGTCATTAATTAACCTAAAATGAAAACATAAAAAATATACACATACCTAACTCTATATAGATAGAAATTAGTAATACATTATCATTGAAATAAATTGTGTGCTTAGCAAATGAGATCATGCAAGTAAATACCACTTCTAAATACCTGGAATCCTGCGTTTGTCTCTCTGATAATCAGCGCCTTTTCTTTTCTCTTCTTCTTTTACCAGAGTTAGCTCCCTTTTTCTCTGGTGAATTAACTCCAGTTGTTGCTGCAGGAACATTTCATACTCTTTTAGACATGACACACTGGGGAGAAAAATAAATCATAGTAGTTTAAAGTTTAAAGTCTTTTTTCAATCCTGTAAAAATAAATATTACACTGGAACAAAAATTATGCCTGTATTATTTGATGGTTAATTATGAAGGTTAGAGTTAGGAATCAAATAAAACATACCCTAATTTGAGAGGATTCACACTATAGAAGGTATCGACGTGTCAACAAAAAAGAAATTAACGTGTAACGATGTTTTTCGTTTAACATACAGGATATCAGAGAGGACGTCTGTCTTTATTTACATATCAACACGAAGAAAACGAAAAACATCAATTCACTTGTTTATATACAGAACAAAAGTAAGTAACTCTAAGTTACTCAAACTGTTCATGTCAATGAAAATAACATATCATCAAAGCATAAGGTTAGGGAACTAACTCTTCACACAGTTCAAGAGAGACAACTCTTACAATTTTTCACAGTATTAAAACCTATATCTTCATTGATAATTTTCAACATTATTACATTTGGAGATGAGGTCAAAGCTCATCATCATCATCAGTTTAATGTCAGTTTTATATGCTGATATGTGTTGGACAACTTTTAGATATTAACTTCCAAACTAACCTATCCCTCTTTATTTCAAGCCCATCTTTCTCACATCCTCCCATTAAAACGTAGCAGTTACAAATAAACAAAGAAAATAAATTTTTAAAAATCCGAATCAGCAATTTTTCTTTTTTAACAAAGGTTTTTATTACAATTACTGTCCCGTCTCAACACCACTTAAAAGTCTCTCGCCATCATCCATCTTACCTGGTGTACACTTTTCTATGGAAGTTGAAATATAAAAATGAATTATATATATTTTTTATATATAAAGATATAGTTTGTTCGCTTCTTTTAGGCAAGCGTTCAATTTCAGTTGATGGTTCCAGGTTAGATAATTAATTCTCTGAAGAGAATTAATAATGCCCAAAGCCAGTCAAACACCCATCAAGCCTACAGACAAGAATAACTCCTTGATTTAAAGGGGATGTGCCTATCATAAACAATCAAGGAGCTTGTTGTGCTGTGCCAGAATGTAACAGCCCTTCCAAAAACGTCCACATGGCACAAACAAATCAAGTTAAATTGGCCATTAAGTGTGTTGTATCATGGGATGCGTTAGATCAACATAACATAAAATATCTTACTTCAGGGAGACCAGCCTTCACGTGGGTATGTTGCAACTCATGAGGAAAGAACATAACACTTATGAACAAATAAAGAAACATTTATTATGAAGACACGCACACACACACACACACACACACACACGTAACTACAATTCAAGCATAATAGATGAAAGTTAGAAGTCCAAGTATGGTAATTTTATCTCGCCATTTCAAAGTCACTCTGTTTTTCGTCCACTGTCTCCACTTCCGGTCGTTGATGTCACGAGAAGTCACGAGAATTTAAAGTTTAGAACTACGGACAAAGGGAGGCGACTTTGCTACTCCCCTTTGCATTATACTTTTGTTTCATCCCAACATCTCCCTTTTAACTTTTGTCACTGGTACGACTTCAGTTGGGGATCCACCTGCAAATGTTGTGTTGGACAACTAGTGTGAGCTGACTTCCTAATGTTAGGTTCTTGCACTCCAGCTTCAGTGTTCTGAGAAGCTTCTGGTGTTTGTTGTGGCAAGTTAAAGGTGTTCAACAAGATGTTTAGTGGAATAAAGTGATCTGGTATTCTGTCTGGGAGATGTGATGGTCGCAGTTGGTTGGAGTGCCAAACTCAAATTGAATTTTGGACATTTACCTCATACATTACATTTCCAGTTCATCGTACAATGTAGCCTTGACTCTTTGTTGTTCCGGTAGTCTGTTGTTAGGACTTGTTGACCTGGTAAGAATGTTCTTTGGAGTGAACCATCCTGGCGGTTGTACTGCCATTCCATTTTTGTGTTTCTCTTGATGGAATGATGTGGTTTGGGACATAGGACATCGATATGTAAGCGGATTTTCCGATTCATCAAGCATTCGGTTGGTGAGCTACCGTTTGGTGTGCTAGGATTTGGTGTTCCCTATAGCTTGTCAAGAAGGTTTCAAGTATCTCTGATGTTGTCCCTTCTCCCCTAAGTTTTAAAAGAGATCTTTTAAAGATGTCCACAAGACGTTCAACTTGACCATTCAACTGTGGATGAAATGGTGGTGTGCTAATGTGGTTGATACCGTTTTGTTGGCAGAAAGTAGAAAACTTGACTGAGCTAAAAGCAGTGCCGTTGTCAAAGACCAAAGTCTCAGGAATGCCAAATCTGCTGAAAATCTTCTGAATTTTGGAAATTGTTTCCTCAGAAGTAATGTGGTTCATTTGGAATATCTCAGGCCATTTTCTGTAGGCATCTACAACAACGAGAAAGGAATGTCCATTTATGGGCCCTGCAAAATCTATGTGGAGGCGCGCCCAGGGGGAATCTGGAATAGGCCATGAAGAAAGTGTAGATTTTCAAGGGAATTTAACTGCTAGCTGACATTTAGAGCAAGTGTGTGCAAGATCTTCCAGCTTCTTATCCATTTTTAGCCAACAAACATATTCACGTGCTAATGCTTTCATGCAACTGATGCCTTGGTGTCCAAAATGGAATTGTTTTAGAATTCTGTTTTGAAATGATGAGGGAATGATGACCCGTTCGGACCGGGGGAAGTATACCATCAACCTCTGATAAGAAAGATTTCCATTGAAAGAATGGTAGTAACTGTTTGTTTGAGGATATTGCTGGTGACTTGGTATGGTGGTAGTTGATGACTTCTTGTAGTAGAGTGTCAGAAGCTGTAGCTTCTTTAATCATGTCAGAAGTAACCAGTAGTTCCCTTATCGTAGCTATGAGCATTGAAGAGATTTCTAGCTCCAGGGATATTGTTGCAACAACAGAGTTTTCAGGTGTGTACTAATTAATCTCGACAGGGCATCTGCATGTCCAATCGAATTAGTTGAAAGGTACCTTATTGAGAAATTGTAGTCCAATAATGTGGTAGCCCATCGTTGTAGTCGATTAGCAGTATACACTGGGATACCTTTCTTGGATCCAAAAATGCTCACCAAAGGTTTATGGTCTGTAACCAAAGTAAAGTGACGTCCGTAAATCATTTTATGGAACTTCTTTACAGCATATATTATCGCCAAGGCTTCTTTCTCGATTTGACTGCAGTTCCTTTCTGCAGGTGTCAATGACCTAGATGCATGAGTGATAGCTTTCTGACTGCCATCAGGAAAAATGTGAGAGATCACGGCTCCAACAGCACAGTCAGAAGCATCAGAAACCACAATAATGTCCAAAGATGGATTAAAATGGGTCAAGAGAAGATCTGAAGAGAGTAAAGCTTTGATTTTGGCAAAAGCAGCTTTGCATTCTAGTGACCAGTTCCATGCAATTCCTTTTTTCAGGAAATTATTGAGAGGAGTTCGGACAAAGGGAGGCGACTTTGCCCAAAGAAGTAAAGAGTTACTCCCCTTTGCATTGTACTTTTGTTTAACCAACAAAGTGATAGTGCCATATATAGGTGATTAAATAAATAATGTGTATGTATTGTAACTTTTGCCATTGCTAAATAGCAGAGTATTACTATTCTTGACCAAAGGAAGAATCTATCAAGCATGGGTATGATGTCTGAAAATGAAATCTGACCAGTAAGGGTTGAAGATATGTGTTGCATGTGTGGAGAGAAATGATATAAAAATGATACGATAGCTATGTAGAGGGGAGGACTCCTTCAGTCTTTGACAAACTATGGATAGAGGTGCCTGCACATGAAATTTTTGTGGCATGAGGTGCGAAATCTCCAACCACACCTCTCCTGAGTCAACATTGTTAAATACCAATGGCAAGTGAAGTGTATGTACAGGATGACTGGAAACAAATGCCGAGATAAGCAGAGAGCACATACAGCGCCTAGAATTCTCAAATGGTCACCCATCTGGTACTAACCGGGCTCAAAGTAGCTTAACTTTGGTGATCTGACGAGAACAGGTATGTCAACGTGATTATGCCGTATTGATAGATGTGTAATGCAAGTCTTAAAGACAGGCTCACATCTGATGAGCTCAGAGATAGATTAAATCTGGACAATATAGAGAGATGTGTGCAAAACAGGAGCCTTCGATGGTATGGCCACATTGAAAGCATGGATGAGATTTCCTGGGTTAGTAGATGCAGAACAATTAAAGTAGTGGTTCAAGTCTACTCTTCTGCAAAGCAAAAAAAAAAAACAACAACAATTTTCCTATACAAAACAACCAAACCAAACACCATGAATAAATATTTGAAGATATAAAGAACTTGAAGCATAAAAACGCCCACTAATATTACTGGATTTGGTATTAAAATAGCCCCAAAACGGATTGGTATGCTGTAAAATAAAACAACCAACCAATCATCATCATCAACATCATCAACAACCGTTTTATATGCTGACATGTGTTGAATAGCATTTAGATATAGACTTCCAAAATAACCTATCTCTGGCCAGGTCTTTATTTATCGCTCTCTCTCTCTCTCTCTCTGCTCCTTCTTACTTCCTCCCATGTTTTCTCCTAGGTTTGCTACCTCAACTGTTCTACATCTATTCTCCCTGTCCAGATTCAATCTTTGTTTGAGGTCATCACATCTAAACCCATCTTTAACACTCACATTACACATCCACCGTATAATTCTCATATCATTTCTATCCAAGCAACGCATGTCCTCAACTCTCAATGGCCTGGTTTCACTTCCATACATCATCACGCTTTGTACACATGCCTGATAGACTTTACAGTTACATGAGAGATCTATTTTGTTGATATGTATGTACGGGTTGTGATCCGGTGGGCATATTGATACGCAGATCACAGCAGATGACAGGAATAACTGGAAACAGCCAATCACAATGCGGGGAACACATAGGCCAATCTCAATGGTAGAAATGAATAACCAATGAGAAAGCAACATTAGATGCTCTGGTGGGATTAAACCAATAAGAATGTAAGCAGACATAAATTGGAAGAAAATTCAATTAAAAATTATTTAGAATGCAAAAAAAAAAGAAAAAGGAAATGGAAGAAAACAGTGTTACTAATTTATTGTTGCTGGAGAGAAAGGAGATATTTATTGGTCTGTAACAGATTCCTCTCTTAACCACCAAATAGTAACATAAAAAAAAGAAACATTTCTGAAAAAAAAAAAAAAACTTTCCTTACAACTTTTCTTCCATTTTCATACACACAAAAAAATACACAAAAAACTTTCTTCCTTAAAAGTTTTAGGCAAAACTAAAAACAAAAAAACAAAAAAACAAAAAAAACATCGAAATAAAACAGAATTTATCCAACAAAATAATTTTTCTTACAAGCAAAAAATTAAATATTTCTTTATTCGACTTATGGTAGGTTCCTGATATCATTTTTTTTTATTTATTGTATTTCCATGTTTTTATCATTATCATTTGATCATAGCAGTTTAACAGTTAAGGAAGGATTGGCTGGCCATTTCCAGTTAGCTGCGTCATCTGCTTGGCACACCCAAGTAATTTCGTGTAACTTGCTGGTCGGTAAATGCAGAAGTACCAATGTTACGGAGAAGGTCAAGGCAATCACTAGAACACAATCAGACAATCCCGGGAATAAAGTGACCTGTATTCATGGTGCCTGGAATGCGTCAATATTACGTCAATCGGCCAGGAAAGCTAACCAATATAAAATGGGCTAGACCAAAACCAGTAAAAGTACAGTAAACAAAAGCTGGCGAAAATAAGGTAATCAGGTTAACCAACACGGGAACTCTGACCCAGAGAGTTTGCAAAACAATAAAAAAAAAAGCTGGCGAGAGAAAGGTCATCAGGTCAATCGATATAAATAAAAAAGAAGATAGGAAAGACAGGGAGACACAAAAGCGAAAATACAGGCCAACACAAAGTTCTGCAACCCACCTTCTCCACTAACCTCTACCGCACTCCAATGTTAGTTGTCACTTTTATTTTGATGTGTAAATAAACAAATCCGTATTGAAAACATAAAAAGTGTCTCGTATTCATTTTAACACGAAATAACTTTTCGTTTGACGGCCATAGAGAAACTTGATGATCACAGCTTCTTATATGTAACACCAAAAAAAAATTTATTATTTGAGAGGAGGGGATCAAATAGCCATTTATATCATTTAATGTTATCATGAAGTACGTATATCTTTTAATGTTATCATGTAAAGAAAAGTAACTCATTTTTTTATTTTTTGGAGAGTTCTTTCACTTACACTGACTTGAGTTGTGTGCATGTGTGTGTGGGTGTGGGGGAGAGAGAGAGATAAAGAGAGAGAGAGAGAGAGAGAGAGAGAGAGAGAGAGAGAGAGAGAGAGAGAGAGAGACCAAAGAAAGGAATGACTTAGGTTAGAGATTTTCAAACTTTCTGGCTTGTGGACCCCTTTATATTTCAGATTTTCCCCTAAGGACCCCTTATAAATGCTTATGAAATTTGTACATAGATTTTTGCATTAACGCAATAGAACTGGTTTTAAGCTTAATTGCGACATAAGTATTCAAATAAATACTCCATGTTGATGCAAAATGCAGCAAAATTAAATTTTACCTTATTAAAAAAATTGATTTTTCATATGAAGTAATAAAGTAATTATATTTTACAAATAGTTTTATTGTCAATTACACAGAATTCTTTTTAAATACACACCTTGTGAGAAGGATGTGCTTGCTTGACTTTGCACAAAACCATCAATTCTTGGTGATATTGTTGATAAACATACACGTAAGTCATTTTCTGAAGCAAGTCTGGATCTGTATTTATTTTTCAAATTGGATAGAAGCCCCTTCCATCTTGTCCTTGCGAATCCCCTGTTGTCTGCAGACCCCAATTTTGAAAACTCCTGGCTTAGGTGAAGAAGAAAAAGGGGTGGGGAGGGGAAAAAAGAGAGAGATATATGTTATGTTACACTTTTACCCTGGGTAGCCCTGCTAGTTGATTCATAAATCCTTTTTCTCATAGAAGAGATGTTGCGAGTTTGTCTCTGCTTTATCGTTATTTTCATGGCAAGTGTTCGGCTGAGTTCCAATCTATGGTCCCCCCTTTGCCAGACTTTCACAAGAAACACTATCACTAATTTCCCATACTCTTTATCTGTGCCTAAACCTAAACGTAGATTCCATGAACAAAGCTTCTTTCTTAGAACTGCACGCCTGTGGAATTATCTTCCGTTTTCCTGCTTTCCATCTGACTACAATATGGTTGTCTTCAAGCTTAATGTAAACAAGTTTTTGATGAACCGTTCCATATAAGTTAACAAATTTACCAAAGTTCCATTATTAACGATTACTATATTGTCCAATTTCTATTGTACACTCTTTAACACTTATCCTTGAATGGCCTCTTGGCCTTGATAAGTGGTGATGCCTATGTAAAGAAAAAAAAAAAAAGCCATACCGATCTTCAAGTTGGTCGATCCTCATCCTGTAATTATGCAGCGTAGACGCCTGAGTAGATAAAGCCATGAGTACATGCTGCAATCTTGGATTCTGGTTCTTAGAGGTACGTAGGGCATCAATAACGATTTCATATTCTTTTAATATGGCTAACAGCAACGGGCGGTAAAAGATTGTATGTTCAATGACCTTTAAATAGAAAGAAATTCATAGCATTAAATCCAGAGATGCTTCAGCATGACAAAGAAAATAAAAGCAAACAAACCTTTTTTTTACTTAGATTGCTATATTGCTTATACTCTACAGTATAATCATGTTGACATACCGGTTCTTGCCAGATCACCAAAGTTAAGCAACGATGACTCTGGCCAGTACCAGATAGGTGACCATTTGGGAATACTAGGTACTGTTGGGTGATGAGACAGCACTATTGTCAAAAGAAGAGTAAAGTGACTCCTTCCCTCCGCTCGTCTGTGAGAGACCCTTGGGCAAGTTTGAGAACCCCTTACAGCACCCCTGATCAGGGTAACGTGAGGTCATAGAAAGCAGGTGACTGATGCAATATGACAAGCAATCAGGTATAATTCTGTTCATGGTTTCCTATCCTGTTGTGCTGGGCAGAAGATTTCTTTGGGTACAATGGTCAGAATAATCACTCCGTATGGGCACTGTTCAGACAGAAAGGAGCTGCAACACTGTCTGTACAACTGCAAAGAAAGCTACGGCAATGCATCAAACACTTTCGAGAAACATCATGAATGGTTTGGTAAGCAACAATGAATTCATGAATGCCTCAAGGGAGAGAGATAGATGGAGAGTCACAGCTGTCAATGCCTATTCCAAGCAGGACACCATTCAAATGAATGAACTATATTACTAGTGGAAGTACCTGTTTATGGCAGGTTTCTTTTATAGCTACAATTGTCCGTTCAACATTTTCTCAGAAACTACTGCACCGATCTCACTGAAATTTTGTATGGACTTTTGTTATGAAATACATCAAACTAAGTATTATGGTAACTGTTCGATGCACTGTTAGGAATCAATGGGGATTAATTTGGATTAGTATTTAATGCAATAATGAGCACAAATTAACAAATATTCAACCATCAAAATGATTTTAAGCACTCATTCTAAGTCAACAAGCTTTAACTTTTGTTGGTTAAAATGTCTAATTTATATACTGATATGCTAAGGCATTTCAAGTTTGTACTAGTGATTTGCCGATTCCAATATTTTTCCTGATTCCGATACAATCTCCAATTCTGATTCTTGTAAAATTTCTAAATATTCAACTATAGAGTTGTAGTTTTTTATTTGCGAATTACCATAAAAACTCATGCAATATGTGCATACATTTACGCAAACATAAAAAATATGTTTATGGTGCGAGCAATAGATTTTAGTTTAATTAGTATTTTAAAATTAATAAATATATATCAGTTTATTATTAATACCAGCAATGGAAAACCAAGTTTTAAACAAAAAAAAAACAACAACAACAAAAATTTAAAGAATCGTTTTTGGCATTGGAAAATAGGCACAAATTTTTTCCAATTCTGATACCGATTCTAAAATACTCCCAAACGTTTTGAATTTTCTCCAATTCCGATTAATCTTTCCAACACTAGTGCATAAATTATGTTGTCATTAGTGTTGGGACGATTAATTAGAATCAGAAATCGAAAAAATCAGAACTTTTAGTGCATCGGAATTGGTATCAGAATCAAAAAACTTTTAGCCTAATTTCTATTTCCCAAAACGATTCTTTTCACTTTTCTTTTATTTTTTTTTTATTTTCGTTTAAAACTTACTTTTGACATCCTCCCCAAAATGTTAGGAAATAAAGGAAAAAAAATACAATAAATAAGGAAACAAATTGATCATCAGAACAAAGGTTACGAGAAGTGATGTTAGTAGAAAGACAATGGGGAGGAAGTTGTTCACCAAGGAACACAAAGGAAACTGAAATAGGATAGTTAATCAAGGTGTGGCAATGACTGGGATAAAGAATCGGACATAGAGGTCAATATATTTAAAGTTCGTTTACGGATAATCTTAGGAGTTTTGCGCCAGTTTACAACAGTTAGGGACAGTTTACAGATAGTCTTGAGTTAGTGATGGTTGAGGAGAGATGCAAATTTGACACCGTCGAAGGCAGGTTGAGGCTGGGTCCAGATCAGGAGAGCCTTATGAGATCAAGATGAGCTGACATTAATTGACGACAAAGAGGCCTCGACAGACAACTAAGATGTGAATGCTAGCGGTTACAGATTAGTTTTCTTGCGATGGTATTAGACACACACCCAGAGCCCAATTGTTGGAGCCTGTGCGTTCTTTTGTTTCCCTAGTGTTGGATTTTTATAGTTGTAAGCCACTGTGCTTGCCCCTTCGGCAATCACCAATATGAGAGATGTCAGCATGGCCAGAAGAGAAGATGAAAGAGAAGGAAACCACTGAAACAGCATTGGGATCAGTGATTGTTGACGAGCAGCGTAGTACATGGTACACATTAAATTGCTACAACCTTTTATATAAATAAACAATAGATGTATGTGTGTGTGTGTTTATCTGTGTGTAAACATAAATGCTTACACACAATAAACTCTTAACCCTTAAGGTGTAAGCCCGTGTTTAGTTTAGTTTCTTAGCTAGTCAAGTGAATGCCCTCCCCTTCTCTTCCAATAGGAAACCTCCAAGATGTCCGCACCTAAGATTCTCTTTTCGACCCTGGTCCTTCAGTAATTGTTTCCATCTTGGAGTGGCATCACATTCTCCCCAACTCCCTCACCCCTATTTTTTATTACCCACCTCCATCTAGAATTCAGCCCCATTTAGAGATCAACCTGCTTGTTTTTTGTCCCCCCCCCCCATCAAGCAGGGGGGGGGAGTAAGTGAGCAGTCTACAGTCTACCACTTAGAAAGGGTTTGGAGGGACTTACACCTTTTTCTTTTAGAACTTGTTCCCTTCACTCTATGCCAATGAAATAATGCTTTATTGGATACAACGGTTGTTCCAAAATTTTACTTTTTACAGAAATTATATATTTTTTAAAAACAGAAAAAAAACAACTTGATTTGGGAATCTCTATATGTGCATTTTTGTATGTCTTTTACATATATGAATCGGCTGTGATCGTCAAGTTCTCTTGGTTGTATAAACGAAAAGTTATTTTGTTTTTAAAATGAATACGAGACATTTTTATGTTTTTGATACAGATTTGTTTATTTACACTTTACCCTTCAAAAATAACAGTGATAACTATCATCATAGCGTGGTGGAGGTTAGTGGAAGAGGGTTTAGGTTGTTTTAAATCCCAGGATTTCCCATTGTGCTCTTTGATTGCCCGGACACCTCTCCCTAACATGTCCAGCAAAGGCTTTTTTCGCTGAGGTTCTCGGTGGGGGGGGGTACTATTTTTTAGAACTTTTTATATATTCCCTAGATTTATGATTTGTGAACGCACGTTGTATCTACATTTATTTTCATTTCTTTTTATAAAATTCATGCTATTCCTTCCTCTCGCGTGTTTGTTCGGCTTTTTCATATAAAAGCAAAACTAATCGAAAGCGAAGGTGTTGTATTGTTGTATAATAAAGGGGGCACCATTGTATGATCGTCTAATGTTCTGTCTATTTGTGATATATTTGTATCTAATTGTTCATATGCTTTTTTTTGTGTGTGTGTGTGTGTGTGTGTGTGTGTGTGGTACATGTATTTTGGACATACCTTCTTCATGCGTCGTTGATTTTGTCCACCTGGAATTCATCTTGTTCTTGGAGGGGCAACTGGAAACCTGTTTTGGCCGGATATTCATTCACTCCAAGACGATGAATGGTTTTATATAGTTTTTTTATTCACCTTCCAGATGTCGATCACAGAAGAATGGGAAGTGAATGACTTTGCTTGAATAGGTCTTATTTTCACACACGTCAGCGTCCCACCCCACCCCCAGTGAAGGGGAGGAGACGACCTGTTAAGCCGTCTTCTTCTTTACGTCCAAACCCAAAACTCCCTGACTCCAGCTAACCTGATCGCGTGACTCACACGCAGATCCAATCAGCTGACCCTCACTTCCAGCAAAACGTGTCTACAATATGATTTAACATATTTCTTTCTTATTTTCGATCTATTTCCTAACAAAGGCAGCTTCCTATCCTTTTGTGTTGGGACGTCCAAAAAGCAATTAGTTTTGATCAATGTGGGGGAAACCCCTCATATCTGACAATTGCAATTCATTTGGACACTCCCTTTTTTTAGAGAGTTGTTTTATCCAACATCGTGGGGAAACAAATAAATGAAACGACGGAAAGTTGAACTGACCTTCAGCCAACGCTTGTTTCTGTACCTGCTAGCAAGCTAACTTTTTGATTGACATCGCCAAATTTGAACGCTTTTCACTTCCTATGGCCTCGTAGTGTAGCAGTAAGATGTCACATTTTCTTTCACTTTCTTTTCTGTCTTCGGGTTCGTCACGGGTTCGAGCCTCCCTCTCTACTAAGACTTTTTTATTTTATTTTACACTTTCAAACACCCAATACTACACTGTTCAATACTGTAAAACTGAAACAAAGCTGTTCTGCTTGAAAAGTGCGCCATTTTCTTCTTATTCATATTTATATCGATTCTTTGCTTTAAAAAACTAAAGTAATTACGTGTTTACTTTTTTAATATTCCATTTTGCTGTTTCAGATTATTTTACTAAAGTAAGTAAAGCTTCATTATTTTTTAAAACTGTTTTTGTTTCTTTGTTTTTCGATATTTCGTCGATATTATTTAGTAAGAGTGTTTAGCAGAAAAGCCAACAAACGACTCCCCGAAAAAATAAATATACAAGAAATAAATGTTACCATAGTAAATAAAAGTTCAGTTCATGTTTTTTTTTTGTTTTGAAATAGTTTTTAATGCTCTTTACTTGAAATAATTTCAGCGAACCGAAATTAAAACGAAATTTGAGGCGATAACTACTTAAATGAATTTTTATATAAACTACACATGCCATAATCGAATATTCCTCAAGCACAAAATAACGGAAAATATGTTTATAAATATTCCCTACGTTGACAGAACTCTCTTAAATTGTTAACACAGAATGCTCAGGTGCCCTTCCTTCAAATTCAAAATGGGGCTCTCCATTTCAAAGTCGCTGCCATTTTTATTTTTTTTTTTTTAAAGCAGTGCGTCAATTAAAAAAAAAATTCTTTTTGCAAACTACTTAAAAATACAAACCAATGAACTTTTCTACCATAAAAGTAACTTTTATTGACTATGGTAACATTTATTTCTTGTATATTTATATTATTATATATATAACATTTTGTCTTTGTAAGGAAACATCATTTTGTTGGTCACTCTTGGCTACGAATGGAAACAAAGTTATAAAAAAATATATTTTCGCAAAAATTATCTTTACTTTCATCATATTTTGCTTTGGGTAAAATTTTTGAGTATCAAAACCTATCTCTTTACACCCCCTCCTTTTCATAACCTACCATACTTTTATCAATCACAGTCCATTTTCTGTAGGCTGTTTTTGACCCCAGTCAACGACGGGTACTTCTGCTAGTATATATATAAAGATATCCACGTATGCTTCTAGAATGATACTTCAAGGTTATGAGGGTTTTATGAAGCATAAAAACGATGTTGTTTTATATATATATATATATATATATATATATATATATATATATATATATATATATATATATAAGTAGATTGTAGTTTGCTTGAAGCATTGTTGAAGAAAATTATAAGGTAAAATTAAAAGCCAAGAACAATGCGAGATTTTTTTTTATATAGAGTAAAATTAAATGAAAACAAAAGAAATAAATTTCTTTTTTTTTGTTGTTTGTTTTTTCTTTTTCACACAAATTTTAACTCTAAACAGCAGTAATTTTTTTTTTCTGTTGTATTCAATGGTGTTATAAATCTCAATATATTGAGATTTATAACACCATTGAATACAACAGAAAAAAAAAAATTGAATACAACAGAAAAAAAAAAATTACTGCTGTTTCGAGTTAAAATTTGTGTGAAAAAGAAAAAACAAACAACAAAAAGAAATTTATTTATTTTGTTTTCATTTAATTTTACTCTATATAAAAAAAAAATCTCGCATTGTTCTTGGCTTTTAATTTTACCTTATATATATATATAATGGACTTTTGCGTCGATTTCGATGTATGAGCTTCAACCACAACAATTATGTTGCTCGGAAATCCTCACAGATGATTTGTTTATAGTGGTGAAGGCTTTGTGTAGAACCATCCACACTTTTTTGGTATTATTGCTAACCTTTGTCAGTGCTGACAACTGGCACAGGACAGAGTATACAGTCGACCACAGGTTTTTACATCAGAGTTTCCTTCTCCTAGATGCATGTCTTAACGAAGACTGGGGTGCATCTCCCCCAGTGAATTAATGCGCCCCCAGATACCATCCTGGAAATTTCTATGACTCAGTGCAGTACATACGGCACCTACACTTCCCAAATGATCACCCATCTGGTACTGGCCAGGCTCAATGTTGCTTAACTTTGGTGATCTGATGAGAACCGGTGTGTCAACATCATTGTGCCGTATATATATATATATATATATATATATATATATATATATATATATATATATATATATAATTCCAGATTAATATTTTGCAAAGGTAAAATAACGAATGAAGTTTTAATGAGATTAATAGAAGAGAGCTCAATACCGAAGTAGAGCAAGATATACTTTTCATTTGTTTTACATAAGCATTAATATGTCGCTACACATTCATGAGCATGTTTCGGTCAGCCAGTTACTAGTAATGAGAGACCTCTTCAGGCGATATTGCTTAGACAAAAGTTTAGTGCGTGATGAAAATCATTCAGAGATTCAGAAATCACACACAAAAAAAAAAAATATCAGGAGGTTACATTACATATCATAAAAAATAAAAATAAAAAGGAAATGGTTTTTAATATATGTGAAGAAGGCGGGAGAGGAGGGGTGGGGATTAAGGTTTGTGTCGAAATAGAAAAAGAAAAAAGAAACAGAGGAAAAAGCATAGAGGGAAAAAAGAAAAGAAAGTAAGGAAAAGATAGAAAGAAAGAAAGAAAGAAAGAAGGGAAAAAGAAAAAGAGAAGGGAAAGAGTGTAGGTAAAAACAATAACATCAATTAAAAAAATATACGTACATAATATAATTATAAAAAAAAACTACTAGTATTAAAAAGAAAAAGAAAATAGCTAGGATAATCACACAAAAGACGGATTTAAAAATTATTAATAAAAACTAGTGATAAAAACTAAAAAACTAAAACAAGATAAAGAATTGAGAATAAAAATAAAAATAAAAACAAAGAAAAAGAAAATAAAGATAAAAACAAAAAATATAAGCTCATCAAGAAAAATATGTATATGTGTGTGTTAGCTGTCAAATAAATACAAAGCAGACGTTAGATGATACAGACCTGCCAGTTTATAAATAAATCGGTCAACAATAGAAATTTGTAGGTTGAAATATCGCTGAGTTGGTGATTTAAATTTACTTTAATTTACTGGTGATAAAAAACGAACTAACTAATTAATAGAATTCACTATGGGCGCAATGAACTACTATTTTTACTACCACCACCACTACTGCCACCACTACTACAAATGATGATGATGATGATGATGATGATGTTTATTGCCACCCAAATTTCATTAAAACATGAACCAATAGCTATTATGTTACGCATGCATATTCATAATGCCGTCATTCGACCTTCACCTGACAAATTCCAATTATTTAATCTTCACACTTTTTCACTGATTTTCACTGGCTAAACCCCAAATATAAAGTTTTGCATGGGTTTTAATACTCTATATATTAGGTTTCATGTCTGACAGAGGAGTTTGGTAGGCAAATTTTTTTTGGACAAATATATAGACACATACATAAATATATATAGAAAGATGTTTGTGCTTACTATAAGTTTTTACGTAAATAATACACAAGTATAAATCATGTAGAATATCTGCATGAATATAATTACATGTGATAGTTAATTAAAGATGATCATTCCATAAGAAAGCCGAAAAAATCTTATAGGGAATTTATTAAAATGAATGTTTAAAAGAATATGCAAATTAGCTAGATCTTTTACAGATGAATGCAATTCCACAACCCATATGTTGTATTTTCTTTTTAAATAAATAGAAAAAAAAAGGATTTTTAATATGAATAGCAATACAAAAAAAAAAAAAAGGAATTATAGGAGTATAGATGATAATGATTTTTTCCCTATGAAGGAAACAGGTCTAAAATCTTGGACTTGGAATCTAACAAAATTGTTATATATATATATATATATATATATGTGTGATCCAAAACAAGTTTTGTAATTTTGTTTAAAAATAAAACAGATGCAGCGAAGTTGAAGAAAACCTGTAACGAACTGATTATGCATTTGGTCTTCATGTCTAAAAGGAATGGTGGAAGGGTGCAGAAAATGTGATCCAAACCACTGAGGGGATGGCATATGATAATGTATTTTGTAGGCAGTTAAAACATGACAGATTGTATTCTACAGGACGTGCGGAAAACGTTTCACGATGCTGACGTCTTACCTTGTTAAAAGACTTTTGAAAAATAATGAACCTTTCATCTGGATCTTGCTCATCAATCTCCTCGAGTTCAGCGTTGATGAAGGAGATGAGTTCGTAGATGAATTTGTTGTCCAGACCATTGCCCGGTTGCTGCATACTCTCTAGCATCGTTTTAGTCGATGTACTCGTGGAGATTGGTGATGCATCGTTCGTTTCTGGTTGCATGGTGAAATCAAGTCCTGAATTTTGATATTAAACTGTAAAACAATAAAAATGAAATTACTTGAAGAGGGTTTTTTTTTTTAGCGGCACCGAAATTTAAATTAACATACGTCACAGAAAAATATTTTTATCATTGTAGCAAAATGTAGTAGGCAAAATCAGGAACAAAGATAGGAAATAGTCAGTTTCACCCTGCACCGCTCACCTCTAGAAGAGAGGGATTTCTTGGCTATAATGACCGTAGAGAAAGAAGAAAGAGACAAAAAAAAAAAAAGGCAGACGAAAACTCGCTTCTCGCAGATTCGTGGTTCGTCACAAAGAATAATCCAACCACCGGAATCACCTACACACAATCTGCAAAACACTCCATGACTGCTTCCCAGCATCCTGCCTTCATAGCAGCCGGGAATTATATATTTGCATAATCGCGCAAGAGCACATGCGATTCTGCGAGAATTGCATGGGGCCAGCGCCAATAAAAAAACCCATGGACGCCATCTTGGAACTCTCTTCCACTCGGCCCGCAACACAACAACAGACGTATCCGAAGTAAGCTCTTTATTCCCCCCCCCCCCATTTCGGTTATTGCCAATTCATACAAATGTGTGGTTTATTCCAAAGATTAATTTTTGACATTTATAATTTAAATAAAATTTGGGGCATATGAACCCACGGCTCGTACTTATACAAATAACTCGTACACATAAGCTACAGGTCTAATTTTCACAAATTCTATGCATTTAATTATGCTGTATTTCGTATTTATTTATTATTTTTTATTTATTGCCTCTAAAAAAACATCCTGTATTATTAGGGGCATAGTCCATCTACAACTTTGTAGATGCTTTTGTAGCCGCCGGGAATTATATATTTGCATAATCGCGCAAGAGCACATGCGATTCTGCGAGAAGTGCATGGGGCCAGCGCCAATAAAAACCCATGGACGCCATCTTGGAACTCTCTTCCACTCGGCCCGCAACACAACAACAGACGTATCCGAAGTAAGTTCTTTATTTCCCCCTCCCCCATTTCGGTTATTGCCAATTCATACAAATGTGTGGTTTATTCCAAAGATTAATTTTTTACATTTATAATTTAAATACAATTTGGGGCATATGAACCCACGGCTCGTACTTATAAGCTAGAGGTCTAATTTTCACAAATTCTATGCATTTAATTATGCTGTATTTCGGCAATAACACGTTGAATGCTGTCTTCTAAGTGGTCTACTGTGTCTAGCTTATCAGTGTAGACATGGGATTTTACATATCTCCAATGAAAATAATCTAATGGGATCAAATCACACAAACGAGGTGGCCAGTTGACAGATCCATTTTGTGAAATTATTCTTTCACCAAATGTTTCTCTCAGTAAATTGATCATACCATTTGCAATTTGCAAACGCTGGTCGGGGGTCAGTATCTTCACGATGAATTGCCAAACTAAGCTGAACTAAAATAATCGATAGTTGCCAAATCTGAAAATAAAGAAAATAGAGTTGTTATTTTAAAGTTTGATGCCTCTAAAAAAACATCCTGTATTATTAGAGGGAACTTTTTTTCTTCCTCAAATTCATCCTATACAAGGTGAATTGCCACTGTGACACAAGGAGCTACTGTGAATTAGGGACACGCTAAGTAGGGAGTTGAGTTCCAAGATGCTTTTTCACATTATGTATATTAGTACAGTCAGAGAAGCAGGATGCAGGTAGGGAATTCCAAAACTTACCAGTTTAAGGGGAGAAACTTTTAGAGGAGAAGGCTCTCCAGCATTGAAGAACCTCTACATTATTGCTGCCTGTCGTGTTAAGTTGGGAGCATTTACGTTGAAGGTGTGCCAGTACTACAAGTTCGTCGGAGCACAGTCCATTAAAGTACTTGTAAAACAAGCACAGGGATGCAGTATTGCGGCGATGGGGCAAGGGTTGGAGCTTGATTGCCAGCGTGAGTCCTATCTGTTTAGAAAGCTGACCTTGGGTCACATCCTGTCTTTGTGCAAAAAAAGATTAAATTGTACAATAGGCACAGTTGCCTATTGTGTTTGTTATTTGGCAAAATGGTGGATAAATAAAAGGGTGAAGTATCCTTATGTTAGGTTGTCTTGATAAACCCTTATACAGAGAGACCGAAGACGACAATGGTGTCTAGTAGATAATTCAAAGTCTCTTATTAGCCATAGACTTGAGCCCCTAGAGGGGCATAGTCCATCTACAACTTTGTAGATGCTTTTGTAACAAAGAGTTCTTTTTTCGGGTTGAGGGTGCGGGCCACACGCTTAACCTTCCTAAAAGGTACATACAGCGTTTAGCCTTCCCAAATAGTCACCTATCTGGTACTGGTCAAGCTGAACGTTGCTTAATCGGTGATCTGGCGAGTCAACGTGATTGCACCGTACTAAACTCTTATTAGGTACGTTCAAAATGAATGACTGATGCCCAAAATGTATTAACATTTTGGGCATCAGTCATTCATTTTGAACGTACCTAATAAGAGAAAAAAGAACTCTTTGTTACAAAAGCATCTACAACTTTGTAGATGCTTTTGTAACAAAGAGTTCTTTTTTCGGGTTGAGGGTGCGGGCCACACGCTTAACCTTCCTAAAAGGTACATACAGCGTTTAGCCTTCCCAAATAGTCACCTATCTGGTACTGGTCAAGCTGAACGTTGCTTAATCGATGATCTGGCGAGTCAACGTGATTGCACCGTACTAAACTCTTATTAGGTACGTTCAAAATGAATGACTGATGCCCAAAATGTATTAACATTTTGACCCTTCTTTTCACTTAAAAATTCACCAAAATTCAGAAAATCAACCAACTTTAATGAAATTTTCAGTACTAATTAATAACGGAATCAATTATTATTTTTTAAATACTGCATTTAATTTTTTTAAGGACATTATAAAAAAGCCCCTAAAGTTCATGCTAATAATATCATTATAGCTTGAAGAAAAATAAATTTTCTCAAACGAATGATATTATCATCGAATTAAGCATTATTCATTCAATATTTTCACACACAAAAAAATAAATAACTGCAAAAATTAGTTCATGTTTTCTATAAGCTAACATTTTTAGCATAAATTTTGCATGTAATATTTTAATATTTTTCTTGCATGCATGAACGTGTAAATATCCGTGTAAGAAATGCTTTCTATAATCTTGCAAAAAGAAAAATTGTAAATATTGAATATCAGGAACATAAAAAAAATTAATTTAAAAAATGAGAAAAATTCAAGTAATGTTTCATTTGATTAGTTATACAGCGTTTTTTTAAAAAAAAAAAGGCAGACAGTTTTACCCACCGTTATTTTCAGATAAGTTTGCAACTGATTGAATCAGTTCTAAGGTTTACGTTCAGACATTCATAAAAATTAAATAAAATGTAAGTCTACATTTTTTTTTTTTTTTTGGTTTAAGTGTGTAATTTTTTCATTTTTCAATAATTAATCATTTTCTTTCAAATTTTAATTCTATTTAATTATTAATAAATAATGACATAACTTTTTTTCAATGAATATTTATAATAATAATAATAATAATAATAATAATAATAATAATAATAATAATTTATAAATATTTATAATAATAATTATAATGATTTATAAACAAACGTCATCAAGAATTTTATAACATTATTGAATAAAAAACTTATACCAAGTTAAATATGAACCTTATTTTTTTCAGAGAAAAATAAAGAAATTTTTACTTGTATACATTTATAAATATCCTAAATAAATAAGCTCTACCTGTTTTATTACAATAAAAATGAATTGATTAAACGAAATTATTACGTTTATTGTGATCCGTAATTTGGTGAAAATCAGCGCTATTCCTGTTTACGTGTTCGACAAGACGTTTTTTTAATACAGTAAATCACTTTTTTTTTGTTTATTATGCATTTTTTTAATAAAAACATGTACATTTTTAATTCAGTATTTTATGAATTTAATTTACTAATTATCGTTAAAATATTATCAGTTTTCTGATAATCATTTTTCCAGATATTTTTAAAGATGATTTATTCAAACTTGAAATTCGAATAAAATGTTGTATTTTTTCAACATTTTGAACTGTAATTTTCTTTTAACACGTAAATATATATTTTTAGAGATTAACTTTGGTCTGTTAATCAAAATTTAGACATAATCTTAAAAAATAATTATAAGTCTCTTTGAAGAAGCATAAGGGTCCGTTTTCTTCGGCCATTTCTGCACGTACCTATATTAATAATATAAATTAATAATATTTAACAAAAACAACGACATAAAACCATTTTTTTAATGCCAGCAAAAGCACAAACTCAACAACCAAATTGTGACCTTGAAGAGCTCTGATGGAGAAGTAGTTGATCAGTCGAACCAGCAGGTGTTGCTTTTTGCCAATGCATTCGCATAGATATTCAAGGAAGACGATGGCCGAGTTTGGACTAGGTAGTCCAACCAATGCCACCTGTTGTTTTGCTGCCCTGATAAATTATTGTTGGCCTTAGATGTGAACAAAAGTCATATACCAGATAACATCTATCCGATTATTCTCTGTCCTGTTACATCGAAACTAGCTGTCTTTTTTTTTCAAAACTATTCAACGGGACCCTAGCTACAAAGGTTGTTCCTGAGAGTGCCTATGATATGCCCAAACTCCAAATAAGGCAGTGAAGAAGATCCACTTAACTATAGACCAGTGAGCCTCACCTCAACTTGCAAAATCATGGAGACACTGCTAAAACGGGCAATAATGACTCATCTCATGTTAACTTCAGTCATTTCAACCTACCAGCATGACTATGCCAAAACACTCCTATCTTATGAATCTTCTGGCAATGGAAGAGTGAGTGACAAGGATAATGGATGAGGGTGACACAGTGGACAGTTTTTTAGACTTGTAGGTTTTGTGAATACTTTCAAGAGATTAGATAGGCCTACAAAACTTAATGCACTTGGCTTTTATCTGTTCAGGTACTCCCTTATACTAGAAGGATGGTTAAAGTTAATCAGATACTTTCTTCAAGTCCACCAGGATCAGGAAAGGACCTTAACACGCTTCGGCACTTATGCAGAACACAAACCGTGCTGGAACAACGGTGTTATGTAGAAATCCATTCTTTACTGTTCTGTATCTTCATCAATTTAATTTAATAAACTAACGCACCGCAAAAATTGGATCCAACTTGAAAAATTAAATCCAAAAAATGTAAGATATAACGGGCTAACTTACCAGAGTATAGCTACCCAGTGGGGGGGGGGCGATGCTCTTCTAATTTCCAAAACGAGCGATTGCTTTCCAGCTATGCTAACAGATGGCAGTTCTTTTATTTCTTTTTTTATGGCGGCTTCAAATTACCAAAAGTTTTAGACCAATCAGAAAAAAGGTTAATTATTCTATTCTTTTTTTTCCATTCTTTAAAGTTTATTATCATTTATATATAAATACATTTTTATTTTTAGTTTATATTTAATAAAAATATCAGAAATACGACACCACAGCTTTTGCCAAGGCATTTGACTCCATCAACCACCGTCTGCTCATGCGAAAACTCTACCAGGGAGGCATTACAAGACTTCGGGTGAGCGATGGCCAAATTTATTGTATAGGGGTTCCCTCAGATTCTTTAGGGGACAGTGAAAGACCGAGAGCTTCTAGTAACATTACTAGGTGTTTCTCAACCTATTTTCTTTGGGATTTACAATTCATGTTTCTTTTGGGTTTTTTTTTATTTTTTTACATAAGCATCACCACTTATCAAGGCCCAGAGACCACTTGAGGATAAGGGTTAAGAGTATCAATTGGACAATAGTAATCGTTAGTAATGGAAATTCAGTAAATTTGTTAACTTAAGTGGAACGGCTCATCAAGAACTTGTTTACGTTAGACTTAAAGACAATCAGCTTGTAGTCAGCTGGAAAGCAGTAAAACGGAAGACAGTTCCACAAGCGTGCACTTCTAAGAAAGAAACTTTTTTTATGGAATCTACGTTTAGGTGTAGGCACAGATAAAGAGTGGGGGGAAATTATTGATAGTGCTTTCAGCTAGACGAGTGTTTCTTGTGAAAGTTTGGCGAGGGGGGTGGGGACCATAAATTGAAGCTCAGTCGAGCACTTGCCATGAAAATAACAATAAAGCAGAGACAAACTCGCAACATCTCTTCTGTGAGATAGAGGTTGCAGAGAAGAGAAAAAGACATCTCCTATGAGGCTATAAAGTCTATTTTGAACTCTATCAAGGCAGGATGTCCTTTCTAGCAGCTCCTACCCAGATGTGGCAACAGTACTCCATCCTTGGACGTACCTGGCTTTTATATAGATAGAAAATTGCATCAGCAGTGAGATATCTACTAGATCGATAGAAGGATCCTACCATTTTTCCAGCGGCCTTTGCGACAGATTTGATGTACATGTTCCATTTCAGATCAGGACTAAAGGTCAAGCCCAGAGGCTTTTCAAAACAAGAGGCCTCCCCAAGATGAGAGCCATCCATTTCAATTGATGCCAGATGGGGATCAGAGCGTTTATGATGTAAAGATAAAAGCTTGGTTTTAGATGCATTAAAAGTAATCAGCCAATCCTTTCCCCACTGTACCACGTGCTCAAGGTCAGAGGAGAGAGAATCGGAGAGAACTTGGTCATTTACGGGTATTTGATGTGCTGCCATAGATAGTAGTGTCATCAGCATAAATGTCTACGAATGATGTAAGGGTGTTATTTGGAAGATCATTAATGTAGATCAGGAAGAGAGTTGGGCGCAAGATGGACCCCTGAGGGACTCCAGCATGAATACTATGAGCTTCTGATTTTGCCCATCAACTACTACTCTTATGAGCCTAAGAAATGATTTAATAATTGAGAAGACATTTCCAGCTATACCATAGCTGGAGATCTTGTGAAGTAAACCTTTATGCAACACCTTATCCAAGGCCTTCGATATGTCAAGAGCAATTGCCCTAGAAAGCTTGCCTCTGTCGAAAGATTTGCTAATCCTTTGAGGTATAACTGTAAGCACATCTGCTGTAGATCTAGCAGAACGGAAACCATATTGTGTGTCACTAAGAAGGTTATTTTTGCTGAGATGGTTGATTACTTCTCTATTTAACACAGATTCTAGCAACTTACTCATGACACACAGGAGACTTATTGGCCTGTACTGAGAGGGAGATGAACGATCACCTGAATTCTTTTGTGATGTGTTTGTGTTCTTAAATATAGGGCATACTGATGAGATTTTCCAGGGTGATGGGAAGCAATTCTCCTTAAGACAACGTTTGAATAGTTTTGTAAGTATGGGCGCTAGTTCAGGTTGAAGTTTTTTGAGTACTATAATTGGTATACCGTCAGAGCCGGTTGCTTTACTGGAATCAAGGTTTTGATTAGCTTGGCAACATCATGTACAGATATTTGTATATCACATAGCATGTTTTCTGATACAGGAGGAAATATTGGGGGTTGGCGGCCTTGGTCGCAAAGAGTAGAATTAGCTGCAAAGTTCTTGGCAAAGAATTTGGCTTTGTCTGATGCTGATGAGATTATCTCAGGTCCATTAATGATAGTTGGGATAGAGCACATGCTTCTGTTCAGGATTCTGTTTGCTATTTGCCAAAACTGGTCGGAACCAAGCCACTGCTCAGTTACTTTGGACTTGACAGACTGAGCATACAACTCTCTTGCATTCTTTATTACTTTCTTACAATGGTTGCTGGCATTCCTGAAAGCGGCTTTAGTCTCAATACATCTATTACATTGGAAGCAATGGAAAAAGTGATTTCTGTGTGCAATAGCAGCGGCACATTGTGGAGAAAACCATGGCTGGCTGTTAGGTTTTTGTTGGAATTTTTTGAGGGTTTGAAACGGCCTATACCTACAATTAACCATTCCATCAGGTCTGATACTTTAGAGGACATATCCTTTTTAAACATGGAACGCAGTGGTAGATCTGATATAAATGTATGGAAGCTATCCCAGTCAGCCATAGTGTATCGATGTACTGTACGATGGAGAGGTATGTCTGAGGACTTATTACATTTCATTTTTATTTTAATTCATACAACAGAGTGGTTGGAAGATCCAAGTGGAGACAGAATAGAAACTGAACATAGTTCACGGCAAGTTGTGAGAAAAAGGTCTAGGAGACTCGCATACTGGCCATCAATGTTGGGCACACGAGTGGGTTCATGAACAATCTGAGTGAGATCATAAGCAATGGAGAAATCATGACAACCTCCCTTCATCGGTCTTGTTTGAATGAGTTAACCATTCCACATTGTGAACAGCAACCATGGGCATGGAATATGTGCCTACAGCAACCATGGGCATGGAATATGTGCCTACATCAAAGATGGCTTTCCATGTGGTAGAAGACCCTAATTTACCTTATATGTACTTTCAGGTTGCACTAGCTTACACCACTGCATTTATATTCGCCCTCTAGTGGAGTTACTATCTTTAAGAGCATATCTGAGAAAATTGACCACATCCTGTCTGCTCATCCTTCGGCTAACATTCACATTTGCGGTGACTTCAATGCCCATAATGTGGAATGGCTGACCCACTCAAATAAAACCGATGACGAGGGGAGGTTTTGTCACGATTTTGCCATTGCCTATGACCTCACTCAGATTGTTCACGAACCCACCCGTGTGCCCGACACACCCGGTCAATATGCAAGCCTTCTAGACCTTTTCCTCACATCTTCCCCTGAGCTGTGTTCATGTTCTGTTCTATCTCCTCTGGGATCCTCTGACCACTCTGTTGTAGCAGTTAAGATAAAAATTAAATGTAATAAGTCTTCAGACGTACCTCTCCACCGTACTGTATATTGATACTCTATGGATGACTGGGATAGCTTCCGTATATTCATATCTGACCTACCTCTGCATTCCATGTTTAAAAAGGATGTGTCCTCTATAGTATCAGACCTGACCGAATGGTTAATTATAGGCATAGACCGATTCATACCATCCAAAAAATTCCCTGAATGTGCTGCTGTCATCGCGCACAGAAATCACTTTTTCCATAGCTACCAACGTAATAGATGTACTGAGACTAAAGCTGCTTTCAGGACTGCCAGCAATCACTGTAAAAGAGTAATAAAACATGCAAGAGAGCTATATGCTCAGTCTGTTAAATCCAAAGTAGCTGAGCAGCAGCTTGGTTCCCACCAGTTCTGGCAAATAGCAAACAGGATCTTGAACAGAAGTGTGTGTTCTATCCCAACTATCATCAATGGACCTGAGGTCATCTAGTCAGCATCAGACAAGGCCAGACTATTTGCCAAGAACTTTGCAGCTAATTCTACCCTATGCGACAATGACCATCAACTCCCTGTATTTCCTCCTATAACAGACAACATGCTATGCAACATACAAATATCTGTGCGTGAGGTCGCCAAGCTAATCAAGAACTTTGATTCCAGTAAAACAACTGGCCCTGATGGCATTCCAGTTATAGTGCTGAAAAAGCTCCAACCAGAACTTGCCCCCATACTTACAAAACTGTTTAAGCGTTGCCTTAAGGAGAAGTGCTTTCCAACACCCTGGAAAACCTCATCAGTATGCCCTGTATTTAAGAATTCAGCTGAAAAGTCATCTCCCTCTCAGTACAGACCAATAAGTCTCCTGTGTGTCATGAGTAAGTTGTCGGAATCCATATTAAATAAAGAAGTAGTCAACCACCTCAACAGAAACAAGCTTCTTAGTGACATGCAATATGGTTTCCGCTCTGCAAGATCTACAGCAGATGTGCTAACGGTTATATCACACAGGATTAGTGAATCTCTTGACAAAGGTTTCCTTTCCAGGGCAATTGCTCTTGACATATTGAAGGCCTTTTCGATAAGGTGTGGCATAAGGGCCTACTTCACAAGATTTCCAGCTACAGTATTACTGGAAATGTTTTCTCAATCATTAAATCATTTCTCTCCGATAGGTTCATAAGAGTAGTGGTTGATGGGCAGAAATCAGAGGCTCACAGTATTAATGCTGGAGTCCCCCAGGGGTCCATCCTGGGCCCAACTCTCTTCCTGATCTACATCAATGATCTCCCAAAACACATACTTAAATCATTCGCTGACATCTATGCTGATGACATGACCATCTATGGCAACACATCAAAGGCCGTAAATGACAAAGTTCTCTCTAATTTTCTCTCCTCTGATCTTGAGCACGTGGTACAATGGGAGAAGAGGTGGCTGGTCACTTTTAATGCATTCAAAACCAAGCTTCTATCTTTACATCATCAATGCTCTGATCCCCATCTGGCATCAATTGAAATGGATGGCTCTCGTCTTGGAGAGGTTCCATGTTTTGACAAGCTTCTGGGTTTGACCTTTAGTCCTGATCTGAAATGGAACACGTACATCAAATCTGTTGCCAGGGATGCTAGGAAAATGGTGGGATCCTTCTACCGCTCCAGAAGATATCTCACTACTGATGCAATTCTCTATTTGTATAAAAGCCAAGTACGTCCAAGGATAGAGTACTGCTGCCACATCTGGGCAGGAGCTGCTAAAAACAGCCTATCCTGCCTTGACAAAGTACAAAATAGACTTCGTGGTTTAGTAGGGGATGCCCTTTTCTCTTCCCTGCAACCTCTCTCCCACAGAAGAGACGTTGCAAGCCTGTCTTTGTTTTATCGCCATTTCCATGGCAGGAGCTTGTCTGAGCTCCAATCCCTCGTTCCCCCTCGCCAATCTTTCACGAGAAACACCCGTCTGGCTGAAACTACTGTCAATAATTTTCTCCACTCTTTATCTGTGCCTAAATCCAAACGTAGATTCCATGAGCAAAGCTTCTTTCTTAGAACTGCACGCCAGTGGAACTCTCTGCCGCTTGCCTGTTTCCCACCTGACTACAACTTGGACGTCTTCAAGTCCAACATAAACAAACTCCTGACAAACCGCCCCCTTAAGTAAGACACTCTATCAAAACTCCCAATACTAATGATTACTACAATACTATCTCATTGATTACTGTACACGCAATAACCCTTATCCCTGAGTGGCCTTCAGGCCTTGATAAGTGGTGACCCCATGAAAAAAATAAATAAATAAAAAAGTCTCCACATACGTGAATGTTAGCTGAAGGATAAGCAGATAGGATGTGGTCAATTTTCTCAGATATGCTTTTAAAGATAGTAACTCCGCTGTTGTGGGGGCGATAGAGAGTAAATATAAACACAGTAGTGTGAGCAAGTGCAACCCGGAAGCACATATAAGGTAAGTTAGGATCTTCTCTGGAGAGTTGAAAATTGAATTCATGAATCACAACCCATAATGTTAACAAAACAACATGAATGTTCAATTATTTATTTTCACTTTAATTATGTACTACCACCACTACTACTAACATTATTATGTAAGGATGCATGTAGGGAGGGGGCGGTAATAGGTATCCGAGTGTTTTAGGGGAGCGTTTGCTGAAAAAGGTTGGGAAACCCTAGTCTAAACGAATCGGTCATCCACTAGATTCAAGTGTTTCTGGTGGACTGTACCTACCAAGTCCAGGTGAATGGCAGCCTGCATCCAGAATGGCAGCCTGTCTCAGCCTGGGCACTAGCAGTGGAATTTTTCAAGAGTTGGTGCTTGAACCATTTTTTTCCTCCTATTCATCAATGAGATGCCGAATGGCATTGGTGGTAATGTGCTGTTGTTTGCTAACGACGTCAAGCTGGTGGTCTGCCGTGAGCAGATTGGTCTTCTTCAATGGAGTCTTTAGGAAGTGGTAAACCGTATGGAATCTCGACCTCAACATGGAAAATGTTGCCACATTGCAGTTGGCAATTCATTAGAGTTGCCACTTATTTTTGTGCACTGTACAAAACTCTCTGGCAGATGTTGAAGAGACCACAGACCTCGGGACGCTAGTTGATTCCACCTTCAAACCTTAGAGTCACTGCACTTGGGCTGCCAACAAGGCAAAAGTACCCTTTTTCTTATCAAGCACTTCTTTGCTAAGCTCGCTCTTCCCTATGTACATATTGTTTGTATAACCTGTGTTGGAGTATGGTATCCAGGCATTGTCTCCCTACCTGACTCATGCCATTCAACATCTGAAGTGAGTGCAGAGGCTAGTAACCCAGTCAGTGCAAGGTTTTCATAACTTTCTTTATGAGATCCATTTACAGTGGCTGAGCCTTTCCTCACTGAAGTGCCGTAGATTGAGGAGCGACCTAATTTTGGTTTATAACCTTCTTCGTGGCCATGACAACCTCTCTTGGGATCTTCTCTTCATCCCAGCACCCAAACGTGGGCTGAGAGGACACAACCTGAAGCTGTTTAATCGAAGATTTCGGCTAAACCAACGCAAAAGCCACATTTTCAATCCACATATCGTCTCCTTGGAATAGACTGCCGCTTGAGGTTGTCATCACACGAACAACAGATCAGTTAAAGACAGGGTTGGACAGGTGCTGGTCAACAGTATTTCTGACCATCAAAATTTGCAGTAACTCCCTCCTCTCTCTTTGTTTCCTTTCCTTCATTTTTTTTTTCTTTTCCTGCTCCCTTCTTAACAGCGACGAAACATGTAATACTTTAACATATGCCGAATAAAATGAATTGAATTGAATTTGAATATTCAGCATTTTTTCTCAAATTTTTTCTCTGGCCACGAACTTTAACGCTTATTAATTTTCCTCTCCACAATTGACCAATTAAATATATATATTTCTTGTTGTCTCTTGGTCTTACTGATTCTAGGACAAGAATTCATCTGGTCTGGGAGTGTATCCAGCTGTGCTGTTATACTCGAGGTAACATCACCATTCCTCATACGAGCCATTTGTGTGACCGTATCGAGGGGATCTTATTTGTGCTTTGAATACTGTATTATTTGAAATATTTGGTCAAAATTTACTCATAAAGAAAAGTATCCTAATATCAGGTTGTCCTGACAAACTCTTCGACAAAGTAACCGAAGACACTCGAGGATGATGTCCAGTAGATAATTCAAACTCTCTTATATATACTACAATAGTGAAAAAAATATATATCAAGGGAAGACAAGATAAAATAAATTAAGAGTTATCTCCCATTGTGTTTTTCTCTTTGTTTCCATCTTTTTATAATTGCTTTAGAAAGGATAAAGTTTTTGTGTTTTTTTTTAAGTGATCAGTATGCAATATTGGGTGCTTGTTACGATAGAATCGACAGATCGATTTTTTTTTTTTAACTATGTTGTTTTAAGCAAAAAAAAACAGTATGTACTTAATTGTTGTGTCGAAAATAGTAATATATTCAACAATTACGAAAATTCATTGAATAGGCCAACTGCTATTGTGTTTTTAGTAAAAAAACAAAGTGTCTACCGCTATGGTCTTAAAAAAAGTCCGCCATTAAAGTGTCAAAAAGGGAGATAAGTATTCCCCTGTATTTGCAATCTTCCAGGTGTTTTCATCTAGGAAAAAAAAACATTTCGCCAATTTTCCTTTTAACTATAAATAATTTTCTATTCAATGAATTTTCGTAACTTTTGGATATATTACTATTTTCGATATGACAAATAAGTATTGTTGCTTTTGCTTAAAACAACATATTTAAAAAAATCCATCTGTCGACTCTATCTTAACCCTACCAGACTTGAGATACTGAACCTAATTTGCCCTTGTGCTTGGCCTCCTCGGCAAAATTGTAAAATGCGCCTCCATCCCTCATCAACCACACCAGAATCTCTCCTATCACTTGGTTAAGTGACACGTCCCCTACTTTGAACACTCGATTTTGATCTAGGCCCACTTGCATCATCAGAATTATCATCACTTTCTCCTTCATCAATATATTCATCATCACTAGCGTTACTTGATTCAAAAACATACGTCTGATCAAATTCGCCTTCATCTGGATCAGAAATGGTAACTTTATCCAACACTTGTTGCATCGTGAAACTCCTTCGTCTCGCTCTTTTACCTGTCAGAGTGCTTGGTTCTTCACTAGCTCGCTTCATGGCTACTTTAGTCTACAAAACAATTCACAACTCCACCAAAACAAAGGAAGCCATTTGCAGAACGTGAGGCTTGCATTAAATCAAGGCTAAGCAGCGATTGGGTAGCTATTTTTAGCTCTTTGACAACACAAAAACATGTTCTCGGAAAAATACCGGTTTAGCGGTAACTCGTTATATAGCATTTTCAGCAATTACCGGTATATCGGTAACTCAGTCTGGTAGAGTTAACAAACACCTACTATTGTTACATCTTGTTGGGTCAAAAAAAAATTAATTCGTCTAATTAATAAATTTAATTTGGCTAATTAATAAAATTAATTTGGCTAATTAAAAAAACTAATTTGGCTAATTAATAAAATTAACTAATCCATAGCAAACATGAAACCAGTCTCAGATGAATTTTTTGCACATATCTTTTTTTTCTATATTAATAAAAATTAATTTGTCTAATTAATAAAATTAATTTGGCTAATTAATAAAATTAATTTGTCTAATTAAAAAAATTAATTTGTCTTATTAATAAAATTAATTTGTCTGATTAATAAAATTAATTTGGCTAATTAATAAAATTAATTTGACTAATTCAAAAAATTAATTTGGCTAATTAATAAAATTAATTTGTCTAATTAATAAAATTAATTTGGCTAATAAAAAAAATTAATTTGTCTAATTAATAAAATTAATTTGTCTAATTAATAAAATTAATTTGACTAATTCAAAAAATTAATTTGGCTAATTAATAAAATTAATTTGTCTAATTAAAAAAATTAATTTGGCTAATTAATAAAATTAACTAATCCATAGCAAACATGACACCAGTCTCAGATGAATTTTTTGCACATATCTTTTTTTTCTATATTAATAAAAATTAATTTGTCTAATTAATAAAATTTATTTGGCTAATTAATAAAATTTATTTGGCTAATTAATAAAATTAATTTGGCTAATTAATAAAATTAATTTGGCTAATTAAAAAAATTAATTTGTCTTATTAATCAAATTAATTTGGCTAATTAATAAAATTAATTTGGGTAATTAATAAAATTAATTTGGCTAATTAATAAAATTAATTTGTCTAATTAATAAAATTAATTTGGCTAATTAATAAAATTAACTAATCCATAGCAAACATGAAACCAGTCTCAGATGAATTTTTTGCACATATCTTTTTTTCTATATTAATAAAAATTGATTTGTCTAATTAATAAAATTAATTTGGCTAATTAATAAAATTAATTTGGCTAATTAATAAAATTAATTTGGCTAATTAATAAAATTAATTTGGCTAATTAATAAAATTAATTTGGATAATTAAAAAAATTAATTTGTCTTATTAATAAAATTAATTTGGCTAATTAATAAAATTAATTTGGCTAATTTATAAAATTAATTTGGCTAATTAATAAAATTAATTTGTCTTATTAATAAAATTAATTTGGCTAATTAATAAAATTAATTTGGCTAATTAAAAAAATTAATTTGTCATATTAAAAAAATTAATTTGGCTAATTAATAAAATTAATTTGGCTAATTAATAAAATTAATTTGTCATATTAAAAAAATTAATTTGGCTAATTAATAAAATTAATTTGGCTAATTAAAAAAATTAATTTGTCATATTAAAAAAATTAATTTGGCTAATTAATAAAATTAACTAATCCATAGCAAACATGAAACCAGTCTCAGATGAATTTTTTGCACATATTTTTCTTATTTTCTATATTAATAAAATTATCTTATCACTTCCACTGTCTGTGTATGTGAATTTCTCGGCAGATATGCAGTAGGTTGTAAAGATAACCTCTGACCCCGGCATAACGAAAAGGGACAGCTTTTTTAGATCATACTGTTGTGGCATCACCTTGTTGCGGGGCTACGTTGAAACCCACAGTCTCGCAAGAAATGGAAACAAAGATAAAAATATGGAGAGCTGACAACCAATACAGAGATGACTGCAGGCAGCTGGATAAATTATTTAAAATTTATTTTTATAAAAGATTGTAAATGAATGAAAAGAGAAGATAAGAAAGTTTCCTCTTAATTGAAAGTCTCTACCTGCAACTAAGGTGATTGATTGACTGAAAAGATGTAAAAAATGAAAGTTAACCAGTCTTTTTACGAAGAATTAAATATAGAAAGTCCACCGCTTACTTAGCGGAGAGATAGAAAAGGGTAAAAATAAAAAGTCCATTAGGGTTGCAAGTCCATATCAACGTGGAGGAGTTAACTGACGGGCACGCGTGTGTTTAACGTCCAAACGCGGACGGGTCGATGCTGATGTTTACGCCATGGTGTTCAAAGGGCGACCTCGTATGGGCGAAAAATGCCCTTTTTATGCTTGTCCGACCGGCTCCAGGGAGGCCTTCAGAAAAAAACGTTTTTTTTAAATTTGTTTTCCTTGTAATCCGATTGGATGAAAAGAATAGCATTCTTATGACGTAAGATGCTTTAAATGACGTCCGCACGAATAACTGAAATTTCGTTTAAGAACCACCGAATTTGCTTGGGTGGGGAAAGACAATGTACATGCAGCTGAAACGATGTTTATACATCCATGCGTGCGCAACTGGGTTTTACTGTTGAGGCAGTGTGCCATTATTTTGTCTGGGAGTAGATTCGACGCGCATGCGTCGGGGCTACGACAACCTAAATAAATGTAAATTCATTAGTTTCATTTTCTAAATTTAACTAAATGGTAACTAATATATTATTTTCTTTCTAAATCATGTTAATAAACATTAAACAATAAATTCATAAATAAAGAATGTTTGGTTAATTTTCACTTAATTTCCACCTTAACAATCACTATTAAATTGACCACTTATATAGGTTTTCGCGTATGCTGAAAATGAATATCGCATTTAAATTTGTCGCAAACAATAGTTTTCCGGATATTAAGCCATGTAATTTCTTATGTTATCACTGATGGTCATTTTCGTATGCTCAAATGCAAACGCTCGCAGATTTTTGATGGTGGTGGTAGCAGTGGAAGAAAAGTATTTACAGACTCTACTGTTAGTATAAGCAATATCGCCTGAAGAGGTTTCTAGTTACTTGTAACTGGCTAACTGAAACATGCTCATGAATGTGTAGTGACATATAAATGCTTATGTAAAACAAATAAAAAATATAGTAAAAAAATAATTATATATATATATATATATTCAAGCAAATATTATTAAATGAAATGGAGACACTTTGCTTTATGATTCTTTTTTTTAATTTTTCGATTTTCCATATAAACTTTTTTATATCAAAATCAAAAATGTATCTTCACTTAACGCCGTTTACTGTGTATTTTAGTTTTCACTTTTAATTCTCATTTTCACTCCGTCGCACTTTTACTTCAACACCTAAAGAAGATTTGTGGACGAATCGAAAGCGCTCGTGACAGCAACAATTATGGAACTTTTTTATTAATATTTTTAATTTTGTGTATAAAAAGATTATACAGAAAATCAAAAAATTAAGAAAAATAATCATAAAACAAAGTGTCTCTGTAGCATTTAATAATATTTCTTGAATGAAAAAACGCTGCCTAAATATACCAATATATATATATATATATATATATATATATATATATATATATATATATATATATATATATATATATATATGTATATATAGTCATCCACATACAGTAGCGTTTTGCTGTATCTCGCTAGATTCAGCTACTCTGATGAGTCATAGACGACAGTGGATAATTATATTTTAAAAACAATACATATGCGGCTCCCCATTAGGGGGTACCAAATTAGTCAAAGGCAAAATTATTCCCAACTAGCATTTAGGTAAAAATGCACTTTCATATAAATAATTGAATTCATTCAAAAAGTATCGCTTACAAAAACAAACAAACAAACAAAATCTACATAAAAACACAATACGTTAGTATTTGTCCAAGATAGCTCAGTGGAAGAGGTTTAGGCTTCTTATCATGGGATCCTTATTTTCGAATTTCGCTAGATTCAGCCACTCTGATGAGTCATAGACGACGAAACATGATTATATTTTAAAAATTATATATATATATATATATATAACTACTTCATTTATTCACATAAATTTAATATACGAAAGTATAGATTTATGCGTAAACTTTAAGTATTTACTTCAAAAGTGCTCAATACGTAGGTAGAGCTAGTTAGTAATTTATAAAATATATATGGCGATTAAGCTACACTGAATATTCTGCATTTCATCCAACTATAGGATTCGTCAGGCTTATGCCTGTTGTATTTTTATACTTTATAAGCCTGACGAATCCTATAGTTGGATGAAACGCAGAATATTCAGTGTAGCTTAATCGCCATATATATTTTATAAATTACTATATATATATATATATATATATATATATATATATAGTCATCCACATACAGTACAGTTTCACAGCTCATCAGCGGGGCTAGACAAGCAACTACCTCAAGCCACATCTGAAACATGGCCACCTAGACCACAGTCAGCCCTTCTAACCGTTACGCTGTGTGTGTGTGTGTGTGTGTGTGTGTGTGTGTGTGTGTGTGTGTGTGTGTGTGTGTAGATGTGTACGAGTTGACAAAGGCTGGATATGTGAGTCATTGAGTCCTTTTCTTTGCAACCAGCTCCTTCACTCCCTACCGGGTTAGAGGAGAAGAGCGTAAGTCTGGTGTCTTTCAGATTCAGCTGGTGAAGACTGGAGAAAATTGATTTTGTCGATCTGTTCTCTTAGCAATTTCTAATTTCGCACAGGCTTACCACTTTCACATATATGTGTTACTGTTTGAGGTTTGCTTGAAAATACTATAAGTTCACATGATCTCCCAAATCACATTCTAAGATCATTTGTAGACATTTATGCTGACGACATTACCATCTATAACAAAACTTCAAACGAAGTTCTGTCTTTTTCTTTTTTTTTTTTTAATAAAACTAACTTTAATTCTAAAATTTCGATATCGATGTTTACCTAACTTTTATTATAAAAGTTGCATTTTTATACTTTATTATTTATGAAAATTACCAACACCTGATGTTTGGAAAACAGTCCATAATATATATTTCATTATAAAAGTTCTATTTTTGTGTATAAAAAGAATAAAACAGTTCATAAATATAAAAAAGAAACAAAAAAAAACAGTCCATTAAGTTCAAATAAAGCCTGCTTGAATAAAACTTCTAAAAAAAAAAAAGGGTACATTCTATACAGTTTTAGTCATCCGTAGCTAAAAATTTGTCCGACGTCACTTCCGCCAGATGGCTTTGTAAACACAGGGGCGGTAGGTGTGTCAGAAACTAACCTTACGAATGCGTGAAATATATTGAATAATTCGACCCCCAGTCTTTCCAAGCTAATAACTACTCGAAAAATGTAATTCAACCCCTAATTTTTTTTTTTCAATTAAAGGAGTAAGGACCAAGATTTCATTTAAAAATAAAAAAAAAATTTTAAATTAAAAAAACAACGTGGTTTAAAAAAAAGAAAAAAAAAGAAGAAGTTTTAAACTTTGGACTTTACAGGTAAATTTCTAAAAAAAAAAAAAACACTACTTTTTTGTTTTAAATTTGAATACATTTTTTATTGATCTTTTATCTTCAATTTGTGATATCTAAAACTTCGGTGCGTAAATCAATTATTTACTTTTTAATAGACATTTCAAAATGGGGGAGGGGGCGTGAATTAAAAAAAAAAACGTTTGTCTAAAATATTATATTCGGTTTATTGGAAGGAGTATAAAATTTCACATTGACCCTGAAAATATCGTAAAAATTGAATCAATAGAAAAATTTGGATAGATTTTTAAAGTTTAAAAATACTTCGCTCTTAAAATTCAATTGATTTCATTAGTTTTTTGTTTTTTTTTTAATAAAAAAATAATATTTCTATTACTTTTTATACAACTTTAATAGTTTGTTTTGGAAGTATAATCCATAAAGAAAATAAACAACACACTTTTAAAAGAGAAATTACGAGTTTTTTATATTTTATTCGCAGTTTCGTGTTAGGGGTGTCAAAAATTCCCAAAAAATTCTGATACACAGGGATGCGGATCGTGGCCTATATCGTTTTATTTCTGGTTTCACGATGAATGCCCTGGAAAAATGCCTTTCTAATCATATTTACCAGTTTTAAAATATTCTATTATTCTGCATAACAGCCAAAGTTCTTTTGCTGATTTTAAAACTGCTTAAACATGAATGCGAAGGGATTTTCCGGTACTTGTGCATTTAACGAACCAGACGTAACTCAGCATTTGCTCGGCTTTGTCCGGCGCATGACGTCAACAGCCGGATAAAACCGAGCGTTGACGATAAAATAAAAACAACGCTACAACAAAATAACTGTACAATGAAATTGTAAAATGTAGAAACATAAAAAAATTAAATAAGTAAAAAAAAAAAGCAAAAACCTATCGTTCATTTATGTTTTTTTTTATTATTATTATTGTTTGAAATTGTTTTCTGTTTTCAAAATAAATACATATAAAACAAGTTTGGTTTTTTTTTTGTTAAATAATAGGAAACTTTTTTGTCTGAACTTTGTTTTTTGTTTTTTTTTTCAATTTTTAACCTAAAAAAACATTGTCTATGTCTTAAACACGTAAAAGTTAATTTTTTTTTTTTTTGCAACTCTTTATGTCAAATAAATGAAAAAAGCCTTAAAAAGGGCAATAAAAATTATTGGGGGGGGGGCAAGAACAAGGACTTTTTTTTGCCAGAAACAAGGATTTTTTTTTTTTATTTATTAGTGGAAGGAGGGTTTCGGCGTTCCTATTTGGTACAGTGACCAAGAAACCCTCCTATTCGGCGGGGGTCGTATCCACCGAAGACCCATACCACACCGACACCGGCACACACCAGTGTCAAAAGTCTGCCGACGTTTTGTTTTCTGCGGTTAAAAACGGACTCGTCGATTTCTACCGTATGGCCTGGGCCTCCAATCTGCCGGGGATTCCTAAGAAAATAGTCCTTGCGACCCTGCATATATCACGCAGGAAAATTTTCCAATCCACGATTGTGTGGCGAGAACGTAACCCACATTCGCGATGGAGATTTTTTGTAGATGCCATCTCGAACGCCCATAAGTATATTATTTTTTATTATACATGCGATGGTTAGTCGGGATTTTGAGAAGAAGGTCCCAATCCTAATGGAGGTCCATCGACGACATGTTACACTTCTACACCTCCAACCGTAACCGTCGGAAAGGCTTGTTCTCTTTGCAAGTACACAATCCTGGCCAAAAGTTTAGTGCAATGCAGCCTCTGGGGTCTGGAGCTGGTCCGCAAAGTTTATAATATTCATTATTATTTTGTGAGTTATCTTTAAAACAACATTTTTTTTAACTCTCTTCAAATAAGCGTTTGTTGTGACACTCTTCCAATTGATAGCGAAATTCTCGTCTGCTTAATCGGCAACGCTCGGTTATGTCCGGCTGTTGACGTCATGCGCCGGACAAAGCCGAGCAAATACTGAGTTACGTCTGGTTCGTTAAATGCACAAGTACCGATTTTCCAATATATTCATCCTTAAGCAGAAGGGTCACCAGAAACCGGAAATCAATAAAACACGCAGAACTTGGGAATAAAATACTTATTTCTGTGGAGCTGGATATTTCCCTACATAAAAAAACGACCTTGTGTCAAATTTTGCTCTCATGTGCTAGCAAATAAATAGCAACCTTAAACTGAAATATTTCCAACGAGAATAAATTTTCTAGACATAATTTTACTTACAATCTGCAATCCAATTTATATATATTAATAATCGCAACAGACAACAACAGTAAAAAAAAAAAAAAAAAAGTCTTACATGGTGTTGTCACGTTTTCAACTGTTGTGTTTTTTAGCGAATCATAAACAAATTTCGTTTCCAGGAAGTGACGTCACGATACGTCACATCCGCTTCCGTACACAACCATAATGGATGAAATCGGTATTCTCGTTGTTGAAAAGGTAAACTTTATTCATTTTTAATGAATTTATCACCATTCACAGCGTTAAAATGATAATTATTGTGCTTTAAAGCATCTTCCTGAACTATCTGCATATATAAAATGATTAACGGTTATATTTTAAATGGTGTCGGTAGCTGACTTAATTGTGCAAGTCATCTCTTGTGTTTAATAATGGTGGTTACTGGTTCGCCGGGAACGCGTGAATAGCGAATTCTTTAAAATAAAACCGATTTTATGTCTATCAAAAGTGGATTTTTAATGTATTTCTTTCATAGTCTAGATTCTATTTAGTAGAGCCTGGAATTAGTATTAAATATATTCGTAAAAACGGAGAGGTTTTGGTAAAGTTTAATTGAAGAGAAATTATATAGGCTATTTGTTTTTCCCCTTTTTCCTGAGACTTTCACGTCATTATGTTGGCTTATCAGAATCAATATGATCTTTCTTTATTCATTTGATCGAACATTTAAAAAGAAAATGATTATATTTATGTTTCGATGTTTAGTATTCATGGAGAATATAGACCGTGCTGAAATAATAACATTATTTAGAAACCAGAGAGAGGGGCGTTTTGTAACTGTACTTTCACCTAATAATTTAATAAAATGGAGACAACGTAAAAATTAAATTTAAGTTGAAAGACTTATCTGAATCACTAGTACGGTTCGTATACTGCATAAGTAATCTATGTTTTATTATATTATGAACTTTTGAATATGGTAATTTATTTCCTGTTTTATGCAGAAAAATATCTATATTTCTCGTATCTCCTCTACGTGACTTGCGTATTATTTATTTATTTCACTATTATTTTTTTTTTTAATTTTAAAAATCCAATTCCTATTTTTAAATCGAATCCACCAGAATGCATTTTGACTTTTTTGTAAACAAGCCGGCCATCTTTGGTTAATAATGTTATTATTTCAGCACATTCCGTAAACTGTAAAAGTACAAAAAAAAAAAAAAATCGAAATTTGAAAATAATTTTGAAGCATTTAAACTGTCGAATAGTTATTTCTAACTTTAAAATTCTTGATAAGTCCTCACTCATGTGTTGACAGTTTTGAAAGCTATTTGCATCCAATTCTATATGCACACCCACCGGGGACCGGGCATTTTGCTACATAGACAACAAAACAAAAAAGTGCTAAAAAAAATAAATAAATAAAATACAAGTAAATGTTACCAACTTGGCCTTTTGGTCAAGATCAAAGTGTAGTATCTGTTCTTCAGATGCTGTACTTCCATTTCTTGTTCTCTTTTGGTGGAGGAGAAATCCTTCACGACTGAGACCATTTTTATTTTTGTACCTTTTCTCCACGTTAAAAAACGACCCTGGTGTCTAACTCTGTCCCGTGGGGAAGCATAGTAAATAGGTACCTACTTGGATAAGTTGGTACTAGTGCAGAGAGTGATCCGGACGTAAATAATGTTATTATTTAAAAAGCCATTCTTAACATGGGGAGGGGAGGGTGTTTTGTATCTATTCTATACTTCAACCTTACAATTGAATAAAAAAAACATATAAAACTTTAAATAAACTTGGAAATACGATATTAAAAAAAAGCGCGGGGATCACTCTCTGCCTGCACTAGCACCGATAAGTTCTTGTCTTGATTTGTTTTTAAAGGGTTTATATATTTTAAAACTGTTGGAAAAAAAAAAAAGTCATATAACTAAGAGTAGCTAACCTGAAGTGAGGTTGCGAAAAAAATACAATCTTCTTCGCGACCTTCTTCTCAGGTCTTGTAACCACAGTAACATAAAAAGAATAATAACTGACTCTTCACAAAGGAGGAAGGTTTTTATAACAATTTACCTTACTCTATTAGCATAAATAACCACAATGCTATTGTTCTTCTTGATTGTTGGAAGACCATCCTCACCTCCGGCAGCTACACTCAGGTAAGCTATGTATTATTTACCACACTCTCCCAACAAAAGAAAAAAAAAAAAAAAAAAAGAAAAGAAAAGTGCATTTTATGTATATATATATATATCTTCATAAAAAAAACTAAGTTGGCGTGACCCTGCTGGGGGACTAACAGGTGCTAGGCCTCAGTCAAGGGCCACCTGGAGGTAACAGTGGTTCAGGGTACCCTCATTCTGTCCCTTAGCCTAGGCCCCGCTGTCGGTTGTAGTTTATAGTCCTACCCAAGACTACTTCTATTGATCGGGTAACAGACTAGGTCTACACCTTCGTCTCCTTTTAGGTGCACAATCACTGCAGTACCATTTCTGTCTAGCGGGTGGAGCCAAGTCAATTCCAACACACTCAAAATGATACCACTCATCACAGGAATCGCAGCATATCATATCTTGGTTCCCTGGAGGTCTATTGCAGGCAGGACACAACCAAATGGTGCCATCTCCTTCCAAAAATGAACTAGAGGATTCCTGGTTTTGACTGCTACCTGCAGCAACAGGTGAGGATGCACCCGCCTGATTTGGTTCACTTTCCCCAAGATCATCATCAGATTGTGAAATTTCTATTGGATATAAATTCTTCAGTGAATGGACGTTCACCACACCGTCGCCCTGTCTGACATGAGCTGTCCTCACCACTCCATCTTGTCCTGGGAGAACCTCAAGTATAGTACCCAACATCCAAAAGGGTCGTGGTTTTAAAGGGCTCTTGACCAAGACTACATCATTTCTTTTAATGCGATTCTGAAACGGTATCCGAGATCTTCCTGGCATCCTTCCTCTAAAATCCAGGAGGTACTCCTTGTACCACAGTTCTCTAAATCTTGACAACCATTCATTTCGTAATCCAATCGTCTCGATCAACCTTCTCCGGCTGGGAGGAACCATGGTGGAGAGATCATCTCTTCCCAACGGTACCAATAGACCAGGGCTTTTATTGGGTCTAATAAACATATTGGGTATGATAATCATTGGTTGCCTGTCAGCGGACTCTTGATAAGTAAGGGGCTTGTTGTTTACAGCCCGCTGAATATCTGAGACAATAGTTAGGAAGGTATAATAATCTACCTTACCCCTACCAATAACCTTGTATAGGCAAGATTTTAAAGTCTTGATGCTACGCTCCCATACACCTCCAACCCAGGGGGAAAATAGAGGAATTGTCTCCCACTTAATGTTACATGACCCAAATTTGGCCTGGTAGTCCTGGAGAAGACAAAGGCGCTTAAACAGTCTTCCACTACCCAGAAAGGTTTTTGCGTTGTCGCTGAGAATTGACTCTGGAACACCATGTGCATTAGTAAATCTGACTAGAGCCTGAAAAAAGGACAATATACTCATGTCAGGCACCACCTCTATATGCACTGCACTTACACTCAAACAAGTGAACAACAACAGATACATTTTCTTCTCACTGTTACCCTCCTTCACCCAAAAATGTCCTGTGAAGTCCACTCCAGTATTCCTATAAGGAACCTCAAATTCGACACGAGAAGTTGGTAGATTGGCCATGTTCTCAGGCAGTACCGGCCTAGAATTGTATCTTTTACACCTTGTGCAGGAATTCAGGGCATTTTTGACTGCCTGCCTCCCTTGAGGCACCCAGTATCCTTGACATCTCAATTCCGTTAAGGTTGATCCTGTACCCAGATGGGAACATTTAAGATGGCAGTCTAATATTATAAGTCGGGTCAGGTGATGATTCTTGCCCAGCAACAAGGGATTCTTAACTTCATAAGAAAACTGAGAAGACCTGTCCAGCCGTCCATGCGAGCGGATCAACCCTTCCTCATCCAGAAAAAGATCTAGTGCTCGAACACGATTAGGTGCAGGCCTTACCATAGGATTCCGCAGGTAATTCAATTCAGCCATAAATTCCTGCTGTTGCGAACATTTTATTAAGTAAATTGCGGCTTTCTTGTTGTAGTTGTCTTCCCTTTTCCTCATCAAGCCGATGAATCGGAAGACTAAAGAAGTTACCCTCAACAAACGGGTAAACGTAGAGAACCGCCGTATGGAGATCACCGAAGCACACTCCTCATCCACAATCACCGCAAAATTTGTTGATGAACGAACAATCTGCTGGCACCTATCATCAAGACAGGGCAACTCCTGCTCCGGCCAAGTCAAGACCCCACCGCGCAACCAAGAAGGGCCATGGTACCAAAAGTCAAAGTTGTCTCGGAACTTCCTTATCGTTAATCCACGAGTGATCAAGTCAGCCGGGTTTTCGGTGGTAGAAACATACCTAAAGGTCGGCCTGATGCCGTAATTCGTTTCCAAATCCAAGCTCATTAGCAGCACATCCTTTAACCTGTTTCTAGCAAAGATGCTTTTACTAGTCATTGTTTCTGATAAAATCCATGACAATACTACTTGTGCATCTGTTACCACACACAACCTAGAAGGGCGGACACCCTTGCATCCTACCAAGATAGTGGGCAAACACTTCAGAGCAAGAAATACCGCCATTAGTTCTAAAGTTGGTAATGTCTTATCCTTCACTGGAGCCACTCGTGCTTTGGCAAAGATCAATGCAGAATTGTTGTCCTGAACATAGTAGGCTGCAAAACCATATGCTTCTTTAGAAGCGTCACAAAACAGGTATAACTCTCCAGTTCGGTTCCCGTCATGGGCCTGTCTGCAGAAATGCATGTCACTCAATTTAGATAAGTCTTCTGCCAGATTCCTCCAAGAAGACTGAAACTCTGGAGAGACTTCATCATCCCATTGCACGCCCCGCTTCCATAATTCTCCCACCAAAATCCTACTCCTTATAGTCACAGGCAGGCAAAGAGATAAGGGATCAAATACCTTTGCCGATTCTGAAAGGATTCGCCTCTTAGTAGATGCACTCGGATCACACTTAACAGGAGCAGTGCGGAGCTTTTCTGAAATAGGATCATACCGGTACCCGAGCACCATCTCCCATCCGGCCTCATGAGTACTCAATGTACCATCTTTCCCCATCTCCTCCCTAAGGCTGTCGCAGTTTGAGTTACAGGACTGCACCACAAATCCACCTTCCTGCAACCGCCTCCTAACCTGGGAATACAGCCTTACAAGCTTTGCTGGGTCAGACTCAGTAACCACCAGGTTGTCGACATAGAATTGGTTCTCCATCGCAACTCGACATTCATCAAAGGGATATTGGGCTGCATGAAACTTCAAGATACTTCCCAATATAAAGGGACTCGAGGTGAACCCGAAAATCAATGTGGCATAGCGGAAACATCGAAGGCGATCACCATCCTTCACAAAAAAACAGAACCTGTTCTTGTCTGCCTCCAGTGCAAGGCGAACCATCAAGAAAGCTTTCCTGATGTCTGCAATCAAGACAAACTTATTCGATCTAAAAGACATCAACAGGTCCAACATATCTCCTGTCATATTCACACCAGAGTATGCAGCCTTGTTAAGAGAGGCAGAGTTACCGACCTTCAAGCTACAGTTAAATACAGGCCTGATTTTAGTAGTAGCTGCCGGATCCGTCTTGAAAACTGGCCGATGAGGCACCCATACATAGTCCACAAAATTTTGAGGATCCACCTGTATTTCCTCTATGATACCCTCTTGTAGCTGCTGAAGGAATACATCTACATACTCCTGGTACAGCCCCTTCTTCTCCAGGCTCCTGACCACACGATCCAAAACGTGCAAAGCAATAGCATGATTGGAAGGAACCAGAGCCAGCTTATCTGCATGCCAGGGTAATTGCACATGATATTTACCATCCCTGAATATTATAGATTCCTGGAACTGCCGAATCATACCCTGATCATATCCTGAAATCTCTTCTCCGTCCTGAATGCCCAATGACTCAATGCTGAACATTTTCTCTAATCCTCTTTCCACATCGCTAGAGGGAAAGACATCCACCCAGGGGTCCGCATAGGTAGGGTCGGCTTCCAGGATGAAGCAAACATGCGATGATTCCACTTGGGGAGTATTCTCCATCACTGCACTGAACAACGTATAATCTCTGGAAATAGGGGCAGGATTTGTAGAAAAAAAAGTGTCCACCTCACCAAAGGGAATCAAACCAGCAGGAACAGAGAAAGCCCGACCCCCCAAACAAGGCACCAACTGTAAGGGGCCCAAATGTTGCACCAGATCCAGACCCATAATTCCACTTATAGCCACCGCATCAGTGCCAGATTCAAATTGCCCAGCCAGAGAACATCCAGTTCGCTTGAACTCCTCCAACAGCAAATGCCAATTTTTTAGATATAAGGATAGGTCCAATGAGTTGGCAACCAGTACCGGAAAGTGCCCCACATGACCAGACCCCAAGTCCACATCCAATTTCACCTCTCTGTATACTTGCTCACATTCTCCGAGAAGTGTAGTCAGCCTCAAATGACACTCCAAACCGTCAGAACTCAAGGAACCCAAGGAGTGCAAGACATCACCAGACAAATACGTTCTGCCACTGCCAGTATCCAATAGGCAGTTTACAGAGATGGTTCTTCCTCCTCGACCGAAGGTAACACAAATCAGAGGAGGTAGTTTACTCGAGTAACCAGAAGGAGCCTGACAATCTGAATCTATGCGGAAAGAAACATCTCTGGTTATAGTGGCTCTAGATTTTGAAACGGTTACCCGAGAATTGTTTCGATGGATATCCGAAGAACCAGGCAACCCGCCGCCTTTAATTAGCAAGCGTTTAATAGCCTCACTGGTGTCTCGCATTAAAACAGACAGAGAAGGAATTCTAGAGCCACATAACTGTATAAGCTCTCCCTTCAATGCTCTCGGAAATTTCAAAAAAAGTATTTTGGCCATTAATCGGGCCCCTGCTGAACCATCCTCAGAGAAATCACAATCGAGAGAGCTGGCCAGTTCTTCCAGAATAGAAGCTTTTCTGCAGATGAAACTACCAAGATCCTCATAAGAATTTTCCCCCTTGGGGGAGAAATCGATAATATCTTGGAATATCTTATCAATGATGTCACTCACATCTAAATATTCTCATTTCAATACTGCCAGTGCTTGCTGATAATTGGTATTGATGCAACTTAAGTGATTAATCAGCAGCAGAGGTCTCCCAGACAGCGAGCATTTTAAAAAGTTTAACTTTTCTGCGTTATTTGCCATGCCTGCTGCACAATTTTCAAATCGAGATAAGAAATTGTAAAAACTCATTCTATCGTTTTCCATTTCACGACCACTGAACGTTGGTCCAGTGATTTGAACTTGAGGTAGTCTAACAGTGAATGATGAATTAGCTCTATCCGTAGAAGGTCCAGGCGTATATGGAAGGGAAGGTCGCTCCGAATAGCCACTAGCCTCTGGAGGATGTAACAAGAGTGAGAGATCTTCTAATTCCTTCCGTAAATTCAGCTGGTAACTTAGCCAATCGGACTCCATAAGTTCTCTTTCCTCTTCAGAGACACAGGAAAGTTGCAACTTGCAGATGGAGATTTCAACTTCGTTGATATATTCCAAAATTTCCCTGTGGAATACAGAAAATACAGCAGGAGTGATCTCTGGGCCACGGGACAAACGAAGCCTGCCCTTGATTTTCATCTTCAGAATGGAAATCTGGTTACGGTGTCGCTCCCTGGAATCTGCCACAGTTGAAGTATCAGAGGTCTCCATATCCTTGTACGGGTAATCGAACAATTTCCAGAGTTGTCACTAATTGCTGTTACTAATGACTCAAAGTTCTGTAAGAAATTGTGTTGAACTAATGTATTTTTTTCGCAAATTGTTGGAAAAAAAAAAGTCATATAACTAAGAGTAGCTAACCTGAAGTGAGGTTGCGAAAAAAATACAATCTTCTTCGCGACCTTCTTCTCAGGTCTTGTAACCACAGTAACATAAAAAGAATAATAACTGACTCTTCACAAAGGAGGAAGGTTTTTATAACAATTTACCTTACTCTATTAGCATAAATAACCACAATGCTATTGTTCTTCTTGATTGTTGGAAGACCATCCTCACCTCCGGCAGCTACACTCAGGTAAGCTATGTATTATTTACCACAAAACACAAGTAGTTCCGAGTCTTGAGTTAGAACAAAAACAATTGGCTGACGAAAGACGGCCGTTTGGGAAATCTCGATAATCGCTCAAAAATCTACAATTAAACAAAATATTGTTAGAACTATACCTAGTAAATTTCACTGTGACATTTATTTATTTTTCTTGTTCTAACTTAAAGCTCGGCACCACTTACTTTTCAAACTAAATGAACGCTTTAAAATAAGTTAAAATAAATTTATTTAGGTAAGTAGAAGAGTAACTTGCTTGAGTAACTTTGGTAACATTTTTTTTTTTTTTTTTTTTGACAACGTTTATGTTTTGTTGTTTATACTGCAAAATCTTCCACCCACTTTACCCGATCGAATTATCGTAATCTTCTTCTATATATATAAAAGGCAAAATGTGTGTGATCATTTCGTGTATGTCTCGCAAAGGCTTCTTTCGCACACGCTCCCGGGGGTGTTACTATCGCTTAAAACTGTTTATATGCCCCCTATATAATAATATCTACGGTTTGGGAATGAGAGTTGCCTCTAGATTTATTTACGTCGATTTTTACAAAATTCTTGCTATTTCAGCCCGTCTTGTGTTCGTTCAGCTTTTTTGTATAAAACCGAAACTAATTCAAAGCTAAGGCAGCGTCGGCAATCGCACTGGTAAACGTCCAGAAGTAATCAGCTTTGATCAATGTGGGGCCAAACTCCATATATCAGGCAATTACTATTCAATTTGGAAAATGGGGATTCCCCCTCCCCAACATCTTGGTGAAAAAAAACAGTCAAAGTTGGGTAAACAAACCCAAAAGCTGCCCCGCAGCAAAAGTAAAGTCCGCTCCTTCTATTATTTGACCTCATTTTCAATGAGGTCACATAGAAGCAGAGCAAAAGTTTAGTCCGCTACTTCTATGACCTCATTAGTAGAGTTAAGTTTTACGGCGACGACGTGTCAATTCTGTTTTTATTACTCAAATTCAAACGTGACATCGTTAGTTTGTCCTGGTGGCCCACTGGTTAACGTCACACAATTTTTTTTTTCACACTTTAATTTCGAACTTTGCCTCAAGGGTTCGGGTTCGATCCTCATACTAACCTACCAAAAATTTTATTTTTATTTTACCGCCCCCCCCCTCCCGGAGTTTTGATTTACCCAAAACCACACACACCTCCAAAAACCCGGGCAACGCCGGGTAACCCCCGCTAGTATATATATAAAAGGCAAAATGTGTGTGACCATTTCGTGTATGTCTTCAAAAGGCTTTTTGAGCACACGCACCCGGGTTCGTTACTATCGCTTACAACTGTTTATACGGGTCCTATATCATAATATCTAGGATTTGGGAACGAGGGTCGTCTCTAGATTTATTTACGTCGACTTTTATGAGATTCGCGCTATCTCGCTTTGTGCCCGGTTCGTCCTGCATTTTAGTATAAATACAGTGAAAAACGTTGGGTTCTCGGCTTTCGCTCTGCTTTCTGCCCCTTCCCACCATCATCTGGGGAAAGTGAAAATTAAAAATAATGATCCCGCGATGACCTCATTTAGCGTCGTCCTGTCAATCAAGCTTCTTTTAGCTTTGTAAGCTTTAACTTAACACATTAATCAATTACTCTCACTCGTGGTCGAGACCCTTAAGTATTGGCATTGGTTTCCACCGCCGCGTCAAAGCTTCCTGGTTCAATCCCTTCTCCCGACCAAACGTTTTTTTTATTACTTCGCTTATTCTTTAGTTTAAACCTCCCCCCCCCCATACACAGGTTTATTTATGCCATTTTTTTCCGTTTTGGTTTTGGATTTTTTTTTTTTTACATCGTCTTTTTTATAATATTTAAGCAGGATTATTAATTACCCCCCCCCCTCATACACACACCTACAAATACCCGGGCAACGCCGGGTACCCCTCCCCCCGCTAGTCTATATATATAAAAGCGAAAATGTATGTATGTACGCTTTTCCTCGATGTCCACAAAAGGCTTCTTTCAGAGAAGCGCTCGCTCGCTTCACAACTTCTTAAAACTTTTTATATCATCTATAAATTGTAATATCTCACACTTAACCACGGAGCTCGTCTGTCTATTTAATTTTATTGACTTTCAAACGTTAATTATTCGACATTTCCCGCATCGGCACGCGTTACATTCGGTTTTCGGTATAAACAAAAAGCGAAACTCGACTCTAATCACTGGTCGAAAGCCAGTAGTCTCTAGAGAGCTAAGTAACGTTTGGTCAATGTCGACTTCGTCATATCAGACGGTAGCTTTCATTTCGAGACGCTCCCCCTAATAAACAGGGAGCGGGTTTTTAAAAACAAACAAACCGATTTATTGACCTCAGTAAAAATTGTCCCGCACAAAATGCTAACTGCTGAATAGCTATCGTAATCACGTCAATCAAAAACGCGCACCTGTTTTTGTTTTTTTGTTTTTCACACTTTACTATTTTCCAACTGCGCGTCAAGGCTTCGGTTTTTTTTGTTTTTTTCACGGGCACCTGTTTTTTTTTTTTTCACACACACCTACAAACACCCGTGCAACACCGGGTACCCCTCGCTAGTAATTTCATAAATCAGAGTCCATTTTCTATAGGCTGTTTTTGAACCCAGTCAACGACGGGTACTTTTGCTAGTCTATAAATATAAAAGCGAAAATGTATGTATGTGTGTTCGCTTTTTCTGTGTGTCTACAAAAGGCTTCTTTCAGAGAAGCAGTCGCTCGCTTCACAACTTTTTAAAACTTTTTATATCACATATAAATCGTAATATCTCACAGTTAACAACGAAGCTCGCCTGTCTATTTAATTTGCTCGATTTCGGGAAGATAAATAGTCAATATTTGTCGCTCGCCACATGTGGGTTAGTCTTTTTCCTATAACATCTTGGGTGGGAAAAAAAGCGTTCAGCAGTAAATGAAATCCCGCAGTCAAACTTGACCTCATTAACTCATTAAAACGAGCACCTGCTAAATCCAAGTAATTAAATAAATTCAAACGTGTTTCCGTAAGCATGTCGTGGTGGGGCAATGGTTAACGTCGCACGTTTTTTTTTCACAACTTTGCCTCAACGGTTCAGGTTCGATCCTCATACTTACTTTTTTTTTTTCACCCCCCCCCCCCACACACACCTCCAAACACCCGGGCAACGCCGGGTACCCCTCGCTAGTTGGTTCATAAAAGAGTAAACCATGGCATTAGGCACCATTTTTTTCACTGATTGTTTCATCATCATAAAAGTTAATTTTCAAACTTTTTTTGTAGGGGTAGGGGAGCTATCATGAACAAAATACATTTATGATGACTTGTTTAAACAAATAACAATCGGTTATATTCATCAGAGATGAATATGTATTTTGTTGAATATTTTGAAATTTCTGGTTAGTTTTCCACAAATTTCAGTCACCTGAGGCAATAGACACCATCTCCAATAATCACACAGCCATTCCTCATTTTGGAGGTCTTGAAGGTTACTGTATGTGATACCAAGAATCATAGATGTCACACTTAACTCACTTAATGCCATCCCCTCCACCAGCTCTGTAATGTTCCTCAGTGTCAGTATCTCCAGATGTTGAGACTGGTGTTATTGATTGTGGTGATGATGATGTCATCCTATCCTGGTATACTTTTAACCCTACCATCCCCCCCCCTTTCCTACATCATCTGGACGCTGTAGCAACCTCCTTAGCAGCAAATATCACACTTAGTTTGTTGATATTTTCATCTGCAGTGGGGCTCTTCCTATATCAGAATCATTGTATTGTGGCTGCCCTCCTTTTTGCTGCAGATTGAAATTGGGGAGTCAGTTGTTTGGTGTAGGAGTCCTTCAATGAGTCAGGGGAAAGAGGTTTGCCTGAGGATGAATGTCCTCTGGAGTGGGGGGAGGTCAATGTAAACACTGGAGAAGCTTGTGTGGAGGAAGATGTGCAGGACTTTGTTTGAGCAGTGATACAAGGATGACTTTTCACATTGACCATGTGGACATTGAAAGAATAGATGATTCCTGCTTTTGCAATCTCCGACTCAAAGGATTAATACATGTAAGGCATAAGCATCATGTGAAAGTCCTTCTTTTCCATTGGTCCTATATGGATTTGGGAAAATTTGATGAAAAAAGGGACCATTTCAAAAGCTAATTCCCAACCCCATTCTGTATCGGCTTGATGTACTCAGTAAGCTCATTTTCATAAGCAGAGACAGCACTGTTTGCTTCCAAATATTTTCATTGATATGGATTTCCTCAGACATCATCTTGAACAATATTGACATGCATCTGTTTCTTCATGATAGCGATGACGGGCATGTGCGGAAGTGCTCAAGAATTATGTGTCAGTGTCTTAGTCGGGCCCATCTACGGGGAAAATGAGTTTGTCTAAGGGCTACAAAAAGACAATGCCAGGCTCATTCAAGGAATAACTGCTGAGGTTGCTCTGATAGTACATTAGGTTGTATCGACAGAGTTGTTTGGAATCGTGTCTGGTTGTATCGATGGAATTGTTTGCTAACAGTTGTTCAGGATTGTGTAGACAGAATTGTTAGGTACCATGTCGGTCTGCATCAATGGTAGCGTTCATATTGAGTTGTGTAGATGGAAGTGTTCAGTTTATGTTTGTTGTTTAATTCACTTGACGTTTGAGTAATACTGCCTCGTGTGATAACAATATTTTTTTTTTAACTGAGCTCGTCTTTCTCCCCTTATAGAGCTACAGCAGCCTCATATTATCCCAAGGGGTCAGACTCTACCTTCCTCCCCCAAACAAATTTTTGACAAGATATTAAACACCTGTGTACTAGGTGTATCAGAAGCCGCCATTAAAAATGCGTGATAAGAACTTGAATAATTCAACTTACTATCTTTCGAAGTATATTTGAAAAATGTAATTCAAACCCTAATTTTTTTTTCAATTAAAGGAGCAAAGACCAAATTTTTAAAAAATAACAGGTTTAATAGCAAATTATGCAATATTTGTTTTTTTAAATCTGTTTTCTTTAAAAAAAATTTAAAGAAAATCAACAAAATTTTACTTACTTCGATTATAAAATGTATATATAGATTCCAAAAAATTACTTACCTATAAAAATACTATTCAATGGGTATTTCCATTGTTCATTGTTAAGAATTTATCCATATTTATACTTATATTCCATGTCCTTTTTAAATGAAATACTTTTTTAAACAAGGATTCAAAAAAAACACGAACTCAGATGTTTTTCACTGTTCTAATAAAGGGAGACAAATGTCTGATTTTTGTCAAGTTTATCTTCCGGCAGCTTCGAAGCGCCACAATTAATGTCTCTTTCTATTGCGTGCTGTAAACCAAAATTAGTATTTTGGGGCCACCTTAGGTCAAAAATGAACACATTCACTCATCAGTTTTTGTCGTTAAAAAAAAAAAACACTCTGCCGATTTTTTTTTTTTTTTTTCTTTTATTCTCTTAATGAAATACATGAATTTTTGATTAATATATTTTATTTCTTCTTTATCAAGTGAATTTTTTTTTTTTTTAATATCTAAAAAAAGAAAACATTGAATGAAATAGAAAAAATTGTCATCAGCGTTTAATAATTGCTTGACAATCTAAGCATAACATTAAAAAAAAAAATCAACGTGGTTAAAAAAAAAGATGGGTTTTACAATTTACAGGTAAATTTTCAAAAAACACTTCTTTTTTTTTGTTTTAAATTAGAATATTTTATTTATTGATCTTTTATCTTCAATTTGTGATATATGAAACTTTGGTGAGTAAATTAATTATTTAAATTTTAATAGACATTTCAAAATGGGGGTGGGTGAATTTTAAAAAAAACGTTTGTCTAAAATATTCATATTATTGGAAAGAGCATAAAATTTCACATCGACCCTGAAAATATTGTTAAAAATTGAACCATTAGAAAAATTTTGATAGATTTTTAAAGTTTAAAAATTAAAAAAAAGTTAACTCGTAAAATTCAATTGATTTCATTACGTAAAAAACATGGCTGCATGAACGCGCGCAGGCACTTTGTAAACACTATTTTAAAAAAAAATAAAAAATGATATTTCTATTATTTTTTAAACAACTTTAATAGTTTATTTTGGAAGTGTATTCCATAAAGAAAATAAACAACTCGCTTTAAAAGAGAAATTACGAGTTTTTTATGTTATTCGCAGTTTTGTGGTAGGGGTGTCAAAAATTCTGATATACCTACCTGTGTACTTAAGTATTATTATCAGTAAATGTTGACTTGTTATTACAAATTTCTAGTTTTCTATAACAGTTCTATTAATTAAAATAGGTTAAACTTAATATAATCATGTTTCTCATTATTTACATCACTTTAAGGGATTTTCAACTCTTTTTTTATTCAGAAAAATACAAAGATGCAACATTAAGCACTATCCTTTTTTGCGAAGATCAAGATATCGTTTGGACAAAAAAAATTATATGCGTTATGCTTAAATGATTATCAGTACAAAGCAACTAAAATACTAAACGCGTACAAAAATACAGCAAGTTGAATTTTGCAGCAGATTAAAAAAAATGTGTGTGGAAATCATGATTACATTTGATAGGCTATTGATGAAGTCCATCTTGATACATTCCAAAGCTCTGAAAAATGAAAACTTTGATTAAATCAGATCTAAAAAAATTTGACACTTAACTCTAATATATCTCTATGCTCCACAAGCATAATCATTGTCATGCTATAGAGAGATTTGTGAAGGATACCTCGTTGCTGGTATGCTTCATGCTGTTTATTTTTCTGGGTTACCCTACATATCAAAATATTAAAAAATGACTGCTACAATTCGTAAGACGTTTACGTGTTTAGCGATTGCAACATTTATTATCTATGCATTCATTAGCATTGCTTTTTTCTTGGCCCTCACGACAAGATCACAGTGTAGTATCTGTTCTGGTGTTGCACTTCACTTTTTCTGTCCTTGGTCAGTGGAGGAGAAATCCTTCATGGCTGAGACGATTTTAATTTTTGTTTCTATCCAGAGTGCCCCTTTTTGGCAAGCTGGATTTTCCCCACATTAAAAAGCAACCTTGTGTCTAACTCTGCCCTCATCGGGAGGCAAGTGAATAGGAACATAAAAGATTTGAAAGCAAATAGAGTTGAAAAATTATTGCAAAACAATTTATTTTGGTTAACCTATTCATGTGTGGCATATTTATATTAAAAACAATTTAATATTTGATAGAAAATTATGTGAAGTTATGTTATTAACATTGACTGTGAATAAGTAATCGGCCATTGGCCATGTTGTTTCTTCTGGAAGTAAGGTTACAACTGGACCAGAGGGGTTTCATTTTACGATAAATAATAGCCAAGTACTAGGCTTCTGCATTTTAAACCTTAATTAAAGCCATTGATTAAAAAAAATTAAGTCAAAAGTATGTTCTTTCATACAACAGAGACACTTATTTATAATATAAATCTCACCTGTTTATTTAAATGCGTATACATATGGTTGTATGTTGGCCTAAAACTTTTGACAGAGGTGACAGATTTTCACGAGACCAGTATTGTGTTGAAGCTCGGCCCTTCAGACGACAAATATAAAAAATTGGCTAAAAATATTAATTCCTACACCCTCAACTGGGCACTTTTCTACAAGGAGGGGTGGCTTTTTTCACCGATATTTTCAAAAATCATTCCCTCTTTTCGATTGACTAGCCTTAATTTAAACCGTCGCTACTTCCAGTTTGGTGATGGACACAACAGCAAAGACATCGCTTTTTTTTTTTTTTTTTTCTCAACACACACCTTCAAACACCCGGGCAACGCCGGGCACCCAGGCTAGTTTATTTAAAAACTAAACTCTCCCAGTCCTACTTTCAGAGCAAAATAGCATGGTTGATAGCTAATTACTTTGTCGCAGTCAATATTAAAATAACTTCACATGCGTATATATCGTATTAAATATTAAATTGTTTTTAATGCAAATATGTCATACATAAGTAAGTAACCTAAAATTGTTTTGGACTAATTTCCCCGCTGCATTTTCTTTAAAATCTTCTGTTGCCAATAGCAACATTTACCAGTTTTTCCGGAATTAAAGTTTAACAGCAGAATTCAAGTATCAGGTTTTAGTTGTGCAAACCAAAGAAAAACATTTAATTTTCTCACACGTGCTTGTCTCAAGGAAAGAACCGAAAATGTCTTTCATTGCTAATTTATTTTGGTTTTATTTACATTTAGTAATTTTATTTTTTTAAATTGTTGAATCAAAATGTAAAATTTACTGAAAATCTATTTAAATTTCAGGAAGACTCTGTTGTGACTGAATCACGCCCTGGTACATCGCAAACCATTCCACATTATGACCCTCTGGCTTTGGACAATGAAGACTTATATGTCAAATACAAGGTAAGCTAACAATTCCATTGATGATTATATCGATTGATTTTGACCTTTCTTAAAATAGGTATATACACCTTTTTTTTTTTTTTTTTACATATTTATTTAAATAAAATTAAAATTTTCAATACATAGATATTTTAGGTCGGATGTGGGATTATGATAAATGACCTCTCCACTCTTTAGATGGCCTTGTGCCTTAATCTGTGTGAAAGAAAAATTATATTTTCATAGCTTGTCTAGTAAAGTTTTAGATAGTCACCACTTAATATCAATACAAGATATTTTCATATTTCTAAATTTTTGAAATGACGATTGATAAGTCATATTATTTGAATTATTCAGACTAGTCATTTCATTTTGAGTGTTATTCGCACGTTTTCGACTTTCTTCATGGGAATCTTTCTGTTAAAATCTAGAATCTTCATGGAATTTCAAACAGAATCCTTTATTAAAATCTATTGCCGTATCATGCTCTCATTCAATCAGCCATGGCAAGGTAGAACTCCTAAGTAATTTGTGATTGTATTTTTAGTGTCCCCTAGACTGAAAATTGAACCTTCAACCTTCAGAAGAGTGTAACTTACAACTGAATTTTATCAAATACTTTATCCACTGTGTCATGGGTCATCGTTGATGGAGCAAGAACATGCTAGCTCCAAGGATTAAATAAAGAATTCCATTCAGATTCCAAAGTTTGGCAGAAAGATTCCAGAGTTCAATAAGTTACACATGACGAAGATCAGAAACACACAAATACACTCAAGATGAGAACAGAAGTCTTAATAATACAAAGATAATTTCACTTTTGTTTATTTTTTTTATCTAAATTATTTATCTAAATTATTACTTTCCTGGAGAAATAATTAATTGGCTAATTAAAGGCATCTTATTGTTAAAAGTTAAGAATGCAACGTATAAATTTTAAATATATTTTATGACTGGAAGAAACAAGTATAAAACACAGTTTAAAGAAAGAGAGGAATAAAAACTGAACAGTAAGTTATGCAAAATCAATAACATTTGTTTATTCGTAGCTTCATAATTTGATAGTTTCAGTATTGAATGCATATTGTGTTGTATTCAAAGAAATGGCATCCACAAAATATTGAAGCATTAATACTAGGGGTAGGCTATAGAAACAAAATTTTTCAAATAAATGCCAAAATTACCTTCATTTATATGTAAATAGATGGGAACAAGTGATTTTGTTCAAAACAGGTCAAAATTGGAGGGTCGCTGGCCCCAAACGTGATTTGACCGCGTCGACGCGTGAAAATGGCCCAAATTTCGCCCCCGAACACACTTAATCACTTATTGAAAGCCACAGGGTACATTTTTTGACTATAAATGCATTTGTATCATTAAATCTAACATTCCCATTGGCTATCCCACAAGTATAGGGCTTTTTAGGGAATCTCAGAGTCCAAAATGGGTCAAAATTACCCCAAAATTAGCCAAAAATGGTCGGAAATCACGGATTTTTCAAAATGCACCTCCCATGGGCCCAAAGACACCTCTACATGGCAGAAACTGTTGGGGAATGCTTGAAGCAGGCACTCTCCTAAGTTTTGCACTGTTAATGAGGGGTATAAGGACCTTTAAAAGGGGCTAAATATGGTCGATTTAGCCAAAGTGAGTCAAAAAGTCCCTAAGAATCAACATAGGTTGTCAAAAAGGGGCTTAATTTGAGTTATAGATGGAAAATTACCAAATAAGGAAATGTTTTCTTTCTGTAACAATGCAATGGCATCTTTAAATAGACACGATAACATTGCATTGCATTAATTGTGAATTTGATTGAACTTTGCTTTCTTTTTCAGTTAGTAAAATGCAATGAACATGGCTGGTATAGCAGGGCAGATTGACGAAGATTATAATTACGACGATTGGACTTATCTTCTGCTTGATTCTCTTCCAACTGAGGCTGAATGTGTTCAAGCTGTGCAACATCATGCTGTCAAATATGGTACCACGACACAGAAAAATCATATTCACCAGTTCTCCTTGCGATTATTACAATTGTTGCAGAAAGCCTTTGGAAGTGATGTTCGTTATGTTACAATACCTGGGATAAAACATAAACTTGATCGATCGCTAAAAATTTACGACAAAGATGTCTACAAAGCAAAGGGTTCCAGACGTGTGAATATGATTAAATGGAAACGAGAGCACCATGTCCTTCTCAATATACTTTCAAAAGATGTGAATCCTGATGAATTTGATGTACATGAACGAAGATTCTTTGTCGATCAAAAGTCTCTCTCTTGCAAATGGCTTATTGACACTTTCCACGTCGATATGGAACATGAACGGTTTCTGGCAGAGCAAGAACTGAAGAGCAGAAGACATTGAAAATTCAATTTTTGTCGTGCAATGTCATTGGTGCATGGAACTTGACAAGACGAAAACCAGTATTTGTGCTAGAGAATAATGATGTGATTGACGAGCTCTTTAATGCATTATATTGATATTTTACTGTTGAATGATTTTAAAGTAATGTGAAGTGAAGCTGTGTCTTGAAATAACAAAATAATTCCTTTGCTAATTACTCATGTTTTATCAAGTTATTCAATATATTGGTTACAAGAAATAGCGAATCGAGGGCCATTTTCATCAATTTTGGGGTAACTATGAGAACAATATGAATTCAGACTCTTCTTGGACAGCATTTTATTGACATTCAATGTTCAATTTACAATTAATTACTTTCTGAGAAGTTGATGTAGTAAAGTTACGATGTTTCTAAAAAGTATCATTGATGAATGAACTAATGATTCATATGTTATGTACCGTAAAGCGTAATTTTGTCATTTTTGGATTGTTTTGACCCTTTTTACATCCCCCAAAGATCTCTAAATACCCTAAATACAAATGGATAAGATAACAGGGTGGTTATTTCAGTCTTCCAACTGTAAAAAGCCATACAGGAGTGTTTATAGGAGCCCGATGAGATATAATACCTGCATTTTGGGGATTATCCGTGATTTTCGTTCATTTTTGGCTAACTTTTGGGTAAATTTGACCCATTTTGGACCCTTAAGATACCTTGAAAAGCCCTATATAGGTGGGATAGTCAGTGAGAATGTTAGATTTAATGATATAGAGCCATTTATGGTCAAAAATTGCACCGTGTGGCTTGGGAGGTGCATTTTGAAAAATCCGTGATTTCCGACCATTTTTGGCTAATTTTGGGGTAATTTTGACCCATTTTGGACTCTGAGATACCCTAAAAAGCCCTATACTTGTGGGATAGCCAATGGGAATGTTAGATTTAATGATACAAATGCATTTATAGTCAAAAAATGCACCCTGTGGCTTTCAATAAATGATTAAGTGTGTTCGGGGGCGAAATTTGGGCCATTTTCACGCGTTGACGCGGTCAAATCACGTTTGGGGCCAGCGACCCTCCAATTTTGACCTGTTTTGAAAAAAATCACTTGTTCCCATCTATTTACATATAAAATGAAGGTAATAAGCCACTTTTGGCATTTATTTGAAAAATTTTGTTTCTATAGCTTACCCCTATTAATACTTATGACAACACTGCATCACTCATATGTATAAGATGTTATTACTGCTAGTGAATCCATTTATTGTTATTCCATTTTTATTTTTAAAAGTTGTTAAAGTACATGAACTATTTTTCTGAATTGTTTCAGCGCCTTCAACGGCAACTAGAATTCTTGGAAGTTCAAGAAGAATACATAAAAGATGAGCAAAAGAATTTGAAGAAGGAATATCTACATGCACAAGAAGAAGTGAAACGTATCCAGAGTGTTCCGTTGGTGATTGGTCAGTTTTTAGAAGCTGTTGATCAAAATAATGGTATTGTTGGATCAACCACAGGTACAAAATTCATTACTATACTTTTTTCTCTAAATTTACCGTTTTTTTTTTTTTTTCCATTTACTTTTCCCCCCTTTTTGTTTTTGCTTTACCTTTTTGTAACCTTTTCTTTTTCCTTTCTTTTTTTACTCCCATTTTTAAAAACTTTTTCTTCCATTTTCTTTTTTTTTCTTTCTTCGTGTTCCTTTCTTTTTCTTCTTTCCTTTATACTTTTTTGTTCTTTTTTCTTGTCCTTATTTATTTCCTTTTTATTTTTATTTTATTTATTTTCCTTTTCTTTCTCTCTTCCAATTTTTTCTCCTTTTCTTTTTTCTTCAAAATATCAATTTTCATTTCTAACAAATTTTAATGAATCATAATCCTATTGTCACGTTTTTTCTGATTTTATTTTCATTTTCTTTTTAGTCTTTTTGTTTGCTTGTTTCTATTCAAAATTTTCTTTTATTTATTTCATGCACACACTTACCATTTATTTAATGTTTCCCCTCTCCTTTTTTTTCCTGTAGGTTCCAATTACTATGTGCGTATCCTATCCACCATTGACCGTGAGCTACTCAAGCCAAGCGCCAGTGTTGCTCTCCATAAACATAGCAATGCACTGGTTGATGTTCTTCCACCAGAAGCTGATAGCAGCATCAACATGTTACAACCTGGTAAGTATTCTTCAGTTATGTTATAAACCATTCCTTATTATATAACTAGCATTTCAGCCCGGCATTGTCCGGGTGTTTGGAAGTGTCTGTTGAGCAAAAGAAAAAAAAGCAAAGAAAAAAAAAAAAGAAAGTGGTAGTAGGAAGGCAGAATGTTTACAAATAAGGGGGGAGGGGGTCGTTACAAAATCTTACCGAAAATGCTGTTTTATGATGTTCACATTTTTATCACTTTATTTGCTTAAAACTCTAAAAATATATAATGTATGTTATTATTTACTAATTCATTTGAAAGTATTTTCATTTCTGAACGAAGCGGTGATATTTTAAAGACTTAAACTGCTTTTTTTTTTTAAATATGACTATTTAAGCAGAAACCCCTTGAAATCTGTGATTATCCAAAGCGTTTTAACGGCCATGTGTATTGCTAATATCCAGAAATAGGATGGATAGTCAGGTGGGTGTGGCCAAGTAAAAGATCTGGGCAGGATTTCCGATCCTGAAGCCGATATATTTAAGAGTTAGTTTTGTAACAGTTTTCAGTTTGCGAGAGTTGATCAAAGTCAGGAGACAGCGGAGACTAACATGATCAGAAAAGTAACAATGGACTATAGTAGGGGTTCTTTTTTCTACATTATGAGACGGTATCACACACACAGGGAGCTCCTGAGTTATTCCAACAACTTGTCTTTTTTTTTTATCCTAGTGCTACCATGAATACAATCATCGGCCTAGAAAAAAGTTGTGTTAGTTTTGACATCTTTCTTGGCAGTGTGCAGAGATCTGTTTAACAAAGCAGGTTTATTAAACTACTTATTTCTTTTGTGTTGAATCTATTTGTGAATTATATTTTCAATAATAATTTGTTTCTAAAAAAACTATTCTAATGCAGATGAGATTCCTGAAGTGGCGTACAGCGATATCGGAGGTATGGACATTCAAAAGCAAGAAGTGCGAGAAGCTGTTGAACTGCCACTTACCCATTTTGAATTGTATAAACAAATTGGTATTGACCCACCTCGGGGTGTGCTCATGTTTGGCCCTCCTGGTTGCGGCAAGACCATGTTAGCCAAGGCTGTTGCACATCACACAACAGGTAAGCACACAACACTAAAACTTGTTTTGGTTCACAACATAAATGCATACACTTTATACAAAATTTATTAATTCATTAAACGTTTGAAAACAAGAAATATGAAGAAAGATTTTTCTTATTCCATGAAGTTTAAAAAATTAGGCTTTTTTCTGCAGAGGAAATAACTAGCAAAATAAAAATATAGGAATGCTATGGAATTGTTAGTGAGCATACAAATTGAAAACTTTGAAATTGCAATGTTCAAAAAAGTGATTTAAAGTATGAAAGAGAAGAGAAATATGTATTTAAGCTTTAAGAATGTTTGCTCTCCTTGCATGCGGAATGAACTTCTCAATATTGCTTTAGAAGCTTTTCATATTTTTTTCATATGCTCTATCTTTGAAGAATGCTTTAAATAATTTTATAACATTTTATCATATCTACATGTTTTGTTTTAACCCAAACTCGTATGTCTATATATAACTCTATCACCAGTCATGAGATTCAAACATTGATCAAAATCACCATTGATTTTTTTTTTTATCTTAAATTCATATAGCAATACACCTCACAAATTGATATTTGATTCTGCCTAGCCAATTTTTATTTATTATTGTTGCAACAAGTTCTTCATCCTAAAATAAAGATAATACTTCATTTTAGTTTCTTTAAACAATTAATTATTCTAGTTTGAAATGTTGATAAAATGGGGGTATTATTCACTAAACCCTAAAAAGAAAAATTAACTTACATTATTGATAAACAAAAAAAAATGAATAATTCTTCTATATACTATATATTTTGCTTTGCTTATCAGACAAATAATTAGTTTTTTACATAAATATTAGGCTAGTAATTGTCTGTATTTTTGAGATGAGGTGTTTTCATTGATTGAGATTGTCGGACTGACTTCCTCATTCAAAACAGAGAATCAGCAACTATGTCCCAGAGCCTAGCTGGAGTCCGAACACGGTAGCCCCATAATAATAATAAAGGGTTGTGTTCGAGACTCCTAACAAACGGTTCCCCAGTTTGTTACAAAACACCTGATGAAGGCCGGAGGGCAAAACGGCCGAAACGTTGTGACTCTAACAACCAAGATGAGGAAGTCAGTCCGACAATCTCAATCAATGAAATATTAGGCTATTCATTTCTTAAAATTATCTGATTATCTTACTGATAAGTAACCTGTTCGTTTACAACAACTATTTAAAACACTGGAAGGTCTACTATATCATAAAAAATTTACCAGTTTTGCAATAAGATTGATAAGACATCTTATGAAATGTTATAAATTTATACTTTTGAGGTTTTATTATATTAATGAATTCTTTAAATGTTTAATTTCAGCTAAGTTCATCCGTGTTGTTGGATCTGAATTTGTCCAGAAGTATTTGGGTGAAGGTCCTCGTATGGTGCGTGATGTCTTTAGACTGGCCAAAGAAAACGCTCCTGCCATCATTTTTATTGATGAAATTGATGCAATTGCTACAAAACGTTTTGATGCACAGACTGGAGGTTTGTCTGGTTTTATTGTTTTTTTTTTGCTTTTCTTTTTATTAAGTAAAATGATTACTAGTAAAATTTATTTACAAAATCACTTTCTTTTTTTTTTTATGCTTCAAGAAAAGAAACTATTAGATTAGAAAGTTTTCCGACATCGGAAAGCCTCTACGGTGAAGGAGTGGAGTTCTATTGCTTGTTAGCTTAGTTGGGGATATTTATATTGATGGGACACAAGTGCTATGAGTTCATCAGAGCACATTCCATTAAAGTACTTGTAAAACAAGTACAGGGATACAACATTGTATACAACATATATATAAAAAGTTTGACTCTTGTCCCGGTATCCTACATCTAAAATTTCAAGTGTTTAGATCCAAAATTGGTGGAGAAGTTTGGTAGTCTGCAAAGGTCAACTCTTTCAAGTTTGACCTCTTGGCAGACAAATTTTCGCCCAAAAACTGATTAAAAAGCTTGCTGCATGTCTGAATACCCTTTATGTAAAATTTCAAATGTTTAGGCCTAAAATTGGCTGAATAGTTTGCTAGAGATTGCAAAGGTCAAATCTTTTGAACTTTGATGCATTGGCAGCCAAATTTTCAGCCAAAAGCCAATTAAAAAGCTTGCCCTATGTCTGAATACACTTTATGTAAAATTTCAAATGTTTAGACCAAAAATTGGCTGAGTAATTTGGTAAAGACCACAGAGGTCAAATTTTTAAAAACTTTGACCCCTTAACATTTATTGTTTTGGGCTCAAATCAAATTAAAAAGTTTGATCCAAGTAACCTACATCTAAAATTTCAAGTGTTTAGACCTAAAATTGGCAGAGGAATTTGGTAGAGTTTTCAAAGGTCAAATCATTGAACTTTTACCCCTTGACAGCCAAATTTCTGGCCAAAAACCGATTAAAAAGATTTTCCCAAATCTCAATATATCAAATCTTGAGCCTGTAGACTGAAAATTGACAAAGTAATTTGGTTGGGAAATGTACACACACACACACACACACACACACACACACACAATTTCACTTTTATAGATATATAGATACCCTAATAGTATATACCAAAAGTATTGCAAATTTTTTGTTTTTATTTTCTTTTTTATCTTTTGTAATATTCTATTCTTATATTGTAGCTGACAGAGAGGTGCAGCGAATTTTACTCGAGCTTCTTAATCAAATGGACGGCTTTGATCAGACAGTTAATGTAAAAGTAAGTAATTATCTCACTTCCAATTAATTTTTCTGAAGCATGGCATATAAATTTCTTTAATCCCTGAGTAATTCCATGTCAAATGATCCACAGGTCCAAATACCATATACATCACATTTCAATTCTGTAGGCCAAATATTGTTTTACAGTACGGCATGATCATGTTGACACACTGGTTTTTGTCAAATCACCAAAGTTAAGCAACATTAAGCCTGGCCAGTACCAGATGGGTGACCATTTGGGAAGGCGAGGCGCTGTATGTACCATGAGGTAAAATACCAGGTTGAGAAACTGATGCGGTCTATCCTTCTCTCAAGGGTAGATGGGATTCTCGTAAGCTGTGGTAGGCACGCCGTCTAGTGATGCTGTCATGGTAAAAAATACCCTTGATAGCCCTGGAAAAGCATCAAGTATTCACCTACTAACAAGATTTGAATTACACTACAAAACTCATGTAATGAGTTCAATCTCGGCTGCAGCCGCACTGGATGGATGGAGATCAAATATTCAGAGAGGAGTTTGGTAAAGATTTTGTGCACACATGTTGACAGGGTCACTTTTGTATATATGTTTCCATGTGCTAGAATGTTTTAATCTTAAATTCTATGCAATTATGCAGAATTTAAAAATTCAGCGTAAACGTGGAATGAAACCAATTATCTAATAAGAAACCATAAAAATGAAGAATTAATTAACACTCATTTTTCAAAGAATATGCAAATTAGTCAACCTTCATGTAGTCGCTCGCATATCCATATATATTAAAAAGTTTGTTTTAATAATTTTTAGATAGAAAAAATAGGCTTTTAATATTAGTGTCAGAGCAAAAAAAACTCAACTTCATAGGTATATAGATAGTTTTGCAACAAAAAATAACTTGAGTAGGCTTAATCTTCAAAATGGTTATCCATCAGTTTCTATTCGAAAACTACGAAAATTTTAAAATCTTAGATAGCCAAAAATAAAATCATTGCTGATTAAACTAAAATTAAAAATATTATTTTTCTACACAATAACAAGTTTGCATAAGATTAGAATGTACAAACCACTCCCTCGCTAATTTTCTACTACGGATGGAAATCACACTGAATGATCTGATCATCACTTTTTCCCATGTGATGATTATCATAAAAAACCTTGACATCTCCAAAGTATGGTGATTATATGTGATTCCTACTATAGAAATGAAAAAAAAAAAAAAAAAAAAATGCTCTACTGAGCTGGTCCCTGTCCTCTCCAAACTCTACAACAAATGCCTTACTGAATCTTGCTTCCTTGATACTTGGAAAATTGTCTATGTGATATCAGTTTTTAAGAACTCTGACAAAAGAATTGACTTGCAAAATTATTACCCCATAAGTTTCGCCTTGTACTTTGCTAAAATCTTTGAATCGTTAATCAATTTTGTGGTAGTCCACCTCATTGAAAAACTTTGTTTTAATCAGCAGTATAGATTTAGGCAATCCCATTCTATTGCAGATATCCTAATGTTCATCTCTAAATGCATATACCATATACTGGATAAGGCAAGTGAAGCTAGGATAGCAGTGTTTGATATATCCAAGGTCTGACATAAAGGCTTTTTTTGTCTTCTTTTTTTCCAGAAAAATTAATTTTTAGTCCACAAAAATTTAATTAGATTCTTGTTAGCTAAAAAGAAAGATCCAGGTAGTTTTCAAAGACTTTACATTCAAACACCATCATATTAATATGGGTGTGCCTCAAGTGTCAATACTTGGATCTTTATTATTTTTAATCTTTGTGATTTAATTGCTTCCTAGATCAGTATATTTTCTGATGACACCATTCTGTTTTCAACATATAAGCAACTCAAACACACACGTATCCAAGGTGTTGATTGAATCTTTAGAGAATGACTTTCAGTCTGTAATATTAGAGGACCAAAAATGGATTGTTACATTCCATGCTACCAACACAAAGGTCCTTTCCTCTTTATCAGTTACTAACCTGCCTGCCCAGCGTTGCCCGGATGTTTTAAAGGTGTGTTTTGAGCAAAAAAAATAAAAATAAAAAAAGTGATAGTAGGGAGGCAGAATCAAACTCATTCTGCAAAGGAGGAAAAGAATGTGAGAAAAAAAAACATGACGTCTTTGCCGTTGCATCCATCGCCAAACCAGAAGTGGCAAAGGTTTAAATTAAAGTTAGTCAATCAAAAAGAGGGAATGACTTTTGAAAATATCAGCGTAAAAAAAGACTCCTCCCTGTAGAAAAGTGGACAGTTGAGGGTGAAGGAATTAATGTTTTTACCCAATTTTTCGATATTTGTCATCCAAAGGGTTGAGCTTCAAAACAATACTGATCTCATGAAAATCCATCACCTCTGTCGAAAGTTTTCGGCAGACATACAAACATACATACATTTAAACAGACAGGTGAGATTTATATTATAAAAAAGATAAGAATCCTTTTTCACCCCCAGTTGTCATGGATGACAGTAGTCTTTCTGAGAGTCTAACATTTACTTTACGAAAATGTAAAAATTTAAATGTAAAGCGAACAAAAATCTTGCTGCAGAACTCCCCAGTTAGGATGGTTCCTTTAAATCTGGTTTCTAAAAACAATGACCCCCTCACATCACAATGACAATAAGCTTTGTTTCGGGGGTGAATAAAAGTAGTTAAAAAAAAAAAAAAAAAAAAAAAAAAAAAAAAACAACTTTAAAAAAAAATCACAATTACTGTATTTACTGAGGATTGTTATCTCAAGAATCATCAAAAATGATTCTTATATATCCTGGATTTTATTTATTCATTTTTTTGCTTTTCAGGTAATCATGGCAACTAACAGAGCTGATACTTTAGATCCTGCTTTATTACGTCCCGGACGTCTGGATAGAAAAATAGAATTCCCTCTGCCTGATCGTAGACAAAAACGTTTGATCTTTTCTACCATTACAAGCAAAATGAACTTAAGTGAAGAAGTTGATCTGGAAGATTATGTGGCCAGACCCGATAAAATCAGTGGTGCTGATATCAATGCAATCTGCCAAGAAGTGAGTAACCTGCTGCTTACATCCATAACAATTTGCTATTTCTACCATAAAAAAAAACATTTTATTACTTTTAAGAGTCTAATTTTTGTTATAAATTATTATTTCTAATTTATTATATGCTTTTAATGGAGACTTTAACAGGAATAGTCAGTTTTCTTCCTTTTTATTTTTTTGTGTTTAATTTTTCAACATCATACTCAGCTCAGCAGAGATGATTAGTTTCTTTTTAACTCTAGCTTTTCTTTATTACTTGCAGGGCTACCTGAGGTCTTAATTTCTGTAAAGTATATAGATTGAATAAAAATATGAAAGTAAAATGAAACAATCTGTGTAATATTATGGAGAAAGTAGGAGTATATCTAAGTTGGGGAGTAAAAACTTCTCCTTTTTTTCTTTACTGACAAATATTTTTAATTGTTGATCAGGATTAAATATAAAAATCGATGAAATCAAAAATAATTTTATTAACCACACAGATCAATATTTACCCAAACTGACTTTTTGGACAGTTTTATATATGTTTCTTTTGTTGATAGGGTTAAGTTATAAAAAGAAAGAAAATAGATAGAAAATTTTCTTCACATATATATATATATATATATATATATATATATATATATATATACACACACACCGTACTTTGTGGTAAATGCACAAACTAAAACAAAATGCTCTTTATATGCGTGGTTGCCAAAAGAGCACTTTTAGCTAGTTGGCACAATTACCCCAAAGTATAGCATATATATATATATATATATATATATATATATATATATATATATATATATATATTAGCTGTGCATATCCAGCGTTGCTCAGTCAAAACACATTGCTGGGCAGAGGGATTAGTCACATACTATTTAAGATACACAGAATATCCTAATTTGTTACTAAAAGTGACTACATATTGTATTTAGGGAACATAAAACATATCCATTTTCATCTATAAAAATCAAATGTGAAGTAACCTTCATAGCTTAAACAGGAAATAACTCTCACAGCTTAAATAAGTAAGATTAGTTCCGGTTTTAAACGCAACTTGTCAGCTATTAATAATTGAAAATAAAATAAATTAAATACAAATTAAATTAAAAATAAATCAACTGTAAATAAGGTTTCTAAATAGAACAATTAAAATGACTTTATTATAACAAACAATTAATAGCATTGAGCTAATTATTAAAATAGATTTTTTTTTTTCAATGTAAAATGCAAATGAGGGTACTCATAATATGTAGATTTTTTTTTTTTTTTTTTTTTGAATAAATGATATATATTGAAACCATGCTGGAATAAAAGTGTATATAAGTTCATTTTCAGTATAAAAATTAATTTGTAAAACTTTACCTTTGTATATATTAAATTGTGAACAACCAAACAAGCAGACAGGAATACGACTTTATTATATATATGCGGCATAATCACATTGACACACCGGATCTCGTTGGATCACTGGTTAAGTAACGTTGAACCTGGGCAATACCAAATGGATGATCGTTTGGGACTTCCAAGTGCTGTATGTGTTCTCCGCTTATCTCGGCATTGTTTCCAGTCATCCTTGACTTCTCCTTGCCACTGAACTCAAACAGAGCCAATTCAGGAGAGGTGTGGTTGGAGATTGCACAACTCTTGCCTCACAATTACACACACAGCTGTTTGTCTTTTGAGACTGAACAGAGGCATGGAGATATATACACACTAGCTGAAATAACCATCTATGTTGGATTTCTCAACTTTTTTCTTTAAATTTATTGCTGAGAAATTAAAAGTGAAAGACATCTATTAAATAGTTTTCATCCATTTGAAAAAAATGTGTTTATGTTGATTGATATCAGTCATGAAATAATTTGAACGCAATAACAAAAAAAAAAAAAAAAAAAAACACTGTGTAGTGTGAGATTCAAACTCACGTTGACATAAAATATTGAAACTTCGGATGAATGCTTTATTCACATGACCACTGATCCAACAAAAATATTTTGTCTTTTTAACTTAAATAATTTTTACTTCTCACTTATGATCTAAGATAGATTGATTGTTTAAAATAAATTAACATAAATATAATTTTTTCTTTCAGTATATTAGTGAATATGGTTTTTTCTGTTTAAAGTGAACAATACATCAAATAAATGATTATAAGTAGGCTGTTCTGTCAGTTAAAAGGAAACACTAAAAATGTCTGAATATTTGTTTCTAATGCTATTTTTACACCTGTTTAATTTTGGATAATGATTTAGAAAATGGTTCAGAACTTGTGGCATAATTAAGGACATCAATTTAAAGGTGCTGGTGCCAAATCTTGCAGTCTGGCTCTTAGTTCAACCGTTTAAACTGTGATAGCACAACATACATACAGCTTTCCTTTATATATAACTTAATTTGTTTCTTTTCTTAGTGATAGTAGCAGCATGGGAATGCTATCTTTGTATTCAAATGCACTTAAGTCATGAGAGTTTCTTGTCTTTTACACAAATGCCTGTTTTGTGTCACCCTTTTATAAGATCATTTGAGCTCTGCATTGCGAGTGAAACGGTCGCATTTGCGAGTGATTTTTCAAAGTGGTGACTAGAAATAATAAAACACTTTTGGCGATTATATTTCTTTCAAAGCTCACTACTGAGTGAAAAATATCTTTCCAACTTTTTTTTTTAATAAAATGAACAGTTAAATTATTTAAACAATAAAAGTTTAATAGAACAATATAATCTTCTTTTTTTTTTTAACAAAAGCTGTTTAAAAATATCTGAAGAAATTAGAATGTTTAAACCTTCAAGTATCAACATAAAATTTTTTGTATATTTAGAATTACACTTGTTAAAAAAGACACAGAAAAATCTTTGATATACATACTTGTCGCAGAACGAACATGTCATATTCTAAAAATCACGTAGGTTTGGCTAGTAAACAAAAATATTTAGTTGCCAAAGGTCAATTAAAGATAAGTTTGTCTGTAAAGCCCTGATCATATGTTATATTGTCCGTGAGACTTTGCAAAATTGTTGAAATAAACTGAAATTCAGTTTATGACTCTTGGAAGTCTAACAATTCAACTATAAAAAAATTTAATTGTTTAAAAATAACGAAAAAAATAAATTGTAAAGTAACTAGCAAAAATATGCTCCCTATGCTTGCATATTTCATCTAGTTAATTTAAGCACTACATACAATATGTAGTTAAAGTGAAATAGTTTTGAAAAACTAAAATTAATTTCCATAAATCCTTAACATCACACTAAAGCTCTAATTATCTCATTAAAAATTTTAAGCTTTGTTTATGAGAAAGTCTAAATAAGTTTGTTGATAGAACCTCAAACTGTAAATCTCAAGGTTTTGATTCATAGGATTCATTGGAAATTAAGTACAATTAATGCAATATTTTCCATTTTTGATTAGTCAAATGAGACAACTTGTTTTAAAAAATTCTGAGATACACAAAAATCTATTTATACATCATAAATATATAAATCTTTAAAATTGAGCAATGCAAAACTGATGCCATTTTCTATCCATTTTTTTTTTTTGTTTTTTTCTTTTTCAGGCAGGAATGCAGGCAGTCCGTGAGAACCGCTATGTGGTGTTGGTCAAGGACTTTGAAAAAGGTTATAAAAACAATGTTAAAAAAGATGAAACTGAACATGAGTTTTACAAATAAAATCTTCAGTTGTACACATGTGTGCTTTATAATTAATAAATTGATATTCAAATCAAAATATTGAATTCTTTTTTTTATTATGTATTGCAATGTTTGCTAATGGGGCTTTAATGCTGTGATTCTCTGGGGTGCTCAGGCAGTGATTTTGATGGGTTCATGGGAAATTCAGTTGGTTTCAACTCAAGTTTAATAAATTGTAGTATATGTGTTGAGAAAGAAGGGAGGAAGCATTATCTCAAAAAGAAACCATCTTAATTGTCTCAATTTAATTTTATACGTACCCATAGCAGAATGAAAATATCATATTCCAAAATCATGTAAATTGATCAAGTAATTTGGATTTAAATAAGAAAATAAAGGAATGACTGACTTGCCTGTTATTTTGGAAAAAAAAAATCAAGAAACAAAGGGAAATAACTCAATTCATACTTGATTTATGTTGTAATGCATTCAGATTTCCATCGACAGCTTAAAAATGATTTTCTTAACTACTTAATTGAGGAATCCAGATAATACGAATAAACAATAGTTATTCTATAAATATTTTTGTTGTAGAGATGAATGGGAAAACGCAAATAAAATAATGCAATCATATCAATTGACAAGATTTTTTGGTACTGATACAGTTTTTTTGAATCAAACAAAACTGACCAAAAGATGATGAAGCGCTTAGCCAATTAAAATACTTGAGAAGCAGATGACAATTTTATCTTTAAATTAAGTAAGTCATAACATTTCCTGGCAAGCAGGTGATAAGTGAAGAAAAGTCATTAAACTAAAAATGAATTTCATGACAGTCGTCCTTACCCTAACATAACTGCAACAGAACCTGCCGATCCTGGATAGGTTTACACAATCACAGCATACACTGTAATTCGGCAGTGGACTAATTTGAGGTGCAGAACTCCATTTGTCTCCTGAGACAGATAAATACCAACCAGATGAGAAGATCCTTTTTTTGTGTGTTTTATTTTTTGAGTACTGGTACAGCTTTTGAAATGGACAAATAAATGTCATGGTGATATAACTTTGATGGATTTCTGTCAGTATTTTTATTTTATTTTATTTATTTATTTTTTTTTTTTTGGATTTTTGGACCGATTTTCGTGATTCCAAAAGCACAAAACACACTTTAAAATAAGTTAAAATAACTTCTCCAGGTAGGTAGAAGAGTAACTTATTTTGCCTTTGGTAACATTTATTTGCGATATATTTGTTTGTTTTTTTGTTTTACCACTTTTATGTACTTCTGTTTATTGTAAAACAAACCCTAATCATTTAATAAAATAATTTTTTACTTTTTTTTTTTTTTTTTTTTTTTTTTTTTTGGTCCCCCGACAAAATGAGGCTGAACCTGTAAATTCACTCTTATCCGTTCGTGTGTCCGCATTTTTCTCAATAAATACGCCTTGGAGTTTTTTGAAATCTTGCACAAACATTAAACATGACATGAGTAAAAAAGTAATAGAATGGATTTTCTGAGAAAACCCTGGTTGCCCCCCTCCCCAGGGGTGCCTTTAAGGTTAAAATGGCTAAAATTGACACTTTTATGCTTATTAAAAAAAAAATTGGTGCCTTGAATTTTTATAAAACTTTCTGAAAAGTTGTAACTAACTGATTTCTATATAATTTTGTTTATCTATACTTCGTGATAACTTTTGGGAGTGCTCCAGGGACTCTTTTAGGGATAATAAAAATACTCCAGTCTTGGGACTATTTTACCATATTTGTCCAAAATTTTCTGTGTATGTCTATTTAGCAGTTTTGCATGGTGCTGAACTCAAATTTAAATATGTTAAGGCCTTGGGAGCAAATGATAGACTTATTTCTTTTTTTTTTTTTTTTTTTTTCTGCATGGTGCAAAACTCAAATTTACATATGTTAAGGCCTAAAACTGCATCTTTTGTTCATTTTCACCAGAATTTGACCTCCCCTGGAGACTTTTATGGGCTAAATGGGGGGGGGGGCTGAACTCAGTCATTTTTTTTCTTATGCCTTGTTCACTGTGCACCACTCACGGAGGACCATGCATGTTTCACTTGTTTTTTTTTAAATCCCAAATTAACCTTACGAAATAGTGCTTCAAAAGATGTATAGTGGATGGCGTTGAATGTTGTCTATCATGTCGAAAAACATTTGTAGATGAGCAATAAATAAGTAAACAATGCTCATTAACTGCGTAACTTACAAATGGTGTGGATTTATTACAGACAACTGATACAAGAAAGAAGGAAATGATTTTTTTTTTTTTTTTTTTTTTGCAAAGGAATCACCACTTATCAAGGTCCAGGGGCCACTCGAGGATAAGGATTAAAGCGTGTACATTAGTCAAAAAGACAATATCATAGTAATTATTAGAAGTGTAAATTTGGTAAAATTGGATTACTTAAGGGGAATGGCTCATCAAGAACTTGTTTACATTGGACTTGAAGATGACCATACTGTAGTCAGCTGGAAAGCAAGCAAACGGAAGAGAGTTCCACGGGTGTGCAGTTCTAAGAAAGAAGCTCTGTTCATGGAATTCACATTTAGGTCTAGGCACAGATAAAGAGTGGGGAAAACTATTAATAGTGTTTTTAGGAGGTGTGTGTTTTTAACATGTCTGTTTAAATTGGTGTCTCAGACATAAGAGAATGGGAGAGAGAAGGAAAAGGAAGTCGATATCGCCACCTATGGGCTGAAACATGCAACTGCTAGAAATAAGGGGTGATAGCCGTATATGTCTCAGACTGAAAGTGTTGTGCATTGTGTCCATGTGTGCGCTGCATGTGAACTAGGACTGGATAGCAGTTTGCCAACATGTCTATAGAAGTGATTAAACTCCTATTTAAAATTTGTGCTCTAGAAATGTAAGCCATGTTTAGTTTCAGAATAGTTTCCGATGGATAGTTGTTCTACACGTCCTGGAGGTGACTGGTTCGCAGTAGTCAGTTCTTGAGTTGGAATTCACAGAGCAAAAGATTCTTCCCATGTTGTCATGAAGAAAACATACGAAATTGCTACAGAAAGGTTTAATATTTATGAAGCAATTCTGGTTTCTGATTGGTTGGTAGAAGAACGTGAATTAATTCAATTCGTCAGTTCCTAGCAGCATCGTTTAGAATCTTCTGACTGTGCGGGACCATACCCATTATGAAATATTGCAAGATGTGCCATTCCACACACACAGACACACAAGCACGCACATCTATTACAGACTGACTTTTTTCTCTCTATGAGGGGCTGATCCATCAGGGTTAATACCACCGACAAAATGAAGAGAGAAAAAAAGCATAAAACCAAGTTTTTTTGAAAAGGGTATCTTACATCACAAGACTTATAAAAAAATGATAAAAAAGTCTTAGCCATTTAATAAAATATTTTTTAACATCATCTGTTTTTCTAAAATTTCAAATTAACCATAATTATATTTATTTTCTAGCAGGCCACCCGGCTTTGCCCGGTTGTAAAATGCACTTAAATATGATATTTTAATTAATGCAGATTTTGTATATTTTATTATAGAGCCAATGTTCTATTGATTATTATATTATATCTAGTATATAGTAGTGCCTCCACCTGGTGTGGCACAGTCGTAAAATACGCTTAAATATGATGTCTAAATTCATGCAGATTTCATATTTATCATTATATTGTACCCAATATATAGTAATGATTTCAAAAGTTTTTAAAAACATTATTTGGGTGCCATCAGGTAGAATTGGAACCAAAACATTTAGTACTCCAGCCTTAGTTATTACCATTTGAGCTATTGACAGATCGATAAGAAAACGGTAAAAATTAAGCAACTTTACATTATTAATGTATATTTATGCATACACAGAAGTAACAAGCTTAGTCGACTTATTTCTGCAAAGTTCAATTTTATTTTCAATTTTGACCCCTTAGCAGCTATTTTTACCGCCTAAAAAAACCAAATCGAATTTGTTCCACAGGTCAAAATCTATGTATCAAGTTTCAAGCCTGGAGACCAAAAATTGAGAGAGGAGTTTGGTAGAGACTGTTCCGCACATGTACAGGCGAGGTTACTTTTGTATATGTATATATAGATATATAAACATATATGTGTATTCAAACTTTTTCATCCTCAATAATATGCATAAGTAGAACTGAACGTAAGAGTTAAATAAGAAATCATGAAAAGTGAATAATTAATTAATGAAAGTTAATTTTTCAAAGAAATATGCAAATTAGTTAACCATTATGATGCTGCTTGCATACTACCAACTGAGTATATTAAGAAGTTCGCTTTAATAGTTTTTTATAGAAAAATTAGCCTTTTAATATCAGCGTCAGTGGGATAAAAAAAAAAAACTTTTTATGCGTATATATTACAAACTGTATCTATATGGCATCCATTTTTGTGCCTGTTGTCATTATTTTTGTTGTCCCTATTATTCCAAGCGTTCATATCGTCAGTTCGTGTGAAGTACTTTCCGCCGCCGGTGGTCGAGAAGGTCTGCACATAAATACAATCAGATATAAATGGCTTTCACGCACGTCTTACAGCATTTTATTCAACTTTAACGAAACTTTATTACGCCCAAACATGGAGATAGGGAACGAGATAAGTCACAAAATTCGTGTAAGTTATTTAAACTATTTTAATTGTTAATTTTAAATAATTCTCTCCATTTTTGTTTAAGCATTTTAACACCAAAAGTTAATATATTGGACAGGGAGTGTTTTTTTTTTCTTTTTTGAAAGCGTGATGACCAGTCTCATTTATTTTCTAACTTCAATGTTTATTTTTAATTTTATTTGCGTCAATTTTGTTTCTAAATAATATATAAACTTGTTAATTCCCACAAAATCGTATATATTATGTATTTAGATAATATGTTTGGCACTTCTACAGAATTGGGACTAGATTTTGTAGTCGATAAATGGAGTTTTCAGATACAAAAACCATGGTTTCAACTTATTTTTTGTCAATTCTAATAAGTTACAATAGTAGCTTCCAAATTATGCAGTTACCTGAATATTCCTGAATTATTTAAAAAAAACAAACAAACAACTTTAATTGTGGTAGCAGGTGAAAAATTGCCACCATCTTGTTTAAATCGAAATGAAAAATCACCTCCCTGTTAAACTTTCCTGTGTCTTACAATCGTTTTCATAAAATTCTATTTTTTATTTTCTTTAATAAATAATTTTCTACCTTATCGTAATTTGTGGATAAAATCATCTTAAAAATACGTAAGGAATACATACGTAGATACCAATGTTTTCATGTGAAATTCAGTTTTACGATTTCCGAAATTTCGTCCCAAATAGTGTAGAAGCACCGATTTCTTTTGTTTATTTTTAAATTTCAATAACAATTTTGGGTTTGTATTACTGTACACATAGATTCGAAAAAGTTATCAAAAAACAAATATATAACAAATAAATGTTATCAAAGGCAAGATAAGTTACTTTTCTACCAAACTGGATATATTTTTCGTGGTTTTATTCAATGTAACATGTTTATTCAGCTCGAAAAATATACAGTGTTTACCAATGTATTGGAAAATTCAAGATGGCGCCTCACTCCATCTTTAACACGGTAAGTTTGGGAAAAGGTGGTATAAATAAAAAAAAAGACAAAATACTATTAAAAACCCGCCGAATATGTCAACCTGTCATGGTAACGTATATTGGGCGAGTTTTAACAGTATTTTATCCAGTTTTTTATTTATAACACCTTTTCCCAAACTTACCGTGTTAAAGAGAGAGTCAGACGCCATCTTGAATTTTCCAATACATTGGTAAACACTATGGTTTTCTAGCTGAATAAACATATTACATTGAATAAAAACACGAAAAATATATCCAGTTTGGTAGAAAAGTAACTTATCTTGCCTTTGATAACATTTGTTTGTTATATATTTGTTTTTTGACAACTTTTTCGAATCTATGTGTACACTGTACACTGTACAGTAATACAAACCCTAAATTTTTTTTTATAGCGAAAAAACAATTTGTGACACCGAGCAAAAGGTTCGATTTTTAGGAAGAAAAGCTAGTATTAAAGATCGGGAGGGAGTGTCGGCGCTTTAAATTGAGTTATCTCCCCGTAGCGTGTTAAACAAATTCAAAGATGGCTACCTTCAACGCGCTCTCATAAAAACGTGTTTTTCCGATGTAAAAAAAAAAAAAAAAAAAAAAAAAAATTCTCGATCAAATTAAGTGATTTTTTTTTTTTTTTTTTCTCGGAGATCTTCAGTTGAAAACGGATACGTACAACAGGGACTGCCAAAATTCACCACAGAATTACTCCACCCTGTATATAACACGATGTAACTTTATTATAAATTAATATTATCAGTATAACCTTTGTACCATTTAAAAGAAGGGCAAAATAAACCAGTAATAATTAAAAAAAAAAAAAAAATTATCGAACGAAAATAATGAAATTGCGAGACGAAAATCGTGTTTACATAATTGACGCTTTAAAATAACGTTCCCATGTAGTAGACATTCCGAACGTGAAAACATACCCGTGTCTAATAAATTTAGCAAAAATCAACTAATGGTCAAATTTTCGTGAAATTTTCGATACTTTTCCATTTTAGAATGAAATTACATATAAAATGCAGTTTCCGTAAAATAGATGAGGGGAAGTATTTTTTTTTAGCGCGTGCCCCCCCCCACACCTATTTATTTTTTCGAAATTCGAACAAAATATATTTAAATCTATTGAAATTTCTATTTATTATGAAACATAAGAGTTCAAATAAGTAAAAAAATATTTATTTTTTAAAAGTTTAAAATACAAGTATTGAACAAAAATTTCCCTTGAAGTTGCCATTAAAAAAAATGATATAAATTTAATGTTATGCTTTTTTAATAGCATTTTTTCGAATTAATATATACTATAATCAGTTGAATTGCGAAGAAAAAGAAACTTTATAAGCATTAATTAATTTTTAAAAGATTAAAACGATTAAAATTCCATTATTTCAAAATGTTCCTTTACAAATGTTTAATTGTTTAAATTTTTTTAAAATACTAAGTTTTTATATAAAATAGCTGACAAGAGCCATGTTTATCACCAGATTAAAACAAATTTGAAAATATTATTGCACAAATATTGAGCATTTTGTAGGCCCCTCATATTTTGTTCGTCTCTTTTTACCGAACAAAATATGGAAGCCCGTAGGTAACCAAAAGAACATTCAGTAAAACCGTATTTCATATTTAATATACAAATGTTTATAATATTATTAATCGTTAAACCGTGTAAATCTTAAAACCTAACAAAATTATAACAAAGATTAATTATTAATTGCAGATTGAAGAAGATAAACAAAGGTTTCAAAAAATCATTAAGTCGCTTCTGCTTTTCCATAGTTTGTATAGTTAACACAAGTCTGACGTCACGGAAACATGCACTCTGTTTTTCACATTGTTTTGGAGATACCTAACATACAATATAGCCATTTTTCGATATTTTCATTTTTTAATGTTTTGATTAAACTGTACAAGCACCCCTGAAATTATAAATCTTCATTATTTTTGGTACTTACACATCTATGCTACCACGCTGGAATATTTCGATTTCCGAAATTTCCTCCCAATGTAGAGACGCCATATGTTTAACTAAATTGAAAAGAAGGTGCTTATGCATCTATGTTGCCGCGCTGTTTTTTTTAAATAGTGTTTTCAAGTTAATTCTATTTTTACAATATTTTTGTTAATTAAAATTGTTAAGTGAAAGTACAGAATAGCTATAAAATACCCTCCCCTTCCCATGTTAAAAATGGCTTTCTAAATAATGTCATTATTTCAGCGCGGTAGCAATGAAATTTGCCATATACATGTGTTTTGGGGCAAGAAATCGGAATATGCCACTGAAAATTTCCAGAAATTGATAGTTTTTAAATAATCTACAGTAAATGCACATAAATATGCTGGAATTCTTTAAAAATGCCATGTATCCATTTAAAGAAAAGTTAGAAAACTCGAAGCTGAGTTGTAATGCATTTTATGTACAAGAAACTGAAATCTAAATCTAAGACTATTTAAAAATGAATATATTGCAATATTTCTTTTGCAATATTAAAGATTAATACCTTCTGTTACGCCCTCTCCATCTGACCACCTCTCCAAAATGTGATTCTGTCTTTGTAGACAATTTATGTGTGAACACCTTGAAAAACTTATTTATCTATCTATCTATATATATATATATAAAATGAAGTCATTTTTCCCCCTCTGAATTTGACCGTAGTAGGATTAAAACTCAAGATATTTCATGCAAATGTAATGTGTACAAACTGCAGCACATTATCTGAGGTGTGCTATAGGCCTATTACTTCTACACTTGCTCGATAATCGTACATTCCTATATTTTTTCTGGTGAGAGTTCACTGCCAAAACCTGTAAGAATCAATGGAAGTTGTATAATCTTTTCTCTCCATTTAATTCCTCCTCTCCCTGCTCCCCATTTACACCGCCGCTTCATCGTTCACAAGGAACTTATACAAACGCACACCGGTTAGGGGTTTAGTAGTTACATACAAAAACTGAAATGTTTCATACTCTGGAGAAACGCACGACGCATAATTATACATTGCATATTTACAATTTATTTCGAAACATTATTACACTAGGATAAAAAAAAAAAACGTTTCTCTCCTTTTCTTTTTCTTTCATTAACATATAATATATCATTTCCTTTACATTCCGTTTCGTTTCGTTTGATGCTTTCTTTTTCTGTTTACTTTTTTCCAATTACTGCTTTACATATTATTTTCCGGTTAACGCATTATAAAATGTAAGATGCCAATTTTTCACTTACTGCTATTACGGAAAAATCAATCTCGATTAGTAAAAAATCACTTTAGGTGTGCTTTAACATATTTACCGACTCCCATCGAGAATTACTACATTTTAAAAATGAAAACAATGCATTTCTATATGCATCTCTAAAAACCGATATTCCGATTTACTGCGTTTCGTAAGTTTGTTTTTGTTTCTTTTCAGGTTCCCATTTTTCAGATTGCATTGCGGTTGTAAACATCGTTACGATATAACTCATACCAAACTGAATTTCACTACTGACGCTATGTTAGCACAAATTAGTAACAAATCAATTTAGGTGTGCTTTAACATATTTACCGACTCGCATCGCACTGCAAAAAATTATCATCACTTTCTTCCCTGGGGGAAATTACATTTGGTCCTTAATCTTCAAATTCCTATTTCAGTCACCTAAATTAATTAGTGTGAAAGGAGCTTAGGAATTTCGGCACACAATGATATGCCGGTACATTATTACATTACTGCAAAACCATCGTTCACATTCCACATGTCAACTTCGACAGGTTTCCGGGTATGCTGACACCGTTACGGGTTGTCTATTCTGATAGCCTTCTTAACAGGGGAGGTTTGGGGTGTCTATTCCGAGACCAGTTTAATTGGAAATGTTTCGCTTTCATTAATGAGAACGGGAAAGTTTTACATGCAACATTTTTGGTTATTAAAAACAGACAATCATGGGACATATTCATCAGGGTTTAATATGGGCGAGCGCCATTTGATAACCAAAACAAACCGAAAAAATTTATCAAAATATAATTGGATAAACATTTAGTGAAAAATTTGCGTAAAAAAAAATTAGACTTTTAATACAACTATTTCGTAATGAAAACCACATCGGATTTTTATAAAATAGTTTCTTTTTTTCTCGGACAAATAAATATTATGAAAAGTTTTTTGAAAATGAAAGCAATTATATAATTGGAAAAAGAATCATTGAAAAGTTTGAGTAAAACATTTAAAAGTTTAATAAAACAATTTTGTAATGAAAGCAACATTGGATTTGTATAAAATAGTTTTCTTTTTTTTATTCCAACAAATAAATAATTGAAAGTGTTATTTTGAATTAAAGCAACTTTGAAAGGTCAACAACAAATTATTTTAAATGATTGTTTTTTTGTTTTTTGTTTTTTAACGCAGCGTACTGGGCCCATAACCTCTAGAAGTGTAAGCCATTTTGAGTTTCAGAACAGTTTCAGAGGGTTCGCTGTTACACACAAGCCTGGGAGGTGACTTTTTTTGTAATAGACAGTTCCACAGAACAAAATATTCTTACCGTGTCGAGACGGAAAAGAACATGTGAAATTGCTCCAGAAAAGGTTTAATATTTATGAAGCAATTCTGGTTTCTGATTAGTTGGTAGCAGAACGTGAATTAGTTTGATTTGTCAGTTCTTAGCAGCATCGTTTATAAATAGAATCGTCTGACTGTGTGGGATCATACCCCATTACAACTCCAAAATATTGCAGCAGGAAGTGGGTTGTTTTCTTATTTATTTTTTGTTTTAACGGCAATCGTTCTACACTTTAAATTTTGGGTTAATAAAAAAAAATTACAACAGAGCGAAATTTCATTTTCCCTTCCATTTTTACAACAACCGAACAAATAAGGGGGATTGATTTACTAGGATTTGTATTAGAAGCTGGGCATTTATTAAAATTATTTTAGTGTTGAATTTTTCGCATTTTCATTACATTTTCTTGATTTGCTACTTTGCAATCGCTGGTAGCCCACTTCAAAAATTGAATACCAGACGAAATTAAACAGAATGCTACTCATGCAGAATTCGGACCCCCCCCCCCATTTTTTTTTATTTTTTTTATTCTTTTTATTTATTTATTTTTTTTTTTTTTGAGGAAAAAAAATTGCAGAAAGTATTAAAAGTAAATAAACAATACAAAATGCAATTTTTCTTGACGAATGTGTTCCATTTTAACAAACTGAGCCACAGCAACGTGTGGCCGGGTACAGCTAGCGAAAGATAAAAAAATATTATTTTAGAATTTAAATTAAAATGATTGCCTATTTTGAGCCATTCCAGCGTTTTAGGGCAGTTAACCATTTTTATTCTATGGAAGATAAATCCCGTGCGCTTTTTTTTTTTCCTCTCTAATGACAATTATGTGTGCTTTTAGAGGGTGTTTGTGCAGTTATGGGGGAAGTTGCCACTCTGACTAAGGGAAATTGTGTGAACATCCTGAAGACTTGATAGAAACAAAATAAAAACAATTTTAGAATTTAGAGTGGGGGTTGGTTTCACATAAATTTAATGTAAAATAATTCACCATTTCGAGACCATTCTAGCGTTTTAGGACAGTTGACCAATTTATTTTTTATGGGAGATAAATCCTGCACTTTTCTTTAAGGAAGGATTTTTACTTTTAGACGCTTATATGTAGCTTATCAAGGAATTTTGTTTGGTAGGGCGTTTATCACTCGAATAAAGCGTTATCATTGGAGTTAAAGAAGGTTTTAAGAGGAGGAAGAGGAGGTGGCTTGCCACTCCTACCTAGGGTTAGAAGTATGATTAAGGGAGTTTTTTATATATTTATATGAGGGCGTTCGACACCTATATTTACAGTGAGTGGTTCATAATTATTGGCTTTTGAAAATGTTATGCCTTAGATTTTAAATATCAAATTACTTTTAAATATATAAACTTACATAAATGAGGGGTGTGAAAATTTACAAAAATTATCGCAGGCAGACAAAAATAAATTTTATTTAAAACAAGTGACGTTACTAACAGAAAACGTGATGTCAACCAAAGTATTGAGTATTTTTTGCTCACCTTAAATATCAAAAAACACTTTTTGCTAAAGCTGATAAATCGTTCACAAATTTTAGATGTATTTGATTTTTATTTTCAATTACATTTCTTGTCAGAGTGACACATTATTGCATTAAACTTTCCAGTTTAAGACGTTTTTTTTTTATTTTTCAACTTCACTGGAAACTGAGCACCCCCTACAAATATTGATTTTCGGATTATTTTTTTTTTTTTTGTTTTATATATCATTGAGTAGATTAGTGTCCATTCGAGGTATTTTTTTTACGACAGTACCCAGTGTAGTATAAACACCCTTTACCTCCCCATGTTAAGTATGGCTTTCAAAATAATACCCCTAACCCTGAAAATCGTTCTTGACATAGGGAGGTTGGGGGTGTTTATTCTGAAAGCTGTTTTTAACATGCTGTTCTTGGGGATGTTTATACTATACTGGGTACTCTTGTAAAAAAAAAAAAAAAAATATCCTATTTGATTATCTGCTGAGAAATAGTGTAAAAAAAGATGAAAATAAAAGAAAAACATTGGGGTGGTATCACTCACATATATGAACCAAATAAATCATTTCACATTTTCGGTTGTTCAAAGCAAAACACTTTTTAATTCACCATTAAAAACTAATGCAATAAATAAAAGTGTACACAAGTTACATATTTACAAAGCTTATTTCCTTGTTTTTTGTTTTTTTTTGTTTTGTTTTTTTTAACTATGTAGATATTTTTAAAATTTGACCAAAAGTAATGCTGGACTGGTTGGGATTGCTTTAATTACATATTCTAATAACTGGAGCTAATTATGTTCTGATAACAAAATAACCCTAGCTAAACATGTAAGAACATTTTTTTATATTCATTTTTTTTTTTTTTTAATTCATTCTGGAATAAGAGGTTAACAAAAAAACCGTCTGTTTACAGCCATGCGACCACTAAAAGTATTGCTACGCTGCTGATACAGATAGTTTTTAGATCATTTTTTTAAAATAGAACTATTTTTTCCTGGATATCATGATTTTTCAATTGCTAGGTACTACAAGACAAAACAACAGACAATTATACTTTTAATGGATAAAAACAGTAAAAAGATTGATTTATTTAACAGTGGGTCTGCGAAGGAAATTGTTTTCAAAATTTTCAATACTCATCATATTGAAGTCTTTTTTTCACGCAACAAAAAACTGAATGCTCAAAAGTATTTCGGACACCCCAAACTATTAAAAGTGACGTTTTTTCTGGATTAGTTTCCAAATTTCATGACAAAATTCTTAATACAAATGCAGAATGAGCACTTACAAATCAAGAGGTGGTCATTACAAAATCTTACTGAAAACACTGTTTTATGATATTAACATTTTTATCACTTTATTTGCTTAAAACTTTTAAAATATATAATGTACATTATTATTTATTAATTCATTTGAAAGTATATTCATTTCTGAACAAAACAGTGGTATTTTGAGGACTTAAAGTGCTTTGATTTTTTAAATGACGATTTTAGCAGCGTTTTATCGTTCGTTTGCTACTTAATTTGACCAAGTAGTTTTTTAGCTTTTTTTTACAGAGGAAAATCAAATTTTAATGAGATCGATTGTATCCTACGAGAATTTTATTCCCACATATCTTAGAACATTAGAAGCTCAGAGTATTAATGCTGGAGTCCCTCAGGGGTCCATCCTGGGCCTAACTCTCTTTCTGATCGTAGACATTTATGTTGATGACACTATCATATATGGTAGTACATCAAAGACCGTAATCGACCAAGTTCTCTCTGATTCTCTCTCCTCTGATCTTGAGCACGTGGCAGACTTGCTAAGAATTAAAGTTTTGCCTCACCAAACTGAAACACAAGTCCCATTGACACAGTTCTTCAGGCAAGAGTCTCAGCAACCCAACCTGATTAGAGGCATGTACCAGCCCAACTGCCTGGTAATTCTCAGGAAAATCCAACTGCTCTGCCTCAAACGTTCAACTCCAACTCCCACTCTTGATCTTCCTCCAAAAAGGCTGATTATGATTACCTTCCTTTTCCATCTCCTGGAAGATTTTCACATCTGATTGATTCTGACCTTTTGTTAGTGATCACTATTCTGACACCCAGAGGTCGACCACTTGAGACACCCACCGGAGATAACATGTAGATGAATGAATGGAGGACTTATTTGTATATAACCCCAAGCAGCATGATACGGTCTTTGCTGAAAACACATCACCATCTATCAAGTTTTGAGAGAAGCTGGTCTTCTTGATACACAAGATTTCATGTGAATTGTAGGCTAGGCATCTGTTCTGCATGTTGTGCAATTGGTTCTGGCAGAAGTTCTCATCTGTGAAGAACCAGAGCATCCCCAGCTCAAGTAGTATTATCAAATCAGGCTGTCTGAAGATATTGGCTTTCTGACCTGAAATGCACTAAATATTGAAGTTATTATTTTTTTAATTTCTCTTTGCAAAACTCAATCATGTTCTGTAAAACCAAAAACAAAAAAACAATTTCCTCTACAAAACAAACAACCCAAACACCATGAACAAATATTTGAAGCTATAAAAAACTTGAAGCTTAAAAACTTTTACCAAAATAAGCGGACTGTGTATTAAATAATCCAAAAAGTGTTGATATGCCATAAAAAAAAATTACCACCTCAATTGGGCATTTGATTTTATTGAAATGTTTCTTGACTTTCATTAGATGGTTCTTCTGGGTCTTGACACTGAGTAGTTTGCCCTGGCGACTCCTGTATTATGAATAGCATAGGTTCTTGTTCAGTGCTTTTCTCCTAGTCGCCACTCCAACGCCCATCTTTGTCACTAAGGTCTGCATTGCCTTGCATGGATCTTACTGCACTTTTAAAAAAAATTTTTCAATTTTAACAAAAGGTGCTTCTTCGTTATAATAGCGGAATTCAAAAGTTGAAATATTCAATTGCAAGTAAAACCAATGGTATCTACTTAATTTAGGGATTTACGTTGTGAATGAAACAGTTGCATTTGCGAGTGATTTTTCGAGTAGCTACTAGAAATAAAACGCTTATCTTTTGACGATTGTTTTTGTTTTGTTTTTTTATACTGACAAAATTCCAAAGCTAATTACTGAGTGAAAAATATTTTTTCAATCTTTTTGAATTATTTATTGTTTGATAAAACGAACAATGTCAAATTATCTAAACCAGTTTAAACAAGTTTGAATAGAACAATATAAGCTTGTTTTAGTGAAGGCATTTTAAAAAAACATCTGAAGAAATTTGAATGTTTATACCTTCAAGTCTTAACAAAATTTGGTGCATATTTAGAATTACACTTAATTAAAAAATACAAAAATCTTTACAATGTATGTACTCATCATGGAATGAAGTTTTCGTATGCCAAAAATCATATGGGTTTGGCTAATAACATTTTTTATTTGACAACTAAATATTTTTGTTCACAAGCCAAAGATCAACTAAAGATAAATTTATCCATAGACCCTTGTAATTATTAAGTCACAGTAATGAACATATCCAAAATTTAAAAAAACTATAAGTAGAAAATTAATAATTCATGAAACAAGGCAATTAGTGAAAAATTGAGTTCTGCTAAATTAACCTAGGATTTTCAAAGTTTTCAGAAAATATTTATACTCCCTTGTTACAATTCAAACTCCCCGTGTTTCTTTTTCTTTTTTTTTTTAAGCAAAACTCAATTGTCACTAATTGTTTTTAAAACTGTTTTCATTAATAATTAATTTTGTCTTATCGTTTTTCATAATTTTTGGATATGTCCATTACTGCAATATGACAATGCCGATAGATACAATTGGTTTTACTTCAAATTGAATATTTTGAATCTTGCTATTATAACTAAGAGGCGCCTAACTAAATTTGTTGTTCAAGCCCGGAACACTTTTAATTATTCTTTCAGCTAGTCATTGGTCCTGCATCTTAACTGCAATTCACAATCAGATCATGCTATCTGAAAATATTGGCTTTCTGACCTAAAACACGCCAAACATTGTTTTTGGTTTTCTTTGCAAAACTCAATCATATTCTACAAAATCAGAAACAATTTTTTTCTACAGAATAACCTTTTCCGAAATTGTTAGGTTTGATATGCAGTAAAACAAAACAGCCAAACCAAACTCTGTGAATAAATATTTGGAGATATAATATAAAAAACTTGATGTGTAAAAACTTTTTTCTCAACTTACTGGATTTGGCATTAAATAACCCGAAAAGGGTTGATATGTCATAAAACAAAACAACCAAACCAAATCAGATCTCGAGATGAAGTCAGCTGCAGCTAAGATTCCAAATATTTTAATCTAATGCAAACCATCATGATGCGGGTTTTTCTCTTTGCATATTCCAGTGTTTTCTGGTTGTCCATCTTCAATCCCCAAACCCAGTAATTGTACACAGAAACGATAATCTGTTGCACTTTAGGTTAACAAGGATCAGTAGTTTCTCAAAGTCATCAAGAAAGTTTATCACCTGTTAGCATTTAGTGGCAGTTTCATATACATCAACGCAATGTTATCATTTTTCTCTGATTCTGAATCAGAAGGCATGTTTTTCGAAATAGACTTCATAGCCACGTAGGGGATGTCCTTTTCTCTTCCCTGCAACCACTTTCTCATAGAAGAGATGTTGCGAGTTTGTCTCTGCTTTATTGTTATTTTCATATCAAGTGCTCGGCTGAGCTCCAATCTATGGTCCCCCCCTCGCCAGATTTTCACAAGAAACACCCGTTTAGCAGAAAACTATCGCTAATTTCCCCCACTCTTTATCTGTGCCTAAACCTAAATGTAGATTCCATGAACAAAGCTTCTTTCTTAGAACTGCACGCCTGTGGAATTATCTTCCGTTTTCCTGCTTTCCAGCTGACTACAATATGGTTGTCTGCAAGTCTAACGTAAACAAGTTTTTGATGAATTGTTCCATATAAGTTAACAAATTTACCGAATTTCCAGTATTAACGATTACTATATTGTCCAATTTCTACTGTACACTCTTTAACCCTTATCCTCAAATGGCCTCTTGGCCTTGATAAGTGATGATGCCTATGTAAAAAGAAAAAAAAAATGTTTACATTATGCTAATGTATAAATGTTAGTGTAATTACATTTTAAATTATGAAGTAAATAAATTTTGTTTTTAAGGGTAAGAATTTGGTGTGTTTTATAATTCCATTAACATTTTTTTTTTTTTTCCAGTCTGCAATTAAAGCCAAACTTGTTGAACTTGGGGCTTATGAAGGTAAGATATATTAAAAACCTTTTTTCTTATTTTGATTCGTATTTAAGCTCTCCTTATTTTTCCCCTATAGTGCTCATATTTCATGAGCAATACTTCTGATAAAGAGGGAAGAATTGCTGTTTTTGGGGTCGAAATCTATCCATCTCACACTTAATGTTGGCTGTTTTTTTTTTTTTTTTTTTTTTTTAGCTTCTAACATGAAATGGCTTCATACCTTGTCTGGAGTGATTTTCATAAAAAACAATTTGTCGTTATGTGTTTTTTAAAAATATGTGTTTATAATGCAGTTTTACATATTGCTGTATCATATGACAATATCATTTGCCAGGGAGCGTAATTTGATTTGTCCGCTCTGTAAGAATGTTTCTGGAATGACCATTATGACCTGGCGCAGTAACTAGATCCCCAAGTGTTAAACACCATAAAAGAATAAGAATAAGTACATCTCTTTTAGAGCAGGAGAGTGATATGACTTCTGTTCTGTCTGCTTGACGGACTTTGTGTCGAGTTCTCTGTGTTATTAATTCTCCTTTGAGAATTTTGCTGCTGGAAGTGAACGCTGTATGAAATAAGTGAAGCATGCATGGTCCTCCGTGAGTGCATAGTGAACGAGGCATAAAAGAGATGACTAAGTTCAGCGTTTGCCTCCCCCCCCTCCATTTAACCCCAAAAGTCCCCAGGGGATGTCAAATCCTGGTGAAAATGAACAAATGGTGCAGTTTTAGGCCTTAACATATGTAAATTTCAGTTCTGCACCATGCAAAAGAAGAAATAACTAAGTCCATTTGCCCCTCCCCCCGCCCCCAATTTAGCCCCAAAAGTCCCCAAGGCCTTAACATATTTAAATTTGAGTTCAGCACCATACAAAACTGCTAAATAGACATACACAGAAAATTTTGGACAAATGTGGTAAAATAGTCCCAGAAATGGAGTGTTTTTATTAGCTCTAAAAGAACCCCTGGGGCGCATACCCAAAAGTTATTGCAAAGTATAGGCAAACAAAATTATATAGAAATCAGTTGGTTACAATTTTTCAGAAAGTTTTATAAAACTCCAAGGCATTAATTTTTTTAATAAGCAAAAAAGTATCAATTTTAACCATTTTAACCCAAAAGGCACTCCTGAGTGGGAGAGCAACCAGGATTTTCCTGGAAAATCCATCCTGTTACTTTTTTACTCATATCATGTTTAATGTTTGTGCAAAATTTCCAAAAATTCCACGGTGTACTTATTGATAAAAGTGCGGACGGACGAACAGACAAGGGTGAATTTACAGGTCCATCCTCCTTTTGTCGGGGGACCAATAAGTTTACAATGCATGTTTTTATAAAAATATATTTTTATTTGAACAGTTAAGAAATAGCATTTTTAAAAACTTCAGTTGGTGTACACAACCTGTTTGTCTTCGGAGTCTTGATTTCAACTTTTTGCAATCGTCCAAAGCAATGTCTAAATTCCGAATTACAAATCTTCCCTTATGGAGAAAAAAGAGGAGGAGAAAGGCTACACATTAAAAACAAAGAGACTGAAATATTAAATTTGAACAGATTTTTCTGAATATTAGCCCCTTTAGTGAAGCCAATGTCAGCCTCATTGATCTGACCTTTTTCACTTGTCAACCTCAATTACATAAACGACCTGGCCTGCTGATGTGCGCTGACATTTTGAGACGCATAACAACACTGATTTTACTTGTCCCCTCCCTTGAGGACAAAGAAATATGGATAAAAGGCTTTTAAATGTGGGCTCATCATTATGCTATGATTGTAGCATAATGATAAGAAGTCTCAAAATGTCAGCGCACATCAGCAGGCCAGGTCGTTTATGTAATTGAGGTTGACAAGTGAAAAAGGTCAAATAATAAGCTTCCTCAGTTATGTCCAGCCCATAACATCCTAGAAAGAAACCAAACTGTGGGCTCAGTGCTTTTGATTCAGGAGGAAGGATTTTGGAAGGGTTGACCCTTATACCAATCGGAGAGAAGTAGAAATCATTCTATAACCTTCTAGTCTACAGATGTAGTTTGGTTTCTTTCTAGGATGTTATGGGCTGTGATAGGAAGTTTACCATTGAGCTTGGTATTCTCATCTGTGAGGGAGATGGCATTTATCACTGGTAGACTTTGTGACATTTACTCCGGTCTCACAACTGCAGGCTATTTGCAGGTGACTATGGTTGGTAGGTTTCAAGGAATCAGTGATTAAATGACAGCAAGTGTTGTTCAGCACTGGGTTTAGTCTCTTGGCAGGTGTTGATCTTTCCAAAACAGGACAAATGGTGCTTAGGTAATTGTCATGTTGCAAATTGTAACATATCCAAAAATTACAGAAAATGATAAGGTAAAAAAATAATTATTAATGAAAAGCAGTTTTCGATAAAGTTTATCTGGGGGGGCAAATTCGTTTAACATTTTGAATTATGTTGTGTCACATGACGTAAGCAACAGAACTTAATTATCTCACCTGTCACAACTGGTCTCTGTAAGCGAAATATAGCGATTTCACAATTTTCTTTTTTTTTTTCATAATTTTTGGATATGTTACTATTTGCAGCATGAACATTATGTGGGTATCATTTGTTTTATTTGAAATTCAGTATTTTGATTTTCGAATTTTGTTCTGATGATATAGAAGCACCCATTTTTTATAGAAACCCTATTTATGCAGTCCAGATTGTTGCAAATTTTATATCCTTCAATTCAAGTAATTTTATTGCTAAAATGGAAAAAATATTATTTTAATTATTGAATATTCAAATTATTTGGATTCTTCAAATTATTGTTCTCATCTTGAGTGTTATTTTCTCAGTTCGGTCGATGTAATCTACAACCTTCTACAAGTGTATCTTGTCAAACTCCAGAACGTTTCTGTCGAATTCGGGAATTTGGACAGAATCTCGAGCAGAATCCTTTATTTACTCTACAGGAGTAGCATGCTCTCATTCTGTCAGCCAGGTCCTAAGTAATTCGCAATTGTATTTTTCAGTCACCCACACTGAGAATTGAACATTCAGGGGAATATCCCTTTTACAATTGATTTTTCCAAGTACTCTAACCACTGTGCCACAAGTTCACAGTAATTAAAGTACTTGGAGAAATCAACTGTAAAAGTGATAATCTCCTGAAGGTTCAATTAAAGAGTTTTCTCGATATATCATCATAAAATAATAATCCTTTAACATCTGTGTCATTTTTGTTATCAGTTTTTTTTTTGTTTTGTTTTTTCTTACTATTGGGTTGTCAGTTAGACCAAGAGCCAGCCATTTAGGGATAAGGGGTAATGAAATGGAATAATTGTTAGCCGTTTGAACTAAATTTGATGACCTATGGAGCAGTTTCTATTTGTTGACATTAGATTTGGAAACAACTAGTTGTAATCTACCAGGAAGCAGTCTCGTGGTAATGTGTTCCACAGGCATGAAGCCTTTTGTAAATAAACTGTCTGTGGAAGTTTCGCCCAACACTCAGCACATGAAGGAAGAACGGAAAGTCTTTTTCCATTATGGTAGAAAAACAAGTTCTTGCTGTGAAGAAGGAACCAGAGAAAGGTGCTCGATTGAGCTCCATTCATTTAAATAATGTAAGAGTAGAAAGAGACTAGCAATATCTGTTTCGTGAGAAAGGGTCTATGGAGAACATAAAAGATCATTCCTCACTTCAACTTTTCGAAATATGCATTTATAAGGCTTTTCTAAAATATCATTTTATATATTAATGTTTAAAAGAGAGAGGTAGTTTGCTTAAAGCATTGCTGATAAACAAATATGTGCCTGCTTAAGAAAGCTGATAGTAATGTAGGATACTGAAATGTTGAAGTGACATAACCTATAAACAAAACTGACAAGCAATGGCTGCATTTAAATTAGATCTATTTATTTTTAAAAAGATCTTGCACGTGTAAATATGCAATTACTGCGAAACTGCTTATGTTTACAATAGCCCCGATATGCACGTTTGAACTAAAGTCAAACCATCTGAGAAAGGGAAATTTTTCCGAAATATCATACCACATGGAACTTCTATTTGACCATACTGATGCAATTAGAACACAATGCAATATTAAAACTATATATAAAAATGGTAATTTTTTTTTTCTTCTTCGTCTTCTTAGCAATAATTAAATATTTGGTATTAGCATCTCTCATCTAGGAGATCAAGGAATTAGTTTCCCCCAAGAAAGATTGCCCATATTCCTTAGATGTAAACAAATAAAAATATATATTATTTATTATTTTACTTATGCTGATGAGCTGTAGAGCGAAATGCATGTATGTGAAGCATAGTTTTAAAAAAGTAAAATAAAAATATATATTTATAAAAAAAGAAAAACATACATATCTGCATAGCTCATTACACCATTCTTGAATTTGTGTTTATCTGTTACATCTCTGCATTGTGTTGCTTCTAGAAATTACCTTCATATACAAACTAGACAATGCTTCAAGCAAACTACATTAACCTCTTATGGAACTACTGTTAAATATCAGTAAGTACTCAATGTATCTAAAGAAAGAATTCTGACTAGAAAAATATCGGGGAAACCAATGCCAACAATAGAATCTTTGGATTTATGCAATATGATGATGACTTCTGATATATATATAAAAGTGAGCATGTGTGTGACAACAACTCTCAACCTATATACTCAACAAATTTTTTACCTACAGACTTGAAATTTGGTATATAGGGGATTCAAACACGTGGAAAACATCTTAATCAGTTTTCATCCAGAAAAAAATGAGCTGCTAAGAGGTAAAAACTGAGAAATTGGGACTTGGGGGTAGGGTCATTGGATTTCTATCTGTTTGTCAACTGTTTCATGACTGTGCATGCACAAATCGTTCACATGACAACTTCTTTATATTAAGAATAAGTAGGTTTGAAAACATTTTTTAAAGAACATGGCAAGCTGGTCTAATGGTGATCGCACTTGAATCACTGTCTTTAGGTTTTGGTTTCGATCTCAGCTCAAATATTTTTGTTGTTTCTTGCAGGAAGTGAAATGTTTAGAAAAAACATTATACTCACATGCACATGTCTCGGTCTTTTTTTTTGTCTTTTTTTTCAATTTTTATTTATTTATTTTTATTTTATTTTTTTTTCAAGGAATTTAACGTTATGGTTTAATACCGTGCACTGCTAAATACATCTGCTAGCCTTTGATAATTTCGAGAGTAGACCTCTCTTTTTCAAAAAGACAACCAAGCAAAAGTATGCCGTAAAATGGGACAATGAATAAAAATCCGAGATTAATGTTTTTATTTATTTATTTTTTTTCTTCAGATGAAGAGCTTCCTGATTACATAATGGTGATGGTGGCCAATAAAAAAACTCATGCGCAGATGAACGAAGATCTCCACCTTTTCTTGGGTGGAAGCACAGAGAAGTTCACCTCATGGTGAGTAACGCAAGTTTTGCTTATTATCTAGAATTCACCCTAGCAAAAATAAAAATCTTTTTTTTCTTTTTGTTTTGTATTACATTTTCACCCTAAACAAGGCACATTGCCACTTTGATGTAGGGGGCTACTATCGGGGACATAAGCTACAGGGACACTATGTGGGGAGTTAGGTAACAAATGTCGGTTCACATTACGCTTTAACTTCTACATGTCAATACAGTTGGGGAAGCAGGAACCCGGAAGGGAATTCCAAAGTCTAGTGGTTCTGGGGAAGAAACAACTGGAGTAGAAGGCTCTCTTACATCTAGGGATCTCAACTGTGAAGGGGTGGGATTTTGCTGCTTGTCGGGAGTATTTATGTTGAGGGGGTACAAGTGCTTGTAGTTCGTTGGAGCATTCACTGTTAAAGTACTTGTAGAACAGGCAGAGGAATGCTACATTTCGTCAATGGGACAGAGGCTGAAGCTTATATGACAGTTCAGGACCTATCAGGTTGGCGACTCTCTTTTGAACTTTGTCTAGGAGTGAGAGACTAGTAGCAGATGCACCAACCCAAATGTGATGACAATACTCCATACATGGGTGAATGGTGGTCTTATAGAGGTACAAGATACATTCATTCATTTGATGTACATACTCGTGACGAAACAAAAGCATATTCCAAAAATCATGTAAATTGACTAAGTAGTTTTTTCTTAAATAATAAAGTTAAATTTTAACCAAAGAGTATCTGTTTTGCCCATCATTTTGAAAAAAAATCTATAAAAAAAAACTTAGGGAGATAACACAATAATTCAAACCTGGGGAAATTTGTTGTAATGCCTACAAATTCCTATTAATTGCTTAAAGATGATTTTCTTTATACAAATAAAACTACTTGATCAATTTACATGATTTTTGGACTATGATATTTTCGTTTTGTCATGGATGAGTACATCATACAGATTTTTCTTTTTTTTATATTAAAGGAATTTTGGACAAAAAACCTATATTTTTATTGATCTTGACTAAACTAGAGCTCAGGGATTGATTTAGATGTTGGCAGCATTTTTCTTTACGTTTTTTTTTTTTTTTCTTATACACTTAGCTTAAGCTACAATGGAGGTGTGCAATGATAAATTTTCATCTCCATTTAACACAATTACAAGCTTCGTTCAAGGGATAGGCTGGTTTTGCAGGAATTTTTGTACATTATACATTTCATCATTGATTTTTCCAGCGATTTCTAATGCAAAGACAAATTTCACAACAGTGTCATTGTTGACCTTTAGAATATGCTCAAATAATCTGAGAGTCCATTCCCTCTATTGATGTGATGCCATAGTACTTTTGGATATCGCTATGGGTTACCACTTATTCTTAAATAAGAAAATGAAATTTTATAAGTAACCGAAGAGTGTCCGCTTTTTTTCTGCCATTTTGAAAACCATTTAAAAAATGGGGGGGGGGGATAACTCAATAATTCAAACTTGGGTGATTCATGTTGTAAGATATATAGATTAAGAGTTGAATGATGATGAAAATTATGAGAGTATTGGAAATAATGGAGTGAACAAAATTTGATAACTTATGAGCGTAGCAGGATTAGATGCTGGCCGTGTAAAAATAAATTTAAAAGTGGAAAATTCTGTATACATTTAATTTAAGCTGTAAACTTGTGCTATGACGTGTGCTTTGGTGGTGCATACAAATGACAGATGACGCTTGGCCAAAAGAAGAGAGTAGGGGGCACAGAACTGAAAATATCTTTGGCTGGATTCTGACCACCCAAGAGATATTTTCTTTGAAAAAATAAGTACCTCATTGAATAGGAATATCCTGCTGGGACCAACCTGACTGAGAAAAGTGATATCCAAGATTATCTGCTGATGAACCACCTTAAATGGAGACTGGCTGTTACCTTCCATGGATAGCTCGAGTAGTCAACTTTTGGGTGGTTGAATAGTGACCACAAGAAAATGCCAGAATTGGTCATGAGGTGAAAAGATTCCAGGAGATGAGAAGGAAGGTTTTCTGGATGAGTAGGAGGGCAGTTAGAAGCTGGACATTTGAGGCATTCAGTTGGTTTCTCTGGGAACTGCAAGACAGTTGGGCCGGCGGTGTTGCCTCTCTGGTCAAGTTGGGCCGACGGTGTTGCCTCTCCGATATTCTTATCTAAAGTATTGTTACTGGGACTTGGATATTTTTTTACCTTTTTTTTTCTTGGGGAGAATTCCTTTGTGGCAATACTGATTGAATTGAACAACTTTGGACTGGCCTGTCTAGTGTACACGCAAAACATTTTCATAAAGCAAAAAATGACATTTTTATTAGAGATCAAACTAAGCTGGCATGTACAGGAAGTTGCATCATAAGAGGAAATATGTAACAGAGATTCTAGAGAATTCCTGCTTTTGGAGTTCAGCCTCAAAGTGATCACACATGGCTTTCGAGTCTATCACATACGCATAGGTTGATCAGAAGGATGCAGTCCATGTGGATTTAAGAAGTGGATCAAATTCCAGAGCAAATAATGAAGTTATTGTTGTTCTTTTTGTTGTTTCCATAATTTCAGCCATAGGGAGTGGAAGGGGATTAACATATCTACGACTGTTACTGTCACCATTCTGAGAAATGTCATTTTCCATTGAGCAACAACTTGCGTGTCAACGAAAGAGGCAAACAGCTGTTTCTGTTCACAATGTAGATCAACAAGAAATTTCCATGTAAGGTTATAGTTTCTTGCCATGGTAATGTTACATGAGAACCATGTTGTAGTCCTCAGGGAAGTAATCTTGTTTCACAGATGGGAAATTATTAGAAAGAATACTTTGTATAGGAAACGCACACAGACATTGAGTTCTATATAAACGGTTATGGTCAGCTAATGTACTTCCTAACTTTCGGCGTAGAGCTACCGGAAGTGGTGACAAGGCAAATCAGTTCCTTCGTTTTTTTTTTCTCTCATGCCTATATCTCACCTGTGCATGTACTCCTTTTTTACATTTTTCCAATTGCTCTTTTTATTTAATTATCATTGAAAAGATTTTTCGATCTTATTTTAATTAAGAATTATTGAAATTAGTTTTATTTTTTTAAAGAATTATTGAAAACAGTTTATAAAGATTTTAAAAACCATTTTGGGAATATTATATGTTGGATACGTTTTTTTATTATTTTGATTTCAATTTTATTTTTATACTTTTATAAACATAAATTCAGATTAAAAAAAACTTATGTTTAAAATTCCAAAAATAATCTTTATAATTTCATAAACATATATTTATTATAAAATTCCAAATGGAATAAAAAACTAATTTTTAAAAAAAAAATTTGTTATTAAAAGTGCAAATAAAGACTAATTGTGTTATTTTCATCTTTTTATAATTTTGTTCATTTTTATTGTATACATTTTCAATAATGTCCTTTTCTTTTTATTTTATTTCAATAAAATCGCTTCACAATAGAAATACTGAAGAACATTAAAAGTGAAGGAACTGATTTGCCTTGTCACCGCTTCCGGTAGCGCCACGTCGAAAGTTAGGAAGTATGTTTGCTAGTTATAACCTAAGAAGACACCACTAAGTACTTTTTTTACTGTGCTCATAGCACTGCATTACTTTCCTCATTTTTGCTGCCAGTCTCCCTCTTCTCTTATTGTTGGAAGAAGCTGAAATGTTAGGAAACTCTGATTTTTTTTTTTAACAAGGGAATCACCACTTATCAAGGCCCAGAGGCCACTTGAGGATAAGGGTTAAAGAGTGTACAGTGGTCAAAAGGACAATATAGTAATCGTTAGAAGTGTAAATTTGTTAAATTGGATTACTTAAGAGGAATGGCTCATCAAGAACTTGTTTACATTGGACTTGAAAACGGCCATATTGTAGTCAGCTGGAAAGCAAGTAAACGGAAGATAGTTCCACAGGTGTGCAGTTCTAAGAAAGAAGCTTTGTTCATGGAATCTATGTTTAGGTTTAGGCACAGATAAAGAGTGGGGGAAATTATTGATAGTGTTTTCAGCCGAACAAGTGTTTCTCGTGAATGTTTAGCGAGGGGGGTGGGACCATAGATTGGAGGTCAGACGAGCACCATGAAAATAACGATAAAACAGAAACAGGCTCGCAACGTCTCTTCTGTGAGAAAGAGGTTGCAGGGAAGAGAAAAAGGCATCCCCCACTAGCCTACGAAGTCTATTTCTTAACTCTGTCAAAGCAAGATATGGTCTTCCTAGCAGCTCCTACCCATATGTGACAGCAATACTTCATCCTTGGACGTACCTGGTTCTTATATAGGTAGAGCATTGCATCAGCAGGTAGTTTCAATAAAATCTTATATATTTATTAAAAATTCAATGAGTCACCTAAATGTGAATGCATACATGTAACAGAGCCACTAGCACTGGTGTCAGCAGCAGGCATATGACAGCTAAGATACGCAAATGACCAAGACAACTGCACGAAATGACGTCACAGGGGAAGAAGAGAAGGAAAAGAAAAGGCAGAGATAAAAAAGCAATACATGGCCAAAGAAGTGACGAAAAAGTACATGTTCGAGACATGACTGAAAAATAACGAGTGACACATGGGTGACGAGAGCGCCTTAAAAAGACATGGCAGACAACATGAAGAAAACAAACTGTTTAAAACAAGATGCAATGCGTTGTTGGAAATACCAAGAATAAAGGTCTTTTGTTAAAACTGAAAAAAAAAATGCTAAATCAAATTTCTTCCTTTTTGTTTGTTTGTTTGTGACTGTTTCAAACACGTGTTAAAAATGTAACAACACCATCGAAGAAGAATAATAACTGTGTTATATGAAGATATTTGGCACATAAAGGATAGCATAGAGATTCAGGAACACTTCCATTGTTATCCCTGCAGAATTTTATACACATGATATAAATTTCATCAAACTTGTATGTTTGAAATTTTAAAGAAGGTTAGGTCCCCCACATATCTTTTACGTTAGAAGGGTACACTTTCATTGCCTTCCCCATAAAATTTTATACAGATGTTTACATTTCATGAAAGTGAGATATATTTGAAGTTTTAAAGAGAGTTATGTTTTTATAGCCCCATTAGGGGTGCACTTACAGATGTGGAAATACTTGTATTGTTTTCCTTAGTAAATTTAACATTTTTAGATTTTATGTAGATTTTATAAGCTTTCTTTGTATAGTGAACACACGCACAGACATAAGAAACTGGAACCTAAAGGGGATATCGATCATACCAGTTATCATAGGTGCCACAGGACTTATGAAGAAGAACCTGAAGTCCTACCTAACTAATATTCCTGGTGAACCAAGTGCAAAAGAGATTCAGACAATTGCACTTAAGGGAACAGCGAGGATACTAAAAAGAGCTCTCGGTTGGTTTCAATAAAAAAGCGGGGCAATGTTGGCAGCTGGTTTGGCTGCCCCATACCCGGCATTACAATCTTCAAAGGAAGAAAAATAAAAAAATAAAAAAAGTAGTTACTCAGTTATATATACATACATACCTACTCACACTAGTTTTTCATCCTTCTGGAATCATCAGTGGAGGAAGGTACAATTGTCACTAGTCTTGGGACTCAAACCCTGCAACAAAGCTATCTCTGTCTGCATTTGCAAGAAACATAACCACAGGGCCACCGTCAATCGCAACAATATTCAAGTTAATTTAAACATTTATAAAGGCATAAATGTTATTAAATGTCGATCTACAGTGATCGAGTGACAGGAGGTCACGATCTCGCACGTAGGCTAATTGACCGACTTATCACAGTGCTCAACTGTTAAGAAACATGTTCCTTATATATATATATATATATATATATATATATTAATCAATCTAAAAATATTTTTTTTTTTTTTATTATTTAAAACATTATTTTTTATAATTTATTTTCAGGTTGCAAACAATTTTGAACAAACTGAAATCTATAACAATTGGTAAGTTATCTCTATATAAATAAAATGAACTCATTTATTCCCGTCTGATTTTGACATTAATAGGATTAAAAATCAAGATATTTCATGCAAATATAATATGCACAAATGGCAGAACAATATCTGAGGTGTGTTATAGGCTTATTATTTCTCAAATTCCTCGATAATCTTAGATTTCTATACTTTTTCTGCTGAGAAGTCACGGCCAAAATCGGTTAAGATCAATGGAAGTGATAAAATATTTTCTCTCTAATAAATTCCTCCTCCCCCTGCCACCACTTAACACCGTTTGGGGATCGTTCACAAGGAACAGTTGAGAAGAGAACACCGGTTTGGCTTCGTAGTTCTTTCATGTGAAGTTATTTAAAATCACTAAACTAAGCTGCAGTGCTCTGTGGCGTAGTGGTTAGCGTGCTGGACAATTTACATTATATTTTCACGTTCGCGCCGACCTACCGTAGTCGTTTTTTTTGTTTTTTTTTCCTAAACAACTGGAATGGACTTTTCTTGGTGGCCGAACTGTTAACGTTGTAGATGGTTTTTTTTTTCACACTTTATTTTCCTACTTTTACTCATGACTCCGGGTTTGATCCTTCCTACTTACCTACCATAACATTTTTTAACTCCCCCTTCGTCCCGGAAACAAACACTCGGGCAACGCCGGGTACCCCCGCTAGTAATTTATATAGTTGCTCTAAACAAGTAGGATTTGAATGAATAGAGATGGAATCGTCCAAATTATCTTATTTTAATTTGGTGAGCAATTCAAAAGACCCTTTTCTACTTTATTTTTTTAGATTTTTTCTTTCCAACAACAGGGTTCGCACGGATTTGAAAAGTTCTTGAATTTTGACTTCTTTTCCTTGGAAAACTTTATTTCTATTATTACCTTGAAAAATCCATGAAAATATGGAAACTGTCTTGAAAAAGGCCTTGAAAATCGTAGTCTTTATTTTCAGTAAAAATATGTGTTGAAATATCAAAAATAAAATCGCAATAAATACTTTTATTTATTTATTTATTTGTCTGGAGAAGGCCTTTAAAAACTTTGAAAAGTCCTTAGAAAATGAACATTGAAATTCTGTACAAACCCTGACCAATTGATTTTCCTATATTTCGTCTTTGCTTATTTCTTTAATCGCAATTTATTTTTACATTTACAATAATTGATTTTATTTATTTTTTTTTTTTTTTTTGTCAAATTCCTCATTATTTCACATTCTCCACACTTTCTAGAATTAACTATCGGATCGGTGTAAAAGTTTTTGCTGATTTAAGATTTCATCTTAAAAATTTAAAATTATATCTTTAAAAATATTTATTGGGCCCCCGACAATGGAGGGATCGGACCTAGTAATTCACTCTCGTTTGTCTGTTTGTTTGCACTTTTCTCGATAGCCACACCTTGAGTCTTTTAAAAATTTAGCACAAACATTAGTCATGGTGAAAGTCAATTTTTGTCAGAGCGGATTTTCAGGATAACTCTGGTTACCCCCACCCTACCATTAGGGGGCATTCTAGGGGTAAAATTGCTCCCAAATCGTTTGTCTATTTTTTTTTTTTTTTCATACTTTTCTCAATAACCATGCCTTTGATCATTTTTTAAACTTTGCACAAACATTAATCATGGTGAAAATAAATTTTTCACTCATGAAGGGGGACTCCACATGCTTTGCTTATTTATAACAATAACTACCTTTGATCTCTTTAACTTGATTCCATCTGTCAGCAAGTTCACAAATGCCTCGCATGTAAAATTCTTTATTGATGTGAAACATGAATCTAACTCCTGTTTGTTATATTGTCTCGTGACGTCTACAAATTACAAAGCCATCGAAATGGTTTTGTAATTCTCAAAATAAGCAACAATCCGAGGGAACTAGGTTAGGAGAATATGCAGGATGGGGGCAAGATTTCCCAACCAAATTCTTCAGAGATTTTTTTTTTTTTTTTTTTTGTCACTAGTGCCATATAAGGACAGGCATTTTTATGGAGGATTACTTTGTTTCTGTTGACTGTAGAAAGTGTTTTTTGTTAACATGGGTGAGAATATCGCGGAAAAATATGAATGTTGCTTTAATAATCTAAAAGACAAAGTTAAAAATTAATAATGGTGATATTTTTAAGTAATAATAAGATGAATAAAATATATTATAATGGTTTTAAATGTTCCTTCTACAAACCGGCAATAACTTTTGCATTTATTTATTTATATATATATATATATATATATATATATATATATATATATATATATATATATATATATATATTATTTTTTTACTATAATAATTAAATACCTACAGACACTAGTGTTTCATCCTTTCGGGAATCTTCAGTGCAGGGTGTCACGATTACTACCAGTCGAACGATTCGAACCCCGTATCACGAGACATCTCTGGCTCGATTAGCGCAGACCTAATCCATTCGGCTACCATTAACCGCTTGAAATAACGTTGAATTTTAAACAACTTAATGTTAAGTGTTCATTTACGCCAGACAGACAGTGATCTAATCGTTATACGATGATCTACGCATAAGAGCTAAATTGACCGACTTTTAATTCAACTGAAAGTGCTCAACGATAAGAAACGAATTTCTTAAAGGGGCTGTCATAATTATTTTATCCACATACAGTACTGTTTCATTATGTCACAACTCATCAGTGTGGCTAGATATACACCTTTCCTCAGACATAGATCGAACCTACAACCATCGTGTTGATAGTCAGCAGCTCTAACCATCAGACCAAGAATCAGTGCCTGTAAATATTTCTCCTCAAATACCTATTAAATTAGTATTTGCCTATCGCACAGTGCTCAAACTGTCGGTTTGTTTACAAACACAGTGGGCTTTGCTTAATCACTTAAATACGCATCGGGTGAAAATATATTACTAAGTGCTCAACCCAAAGAGGGGGGGCTTATTAGTCATCCACATACAGTACTGTTTCAAGTTTTTTAACCTTTAAAACTATATAAAAAAACTTGTTTAATTTTTATATTTTTTATATCATTCATTAGAAAACTATTTAGTCAATGAGTCATTTAATCACCTGGAATCAATGCATCAACTTGTTCTCTCGAATTCACTTAATTGAAGGGATTATCAGTTGTTTATCATGAAATACTGCTTCAGGGATTTATATATATATATATATATGTGTGTGTGTGTGTGTGTGGAGAAACTAGAATATGGACTTTATTTTCCATTAGTTTTAATACAAACAAAAAAAAAAGTTATGCTGAAATTTTAAATTTTTATTTGAGGTAATATATGATCATCTTGTGACCCAACAATCTCGCTAGCGTTACCAGAAATGTCACTGTTTATGACTGCTACATCACTCCCTCCTAAGGTGGGATGCTGACAGAGAATGTCACTGTTTATGACTGCTATGTCACTCCCTGCTTAGGCAAGATTCCAACAGAGAATGTCACATTTTATGACTATTACAGTTCAACTCATCTCAAGTTAACCGCCATAGAAGAATCAAATTTTTTTTTTTTTTAGAATTTGTTGTTGTTTACTTTTCGATTATTAAGATATCCTCAATGTTATGTCTTTATGGTGTTTAAAAATTTCTACATGTTTTCTTTCAGGGAATCCAAACGTGGTAAATGCTGTTGTAATCCAACAGGCTGAAGATCCGAGCAATAGTAATGAAGACACGGGAGTGCCAGAACTGTTAGCACAGACTGAAATAGGTGAGAAACTAAAAGACAATGTCTTTTTTTTTTTTTTTTTTTTTTTTTTTTTTTTGAGACGGAGATTGCTGTTCTCATCTTGGATGTTATTTTCACATGTTTCTTGCTGTAAGCTCTGATATTCAGGCACATCTATGGAACTTGAGGTTCTCTGTGGAATTAAAAAAAAAATCCTTTTATTCAATAAGGATTTTTGAGTTCGACAAGATGTACCTTAAGAAGGTCAGTGGTTACATCAATCGAAACAGTATGAGAAAAACATCAAAGATGCAAACAGCAATGTGATTCAAATAATAATGTATTCTCATCTTGCTTTTTATATTCTCAACGTTTCAATCTATGTAACGTCTGATCTGCTTCAGGTGTATCATTTAAAACTTGACAGCCATCTAGTTAAACGTAGGTTGCACAAATTTGTTCAGTAAATTTAAATTAGAGGTTAAATTATTTGATGCATGTCAAACAAAAAATTGCCTACACCTTCCCTAACAAATAATCAAAGGGCAATAACTCTTCAAACGAGTTGAGTTATACCCCTTGACCATTTTCACCATATAGAGGGGGATTTTCGAATTCATAACATTTAAATCACTTTTTTATAAACAAATACGTCTTCAAGAGACTGTCATCAATCGTGACAACAGAAACATTAAAATAGACACCAAATTTAGAATACTCCGAACGTATATATTGTCTGTTCTTTTATATGGTTGTGAGTGCTGAACAAACACTAGCAACACAAGGAAGAGACTAGAGGCAACTAAAACTTGCTTCCTGAAGAGAATTTTGAAGATATCCTGGACAGAAAAGAAAACAAACCAGTAAGTATTAGAAATGGCAAAAAAAGAAAAGTCTTTAATAAGAACAGTACGAAAAAGACAAATGAGGTTCATGGGCCATGTCTACAGAAAAAGCAGAATAGAACAGATTTGTTTGATAGGAAAGATCGTGTGTAGAAAAAGTCGAGGATGATAGCAAGAAATGTACACTGACAGTCTGAACACCTGAGCAACATCAAAAATGATGAACAACAATGAATTTATGAATACCTCGAGAGAGATAGATGGAAAGCCATAGCTGTCAATGTCTGTACCAAGCAAGACACCATTTGAATGAAAAACATCTTGGCATCCATTAGCGAATTGCGGCTGTGATTGTGCAAGCCTACGCTGGATCTGCATACTCTGTTGCAGATGTAGATTGTGTCTTGTTGCAAGAGTTATGTTGCAGCCCTCTGCTGTCTGTGTTCTCTTTTTTTCCTCCAGTGCTGGTCTCTCATTACTCCTATTGAAGCATGTCTTTACAGCTCTTCTCCAGCAGCTGCAGTCTTCAGTCACGGATTTCCAGCCTGCTGTATTGATGTCACCTGTCTGCAAGCGAGGTATGCAGGCATCCTTGTAGCGTAGGACAAGTCATTCTGCTGATCTGAAACTGGTTGCAATCTCACCATGAAAAATATCCTTTGGGATCCTCCCATCGTCCATTCACCTGGCCATGGTCAAGCCACTGGATCTGTTGTTGGGTGAGCAGAGCGAATATTCTCGGAATATCTACCTGATCAAGGACGCTTTTGTTTGAGATGTGATCCTGTCAGAGGTGATGCCTAGGATTCTTGTATGGTTGCACACGTAGGTGTTGAGTCTGTTCTCCAAGAGTACAGATTAAACAACTTTTTTCCAGTTTATTTGATTTGTTAGTGTAGTGCGCTCCATCAATTCATTGTTTTAATATCTCATAATACAGCTTCCTATTCCAGTAGCTTCTTTCCAAGAACTGCAAACTTATGGAACTCTATTCCTGCTGACTGTTTTTCTCCTACCTATAGTTTTGGTCTTTTAAAGACAAAGGTTTATAGATATCTTCTGTCTTTGTGGTAATCATCTTTCAGTCTTGTTAGCTCTCTACATCAAGTGGCTTCACGCCTGGTCTTGCGTGATTTCCCTTTGAAAAAAACATAAAAACACATTGGTTTTATCTGTTACATCTTCAACATCAATGTTTTTGATTTATTTTGCTCGTTTATTTATTCCAAATTTTTACATCAGATGTCTATGTGTAGATATGAAAGGCGAGTAGAAAATGGACCTTTTGGTTTTCTTTCGGCAGCCTCATCTTGTCTTTTTTCCAGTTTCCTTGCATCACATGAGTGATGTTTCTGACAAAAGGGGAAGAATTGCTGTTTTCTGGGTTGGAATCTATCCATCTAACACTTATTGTTATTTATTTTATTTTTTTTTTACTTGGGGGCCACTGCTTATCAAGGTCGGAAGGCTACTCAAGGATAAAGGTTAACTAATGTAAGGTGGTTGTGTAGTAATCTTTAATGGTGTAAATTGGCTAGAATTTGATTATGGGGACGGCTTTACAAGAACTTGTTTACATTAGATGTGAAGGCTATTATGTTGTATTCAGCCGGGAAGCAGGACAACGAACAGTATTTCACAGATGAGCAATTTTGGAAAAGAAGCTTTGTTCATGGAATCTGTTTAGATTTTGGTACAGATAGTGGGGGAAATTGTTTATAGTGGTTGTAGCTAGTCGAGTGTTTTCTTTGTTTTTTTTGTGAAAGTTTGGCAACTTCATAAATTGGAGTTCAGTTGAGCACTTGCCATGAAAATAATGATAGAATTTAATTTTATTTTAACTCCTTATACGGAGTGGTTTCATGCCTTGTCTGAAGTGGATTCCATAAAAAACAATTAACACCTCGACAATTTTGATCGTAATAATTAATATTGCTCTCTCTCTCTCTCACTCTCTCTCTCTCTCTCTCTCTCTCTCTCTCTCTCTCTCTCTCTCTCTCTCTACTTAAGGTCACTTTTCCTTTGCTTTAGAAGTCAAACAATTTCCAATCTTCCCAGTTCAGCAGATTAAATTTCTCAAAATTCCACTCTGCGCTGTCTTGTCTAATCACTTGCTTCCAAATTTTCCTTGGCCGGCCAAACTTCTTGCGATCTAAGACATCTATACTTTTGCAATGAAATATCCAGGAGTATAAATATTCCACACCATCATACCAGTGATTTGACTTTAGGATAACTCCTATAAGGTTTGCAGAGGCTTGAAAAGTCCTTGAATTTTAACTTTTGCCTGAAAAGGTCTTATTTCTAATACTTGAAAATATGGAAAAAAGGCCTTGGAAATTATATTATTTATGTCTAATAAAAATTTGGGTAATTATGCACTTTTGTTACCGTGCTGAAATAATGTTATTTTGAAAGCCATTTTTAACATGGGGAGGGTAGGGTGTTTTGTAACTATTCTATGCTTCCACCTAACAATTTAATAAAAGACCGATATTGTGAAACTTGAATTTAACCTGAAAAAAACTATTTAAAAAAAGCACGATAATAAAATGGCATAGGCACCAAAATTTGTGTTGAAATATTAAAAATCAAATTGAAATGAATACTATCAAATTATTTTTTGAAGTATTAATAAAAAAATAGCATTAAAATATTTTTTTAAATATAGAAAATAAAATCAAAATATATTGTTTTGAAATTGCATAGTATTCTTGTGGATACAAGAGTTTCATTTCAGATAGTTTTGTGATAAAGGAACAATTTTTTTTTGGGGGGGGGGGGGCTGACATAGTTTCGGGTATGGATTCCACCCACCACTGCCTAAAAGAAATTACTTTCCTTGCGCGGACAAGACTCCAATGACGCACGCATGCGCAAAAATGAGGGAAGCCAGGCAAAAAAAAAAAATGGACAAGACGGAAGGTATATTGATTAGAAATTTAAAGTAAGGAGAGTTAATATTTGAGATAAAATAAAAAGTATTTAAAACTTAAAAACCCCAAAAATGATGTAAGTAGGTTGTAAATTAACTTTTATTGGCTATAGTAACATTTATTTGTTGTATATTTGATTTCTGACCACTTTTTTGAATCACTGTGAATTGTAAAACAAACCCCAAATTTTATTTTGAAAACTTAAATTTTATATAGAGAAGGCCTTGAAAAACTTTAAAAAGCCTTGGAAAGGGACATTGAAAATCTGCATAAACCCTATTCTATTCTGTCCAATTTTTTTTTTTTTTTTTTCCAGATGAATTTGCACAAGAGCAGGAGGAGAGCAATATGTTGGCCAACCCAGTAGAAGTTTCGCAACTGGCAGATCTTTCAGCTACGGAAACATTTGATTTAAATTCTCCTCCTCCTTCATCTGCTGCTGCTGATAATATGCCTGTTTCAGCTCAAAAAGTCCAGTTACACTCATCGACCCATTATGTCAACCCAAACTGTAGTTCCAGTGGTATATCCCGTCTCCAACCAATTGTTAGCCAGATTCCAAGTCAACCTGTCAGTACAACATCCATTTCTGCGGCAACAAATTCAAATAATAAACATATACCTCCTTCTTTACAAATGGATTTGATTTCCAATTATTCAGAGAAACCAAGCCAAAAGATTGTCTCAGATCCATTCCATGGAGGACAGGCACAGACAAATATTCAGCTTGCTAAGGTGACTAAAACCGTTGATAAACATATTGTGATTGATTTTTTTTTTTGTGGTTGATTGTCCCCTCCCCCTAAAAAACAAAAATAAAGAAAAATCTACAAATGTGATGTACATATTTGTGACAGAAAGAAAATATTGTACTACAATTGATCAAGTAGTTTTATTTTAGAAATAGGAAAAACAAATTTTATGGCTAAAATAACAAGCGATGTGTTTGTTATGCCTCTTGAAGCAATTCTAAAAGATTACTCTAAATAATTCCAATTTTTGCAAGATTTTAGAAAGCCATCCTTAACAGGAGAAAGGCATATTGCCACTAAATTTTAAGGAATTGCTACTGTGGTAGGGGCCAGATTTATAGGCAGGTAATGAGTTGAAGTAGCTTGAGTAGAGGGTTAGCCAGCAAGATGTTTGTTGACATTACATTTAAACTACTCCATGTTGGTACTGTCCAGGAAATAGGGAGAGGGAAGATAAAATTTCAAAGGTTTTCAGTTGTGTATTTTTTGTAAAATTAATCAAAATTAAAAAAAAACTTGTTTAGAATTACATTACTATAAATGATGAATTAAATTAAATAATCCACAGTCGCGATTTCAAAGTAAGTATAAAGTGGAAATAAGTAAAGGCAGAAAGCAGAGCTTCTGAATTTTCAGTCTTATGCTTCAGTTATGTACTTCGTTCAAAATGGCTACTACGGATTATTTAAGTCAATTTATTATCTATATATATATAAAAGCGAAAATGTATGTGTGTATGTGTGTTCGCTTTTTCTGTATGTCTACAAAAGGCGTTTTTCAGAGAAGTGGTCGGTCGCCTAACAACTTTATAAAACTTTTTATATCACATGTAAATCGTAATATCTCAGAGTTAACAACGGAGCTCGCCTGTCTATTTAATTTGCTCGACTTCGGGAAGATAAATATTCAACAGTTTTCGCTCGCCGCATGTGGATTAGGCCTTTTCCTATAATAAAAGCGACACTAATTCTTGCGTTATTTTTCCGGTCTCGATAGCCGGAAATGTCCGAAAGCAATCGGCATTGATCAAATATTATTTCCTTATATCAGAAGACAATTGCTATTCAATTTGGACAAGTGGAGCTGTTTCCCCCTACCCCCAACATCTTGGGGGGGGGGAAGCATTCCAACACTAAATGTAATGCTACCCCGCAGTCAAAAGTTGACCTCATTAAGTCATTAAAACGTGCACCTGCTAATTTAAGTAATTAAATAAATTCAAACGTGTTTCCGTTAGCATCTCGCGGTGGCCCAATGGTTAACGTCACACTCTTTTTTTTTTTTTTTTTTTTTTTTTCACACTTTAATTAATTTCCAACTTTGCCTCAAGGGTTAGGGTTCGATCCTCATACTTACCTACCTACCAAAACATTTTTTTTTTATTTGCGGGGAAAGCTGATTTTCCCCAACAATGGTGAACATTTTCTTTCACTTTCTTTTTCGCGTTTGCGTCAAGACTTTGGGTTCGAGGCTACCTGCCTACTAATACTTTTTTGTATGTTTCTTTTTTTCACATTCTTTTTCTCCTTCGCTGTTCGCGTTCAAACCTGCCTGCCTTACTACCACTTTTTTTCTCTTTTTTTTTTCTCCACACACAAACACCTACAAATACCCGGGCAATGCCGGGCAGCCATACTAGTCTAATATATAAAAGGCAAAATGTTTGTATGTTGTGCAAAAACTTTCAACAGAGGTAACGGATCTTCACAAGATCGGTTTCGTTTTAAAGCTCGAACCTTTGGACGACAAATATCAAAAAATTGGCCAAAAACATTAATTTCTTCACCCTGAACTGGGCAGTTTTTTTATAAGGAGGAGTCTTTTTTTTGCGTCACCATTTTTGCAAGTCATCGTATTGGTTGGATTGACTTTGCTTAATTTCAACATTGTGAACTTCTTGTCGGACGATGGAGATATCGGCAAAGACGTAAATTTTTTTTTTGGGGGGGGGGTTCTCCTTCTTCGTGTTACGGGTTTGAGCCTGTCTGCCTACTACTACTTTTCTCTCTCTCTCTCTCTCTCTCTCTCTCTCTACCCAAACTGCCTGCATAGTCCTCCCCACCCCAGGGTTCCTTACCACTTTTTTAAACCCCCTCCCCCCTTATTACACCTCCACACACCCGGGCAATGCCGAGTACCCCCGCTAGTTAAAAATAAAAATCAGTTATTTTGTTTATATTCTGCAATTGACATGAGCAGAAATTTTATAAAGCAGGAGCAGATAAGTCAGTGAGTCATTTAATCAGGTGGTAATGAATGGCGGATTTGCAAATACAAAAACTGATTTTTATTTTTAATTAAAATTCTACTTGAAAATTTTTGCTAATTTTTGGCAAGAATACTTATTTTTGCATGATATATAAGTATATGAGGTTTTTTTATTTGGAATGTGATTTTCACCTGTGCCCCCATACTGGATAACCACCAAGATTTCTCCTCAATGCTTTAGCAAAACTTTAAAAGAACTTTAACATTTTATGCAAAATACTCATCAATATTTTATAAAATAACACAAAATTGTTTAGAAGATGAATGAGTGGTCATCCAATGAGCTGTAAAGTTGAAGGGGGGGGGGCTCCAATTATTTATTTTATAAGCACATGGCTTACTTACCATTTTCTTAGACCATCTCGGAAACATGTCTTGTTGATTCAACCTATCACACAAGGCTATCAGAGATTGGCAATTGCTTCATTCTCAATCATGCGGCTGATGTTATTTCCAACTAATTTGTATCACTTTTCTCATAAATCCAAGCGTATTTCTATGTAGGATTGACCCTGTAACCTCTTTGTGATCTTTGTCTAAAACACATCCTGTTTACAACATCAAGCGAAACCCGCTTAAACAAATATATTTTTAACTAATATTTATACAAATAATACTATCTCTTGATATTTAACACTTTTTTTTTTTTTAAACTGAAAGATTTCAATACTGTTATGTTCAATTTTTTTTTTCTCCTTCAAAGAATAGGAAGCGTCGTATTCCTGGCTCTGTGATTGGTACAGTTATTCATCATTCAAGTGGAGAGGAAGAAGAGGAGGAATATGATCCGTATAATCCTTCCTATGGTTCAGTGGCGAGTGTAGTTCGTGTGACAGAAAGAAAGTTAGTTTTTTCCTCTTTTTTTGTTTTTTTGTTTTCTTTTGTTTGATTTAAACTTCTATTGGTTATATATTTTTCTTTTTGCCTAACTTTTTTTCTTTTTTTTTTAGTCAACATGTATGATGTCATTAAAGATCTCTTCCCAACTTTTTTTTTTTAAGTGGATGACATCTTTCTGTGGGCACTTTTTGATTTTTTTTTTATGGAAATCGCTCCAGGCAAGACATGAAGTCACTTGATGTAAGGAGCTAAAAAAATACTACTTCAAGGTCAAAAACCTAGCCAACAATAAGTATTAAATGGAATAGATTCTGTCCTAGAAAACAGCAATTCTTCCCTCTTTGTCAGAAACATTATTCATGGAATGTGAGGACTAAAAGACAAAATAAGGAGAGCGTGAGTTACGCAGCTGCCAAAAGTAAACTCAAAATCCACTTTCTACTGTCCTTAAAATGCCCGATTATATTTAAAGGATTTACCTGGTTTCTTCCAACGCTACCCTATTAATAATTGATTAGGCTGTCTGAGGATACTTGCTTCCTGACCTCCATCCATCCATCCAGCATGGCCGCAGCCGAGATTGAACTCCCTACACAAGTTTATTTCAAGTCTTGTCAGTAGCTGAATACTTGATGCTTTGCCAGGATTATCAAGGGTATTTTTTTATCGTGACGCCATCACTAGATGGGTGCCTACCACGGCTTAAGAGAGTCCCATCTACCTTTAAGAGAAAGATAAACTATGGCAGTTTCTCAACCTGGTATTTTTACCTTGCGGTACATACAGCAACTAATCTTACTAAATGCTCACCAATCTGGTACTGGCCAGGTTCAACGTTGCTTAACTTTGGCGATCTGGCGAGAACCAGTGTGTCAACGTGATTGTGCTTTCTGACCTAAAATGCACCAAACATTGATGTCATTTATTTTCAGACCGAATTATGCTATGTAAAACCAAAAAAATACAATTTTGTTCTCCAAATCAAGCAAACCAAATACCAGGAATAAATACTTTATTTATTATGTCATAAAGAATCTCTTCAACTTGTTAAAACAGATTATTTCATCTCCTTTGTGGCAGACACAAGCAAACATATACAAAATAACAAGATTGACACAGTTTTAGTAGTATATGAATAGATAAGTTTTAGAAATCAACAAATGAGAAAGTGTTATAATGATTTATTTAAATGGGGAAAATTACCATTTTTCTCAATGTTTAAGTAGATTGTTTAAAATTCACATTTGTTTTTAATCCTTTTTTTTTTTCCAAAGTTTGAGAAAATACGAAAGAATAGCTAAAAATAGGTCCATGAATAACTCAACACTCAACTATTGTTTTGTGCATCTGTAGCTTGTATACACATTAGTTCAAGTAAGCGTTCTTTGTACTATTAGAGGCTATGTCTTTGACAATCAGTCCAATATTGTTGCTGTCAGGTAAAGCTATGGTTCTATGTAGTCATAGAAGATCCATCCTCCCATGCTTTACCTTCTCTTGCTAATCACCTTAGGTAACTAGGAATGTTGATAGAGCAGCTCAGGTATTTTTTTTAAGCCAGGGTGCAGTTTACCTAATATGTTGGCTTTTCAAAGTAATCTTTTTTGTTAAGATAACAACTGTTGGCACTTAAGTAGTTGGCTCATTGGATAGTGGTGTCCCTTAACAGTGATTGCAATTATAGAGAGGTCTCTCTTTGTGGCTTAAATAATGAAAGCAATTAAAAAGAACAACAAATATCTCCATTATACACTCTGGGATGTGATTTACTTATCAGACCATATCTCAGCAAAATGAACTGCATCTTCTTTTGGAACCCGTAGGAGTGATGGAAATCTCGGAAAAAGGCAACCTTTTACCTTGATATCAAACTTTTCTATCATATCAGTTTTTTGCTATGATGCAACTTTCTTTACATGTAATTTTTAATGTGACTGCTCACGGAAAATTTGGTTGTACTTGTACAGTTTAATCAAGATATTAAAAAATAAAAATATTGAAAAAAAAAGTTTAGATTGTACGTATCCATTATGTAATGAAGTTTTCTGAAAAAAAATTTCACTGAATTTCATCAAGTATGTTTTATGATACTCGGCAAAAGGTTCGACTTTTAGGAAGAAAAGCTAATATTAAAGATGGGGAGGGAGTGTCGGCACTTTAAATTGAGTTATCTCCCCGTGACATGTTCAAAAAAACTCAAAGATGTCTACCTTCAACGCGCTGTCATAAAAACGTGCTTTTCCACTGTAAAAAAACTATTCGATCAAATTAAATGAATTTTGTTTTTTTCAAAGATCTTCAGTCCAAAACTGATACATACAATATAACCTTTTTTTGATATTTTCATTTTTTAATGTCTTTATTAAACTGTACAAGTGCCAATTTAGTTATGTTAAATGAACTTATTTCATTTTGACTTTTATTTTCTATTTTTAGTGGAAGTCTTGTCAGTGTATACCAAAGAAAAGTAATCCCTGTTTAATGTTTACGTAATTCCAGTTTCATTTTAGAATTTTATATAAAAAAAAAAATCTATACGTTAAAATGCTTCTTTTTTAAAATGGTTTGATAAAATATGATATGGTTTTAATTTAATATGAAGAAAATAAAACACTTTCAAAGTTAAATACTATTTTTCATGTAAACTTTTAAAAAAATAGAAAGCATTTCAGTATAAAGACTAATATGTATTTTTTTATTGCACAATATTTAAAAAAACACATTTAAAAGACTTTAATACAAACTTTTCTAATATATATGTGTGTGTGTGTGTATGTATTCACGACATGGTTAGGAGCCTTGACTGTCATACAGGCGGTCGGGTTTCAATCCTGGCTTGAGGTAGTTGCCTGTCTAGCCGCACTGATGAGCTGTGAAACAATGAAACAGTACTGTATGTGGATGACTATATATATATATATATATGTGTGTGTGTGTGTGTATGTATGAGAGAAATATTTTTTATTGGATATTTTTTTACGATGTATAATAAAAAAAAAAAAAACATTTCAAAGTAAAGACTAACAAAATATATTTTATTATGATATTAAAAAAAACATTTTAGAATAAAGACCGTTTTTTGTTTAAATGTTTAAAATATATTTATTATATAAAACTATTCTAAAAAAATAACATTTCAAAGTAAAGACTAACAAAATATATTTTATTATGATATTAAAAAAAACATTTAAGAATAAAGACCGTTTTTTGTTTAAATGTTTAAAATATATTTATTATATAAAACTATTCTAAAAAAATAACATTTCAAATAAAAGCTAAAAAATATATTATTATAACATTTTTTTTTTATTAGAAATAAAACAATTCGGAAAAAGAAGCATTTCAAATTAAAACCTAATTTTTTTATATGAAGTTTTAAAATTAAACTGGAATTACGTGACTATTAATCAGAAGAGACTTATCCTCAGTACACACTGGTATAACTTCTGCTAGACAGAAAGTGTAAGTCAACATGAAATAAGTTTATTTAACTGAAAATTCCACTCTGTCTTAATCTTACCCAGGGTTTCCCAACGGGGTCCATACGGCTCCCCAGAGGAGGTTGGATATGAGATTTCAGGTCTCTGATAGCAATATTTATCGTATAGGGAAGGGTCTCTGAGATTCTTTAAGAGGTGGTGAAAAACTGAGAGCTTCTAGTAACATTATTAGATATTTCTCAACCCATTTACTTTGGGATTCACAATCCATGTGGAAATTGATTGCATCACACTTATTTTCAATTTGAAAAATTAATTCAAGAATCCAACCCTGTAATGTTTGTTAACAAAACTTAAGATTTACAAGTCTTTCTCATCTATCGAATAGGTTCTCGGAATAGAAACCGAATGGATTTAGTCAAACATGGTAATTTAAGACTTTCTATCAAATCTGAAACCAGATATTACCAAACTTATTGCTGATCATAAACAACAATCTGCACATTGAGTCGTGATTCCTGTGATTATTATTCTGATTTCGATTGATTATTGTATTAGCAATGCTATGATATATTGATTGACCCACTTGATTTATAATTGTTACTGTTCCCATTTGATCGGCAGAGTAAAATTTTGTTGAATAAGCTATATGAATATTCAATTTATTTATTTTCACTTTAATAATATACTACCACTACTACTAACATTATTATGTAAGGATGCATGTAGGAAGGAAGGGGGTAGTAGGTATCTGCTTGTTCTAGGGAAGGGGAGGGGGTCGTCTGCCAAAAAAAAAAAGGTTGGGAAATCCTGATCTAACCCGATGTAAAAATAATTTTGTTTTTAACCTTATTTTTTTTTTTTTTTGCACCTGCATCTAATCTTGTTACTTATTGTATCAGGTCGAGTATTCCACCCGAACTGCAAGCAAATAAATGTCTTTTAATGAAAGCTGTTAAAGAAGCGCATCAATCATTAGCGACACAAGAAAAGAAAAATGCAGGTAAGTCATCTACCCTGTGCAATTTTCGTTTCTTCTTGACGTGTTGCAATCCTCCAAATCTAAAAAAATGTATCTAGTTCAAGAGCCAGTTCTCAACTATTTGACCAGTTGACCTCAAACCAAATAAACTGATCCAGAAGCCTAGAAAGTGTAACGGATTTGATGACCTGTTATTGTGAATCGGCGTTTATCACAGATCTTGGGCTGCGTGATCAATTACTAGAGGTTCAAAGGTCGTCGTTTATAATAATGATTGTAATAAAACAATCCACAATAAAGAGCATGTGTTATAAGTACGTTTAAGGATATTTAGAATAAAGCACGCTAAAACGGTGTCACGTATTTACATATATACAGAGGCCTTCATTTATACAGAAGTATCGTAGAACGCAAGATGTGTTGGTGTACAAACACATATGTATTTACATGCTTGAAGTTATTTGTCCATTATACATAAGAGTTCATTATACATACGTGTATATGAAGCAAAATATTCAATGTGTATATATTCGTGTGCTTGCATGTGTCTGGATTTGTTGAATGTTCACTGTATATGCATATGTGGGTGTATACGATAGTCCATTCTTACCTTAAAAGATTTACACGGTTGCCAAGATGTGTTTAAATGCGTGTCTCTCACAAAGACGAGAAAAAATGTGTTGTCACCTTGAAGGCAAGCGAGAGAAGAGAGAGAGAAGCAGAAGTAGATAACACTGCCTGTCAGCTGAAACGGGAATCATAACAAGGGCAAGTAACCCGTGCATAATTGCAAGTGTATGCGTGGTCTAAGTAAACACATGTTAAATCTAAAAGGCATGTGCCCATAAAAGTTAGTTTATAAGAAGGCTGGAATGTACCATTATGCTTAGATGAGCAAGTCCATTCTCTGGATTCGGATTGGTTGTTAGCCCATAAGTTTATTATATAAATATTTCTTTATTTAAGCAAATATTTTTCTATCAAATATTTGAATCGCTTTGCTTCTTGTAATATAACAAACCTCAATAACTATAGTAAATGTGATTTTAATTTCATCCTATTCAGATTTGTTATTGAGTAGAAAATGATGTGGCAACATTGCAGTGCATGCACATTACAAATGGTAAATCTGTTATGGGAAAATATCTGGCTTAGGGTTTGACCACCCAGAATTTAGGTTCTTCATTTCTGAATGTAATCACTATTTGAAATCAGTCATGCTGAGATTGCGAGCCACTTGAGATTCTATAGAAGTTATGCTCACTTCAGATAGTAGACACCGTAGTTAGTCAATTTTTATGTCTGTAGACATACGTCTGATAAATCTTGAATGGTCTCTCAGTGTGGTCCGATTGAGAGAGGGCTTCTATTTTGTGTGCGGTTAGAGATGTTCATTCGGATTGCAAGTCTGTTGTTTAGTAGAAAAACCAAGTATCATTTTAACTTCTCAAAATAAACCATTGTTATAGAAAAGGGCTGACATTTTGAAATAATAATGGCATTTTAGATACAAAGATCTTTGCTGTGATTATGAGCCACTTGTCTTCGAAAAATTAATGCTCCTTCATTAATCATTAATGAAAACAGTTTTTGAAGACAATTAGCGAAAATTAAGTTTTGCTAAATTGGCCAAAGATTTTAATTTTTCAGAAAAGATTTATAATACTGTTTTGTTTTTTGTTTTTTTGTTTTTTTTTTTTTTTTTGCAAAATACAATTTTCACTGATTATCTTCGAAAACTGTTCATTACTGTGACACGACAATTTAGTAAATACCAACTGGTTTCTCTTAAAGTAAAATTTTTGAATTTCGCTACAAGAACATTTTAATTTACCAAAATTCAAGGGCGATAATTCAATTCCATTACAAAGATTTTGTTTGTATTAAAAATAATTAAAACTATTTAATTGCTAAAAATCATAAAATTTGATTTTCTTAATTAAAAAAAGAAAAAACACTTGATCCATTTACCCGATTTTCGGAATATGACATTTTCATTCCACTATGAGTACGTACATTGTAAATATTTTTCTATATTTTTTTTTTCTTTTTAATCAAATGTAATTCTAAATAAGCACTGAAAACTTGATGTGGGGACGCGATTGAAATTGCCAAAATTTTATTATCTGAGTGATACTATTGGAGCACAGGATGGAGCAGGTGCTAGTATCATTACAAGAATTAGGCATGAATGGAGTAAGTTTAGGGAATTTCTGCCATTACTAACCAGCAGAGCATTACCACTGTCAACCGAGGGAAGAGTCTGTCGAGCATGTGTACATAGTATTATGATGTGTGGAAGTGAAACCTGGCCAAGGAGGGTTGAGGACAGGTGTTGCATAGAAAGAATATGATAGATGTGTAGTATAAGTTTTAAAGACAAGCTTAGTTCTGATGAGTTTGGAGGAAGATTAATTCTAAACAGTATCAGGTGTATGCTGAACAGTAGACTTCGATAGTACAGCCGCTTTGAAAGAATAGATGAGAATTCTTGGATTAGTTGATAGAACAGTTGGGGTAGCAGGTTTTCAGTTCACAGGGGAATGCCAAAGAAAACATTGAAGGATGTGATAAAAATGGACCTGAGAGATAAATAAAGACCTGAACAAAGATTTCTTTCTTTTGAAGTCAATCTTGTAAGACCATCTAACACCTGCCAGTATGTAAAACTGATGTTAAAACAAATTTGATGACGACCCCAACCACCCAATTGGCCCAGTCTTGTTCAAGTAGCTGCCTTAGTTTTTGTTTAGAATTCAACCTTAAAAACAAAAATACAGAAAAATGATTGATTTATATACTTATCATGGAATGGAAATGTCATATTCCAAAAATCACATAAATCGATCAAGTAGTTTTATTTTTATAAAGAAAACCGTTTTAAATGATTAACAGGAATTTGTCAACATTATAATATAAATTTAGTAACTCTGAATTATTGAGTTATCTCCCTTTGTCAGCATTTTTTTCATAATGGCAGGCGAGATACTTACTTCTAAGATACTCATAAAATGTGATTTTCTTAGTTAAAAATGAAACTATTTGATCAATTTGCATGATTTTTAAAACATGCCATCTTTGTTCTGTGACGAGTACGTACAGTATAAAGATTTTTCTGTATTTTTGTTTTTTGTTTAGTTACATTGAATTCTAAATAAGAACCACTGCCCCAATGCTTAAGAGTTCTAAAATTTGTCTGACTCTAACTTAGAAACATCTCCTTCCAATCATACTTATTTGTGTACACTATATCCTGTATGAGTTTCACTTTTCACGTTGTGGTTTTGTTCGTTTATTCTCAGTCTATGAACTAAACTAATTGTTTATTTAATGGTATTACCAATGCAAACATTAGTGTCAACAACAAAAATCCATGTAATACATAATATATTTTCAGAAATAAATTCCAATGTTAATATAGATATATATATATATATATATTGTTTTTCGGCAGCAGTTTTGTTTTGTTTTTTTTTGTTGTTGTTTAAGCAGACACTGTTAAAAATAACAGAAAGCTACTGTTTAATTATACATTTTTATATTTTTAATGTTTCTTACCTTTTTTTTTTTTTTTGTATTAAAATCAAAATTTATATAAGTTCCATGTGTATCACAAACGTTTTCAATTCTTCATTAAATCATCATCTTTTGAAAACGCATATGAACAAAAAAGCTCTGGCACATGGAATTTAGGTTGTTAATGTCTCTTGAACAATCTCTTCAAATAAGATTAATATTTATTTTTTTTTTTTTTTTTAAATGATTAAAGTTGGAGCTGAACTAAACTAATCATTTATTTAATGGTATTCTCATGCAAACATTAGAATCAACAACAACAAAAAAGCTGTGTAATACATAATATAGGATTGGAAATAAATGTCAATGTTAAGATTATCTATATATATAAAAGCCAAACGTCTGTGTGTATGTATGTATGTTTGTTTGTAACGCTAAAACTTTTGAAAGACGCAACCAAACTTGACAAATTTGGTATCATATCGAAGCCCCATCACCCGGATGACAAATATCGAAATTTCACGTCAAACGGACCACTAGAAGTTGGTCAACTGATCAGTTATCTTCGAGGGGGACCCCCAAAAAACCTGTCATTAACGCTAAAACTTGAGATGAAAGATTCCTCTCCCCTAAGAATAAAACATGTTCAATATCTGCTTTTGTTTTTTCATTGTTTATACGGTCCCGAGCAACGCCGGGTAGCCCTGCTAGTATATATATATATATATATATGAAAGAGAGATATTGTTTTTTTAGGCAGTATTTCTTGTGTTTAAACAAACATTGTTAAAAAAATAAGAGAAAGTTACTGCTTAATTATACCTTTTTATATTTTTTGATTTTTTATGATCTTTTTATGTTAAAATAAACAAAAATTATGAGTTCACAAACATTTTCGATTCTTTGTGGAATCATCATTAGGTAAAAATGCAAATGAACAAAAAAGCTGGAAAAAATTCAGATACACAGAATTTAGGTTTTTTTTTTTTTTTTTTTTTTTTTTTACATAGGCGTCACCACTTATCAAGGCCGATCGGCCACTCAAGGATAAGGGTTAAAGACTGTAGAGTAGTCAAAAGGACAATATAGTAATCGATAGTAATGGAAGATCGGTAAATTTGTTGACTTAAGTGGAACGGCTCATCAGAAACTTGTTCACATTGGACTTGAAGACAACCATATTATAGACAGCTGGAAAGCAGGAAAACGGAAGACAATTCCACAGGCGTGCAGTTCTAAGAAAGAAGCTTTGATCATGGAATCTATGTTTAGGTTTAGGCACAGATAAAGAGTGGGGAAAATTATTGATAATGTTTTCAGCTAGTCTAGTGTTTCTTGTGAAAGTTTGGCGAGGGGGGACCATAGATTGAAGCTCAGTCGAACACTTTCCATGAAAATAACGATAAAGCAAACTCGCAACATCTCTTCTGTGAGAAAGAGGTTGCAAGGAAGAGAAAAGGACATCTCCCACCAGGCCACGAAGTCTATTTTGAACCCTATCAAGGCAGGACAAGTCTTTTCTTGCAGCTCCTGCCCATATGTGGGCAACAGTATTCCATCCTTGGACGTATCTGGCTGTTATATAGATAGAGAATTGCATCAGCAGTGAGATATTTACTGGATCGATAGAAGGATCCGACCATTTTTCCAGCGGCCTTGGCAACAGATTTGATGTACGTATTCCATTTAAGATCAGGAGTAAAGGTCAAGCCCAGAAGCCTGTCAAAACTTGAAGCCTCCCCAAGATGAGAGCCATTCATTTTAATTGATGCCAGATGGGGATCAGAACGTTGATGATGTAAAGATAGAAGCTTGGTTTTAGAAGCATTAAAAGTAACCAACCACTCCTTTCCCCATTGTACAACATGATCAAGATCAGAGGAGAGAGAATCGGGGAGAACTTGGTCATTTACTGTCTTAGATTTGCTACCATAGATGGTAGTGTCGTCAGCAAAAATGTCTACGAATGATGTAAGGATGTGATTTGGAAGATCATTAATGTAGATCAGGAAAAGAGTTGGGCCCAGGATGGCCCCCTGAGGGACTCCAGCATTTATACTGTGAGCTTCTGATTTTTGCCCATCAACTACTACTCTTATGAACCTATCAGAGAGAAATGATTTAATAATTGAGAAGACATTTCCAGCTATACCATAGCTGGAGATCTTGTGAAGTAAACCTTTATGCCATACCCTATCAAAGGCTTTTGATATGTCAAGAGCAATTGCCCTAGAAAGGTTGCCTCTGTCGAGAGATTTGCTAATCCTATGAGATATAACTGTAAGCACATCTGCTGTAGATCTAGCAAAACGGAAACCATATTGAGTGTCACTAAGAAGGTTATTTTTGCTGAGATGGTTGATTACTTCTCTATTTAACACAGATTCTAGCAACTTACTCATGACGCACAGGAGACTTATTGGCCTGTACTGAGAGGGGGATGAACGATCACCTGAATTCTTAAATACAGGGCATACTGATGAGATTTTCCAGGGTGATGGGAAGCAATTCTCCTTAAGACAACGTTTAAACAGTTTTGTAAGTATGGGTGCTAGTTCTGGTTGAAGTTTTTTTGAGTACTATTATTGGAATACCGTCAGGGCCGGTTGCTTTACTGGAATCAATGTTTTTGATTAGCTTGGTTGTTGACACCTCCTCTGAACAATCTGTTCAAATCAAGATAAATATTTAGTTTGTGTTTCTTTTTGTTTTTTTTTATGATAAACATTGGAGCTGAGATTTGTTGTTGTTGATTACGACATTGTTGAAGAGGAGTTTTGTTAATTTCCTTATGAGATTATATTTTCTTAGCTATGAAATTGATATTAAATCCTAGTATGACCTGAACTATATAAAATTGTTTTTCATATCATCACATACAGACACACACAAATATTCAATTCTTCAGAATATATTCATTTTAAAACTATGAAGATTCCAAAGCTTTTTTTTCTTTTTCCTTATTTTTATTGGATCCATTTTCTTTATTTCAGAGCGTGCATTGATAAAACCGATGCCTCATGTAATCCCAGAAAAACGGCCAAAACTATCCGAGAAGATGCAACAAAAACGTATGCTCATATATTCTCAGCCAAAGCTTGTTCAGAATCCGTTGTCGTATGAAAAACCTGAAGATTCTTATGAAATGTCAAATTATATAAACGATGAAGGTAAGGAAATGCAACCATTTGGTCATCCATTGATCTCTCGTGAGATTGTTTGAATCGGGGTGGGGGTTATTTGTAAAGCCAGCTAACTTGCTCACTATCCAGGTTTATTGGCTATGTTTCCTTTGTAGCTATCTAGCGGTTCTTGCGCTAAGTTTCCAATGATCACAATTGTGGATATTGACTGTGTCTCTTTGCCACTGTTTGCAGTCCTGCTTGATGGTTTCTTTCTGGTAAAGTTTGAAGGTCACAGTGAGAGAAGAACGCAAGAAAAATTCTCTATAGACATTAAAAATGGTTTTATGTTTTTATTAAGGATTTGGGTTTTTGTATTAAAAAATAAAAATAAATAAGTCTGTATGATGTGCATACCTGTAACGAAATGAAAATATCATATTCCGAAAATTATGTAAATTTTTACATTAGGTTCACCGCCACAAATTTCTTTAAAATGAAGACTTATATAAGTTTTTGACTATGCTGAATATGAAAATCTGATTTAAATTTTGCAAAGACAAGTAGTTTTCGAGATATAACGATCTGTATTATGCACCATAATTATCTGGCCTCCGTCTTTTTATGCCGCACGTGCAATAAACAAGTCTAGTTTCCAGCGAAGTCAACTTGTTTATCACGCGCAAAAAGACGGCCACCAGAGAATTATAATACATGATACAGATCTTTATATCTCGAAAACTACTTGCCTCTGCAAAATTTTAATGAGATTTTCATATTCAGCATAGTCAAAAACCTATTCAAGTCATCATTCTAAAGAAAACTGTGGAGGTGGCGCTAATGTAAAAACTACCCCAAAATTATATAAATTGAGCAAATAGTTTTATTTTTATAAAGAAAATAATTTCTAAGCAATTGATGGTGTAGAAAGGCATAGAAATAAGCGGCCATGGTTGGCATGTGCCTGCTGTATGGAAGCAGTGGTGTATTAACCTGGAACCTTTCCGATACAAGAATAAATTTAGGCGCTATTGCTAGTCCAAGGTGAAAGAATAAAAGACAGATATTTTCCTTGACAGATGTCTTAGTTTTGGACGCCACCTCATTTGCGGGCAATTCTGTTGTTGATTAACAAGAAAAAGACTGCTGCTGCTCATATAAAGAGCGAACACCAATAATCCACGGAGGAAGCAAGTTCTTGTTCCATCAGCCATGACTAGATATAAGCCCCAAGTAATTTGCAATTTTATTGTTGGGTTGTTTACATTGAGTATTGAACTTACAATTTCCAGTAATTTAACTTTTGCAATTGAATTTCGCCAAGTATTCTATCCACTGCACCATGAGTTCAATTTTTATGAATTTTGGAAAACAGCTGCTTGGCATAATTTAGTTTAATCTAAATTTATGCAAAGGAATGAAAAGAAATGAAAGACTTTTATGAAAATTCATATATCTTCGACTTTTGTGAAATTTTAATATTAGACATTAATTAATAAATATTCACAAAATTTCAGTTAATTTGGAGTATTTTAAAAGGATTTTCAGGGAACATAATATGGGTACAACCTCTCACTTGGAAATCGAAATATTTCAGATTTGAATTTAATTTGATCATTAGTGATTAACCATTCAATTTAAAAAAAAACTGCACTTCTACAGAATTGGGACGAGATTTTGTAGTCGAGTAATGAAGTTTACAGATAAAAACAATGGTTTCAACTGATTTTTTTTTTTTCAATTCTAATAAATTACAATGGTAGCTTTCAAATTATGCAGTCGAAATTACCTGAATTATTACGTGTTAGCAGGTGAAAATTTTCCACTATCTTAAGTCAAAACGAAAAATTACCTCCCTTTTGAATTCTCCTTTGTCTTACGATCGTTTTCATCAAATTCTATTTTTTATTTTCTTTAATAAATAATTTTCTACCTTATCGACTTTTGTAATTTTTGGATATAATCATCTTAAAAATATGAGAAATACATAGATACCATTGTTTTCATGTGAAAATCAGTTTTATGATTTCTGAAATTTTGTGTAGAAGCACCAAAAAAAAATCTATTAAAAGATTGTGACTAAATCGTACAATTGTTTAATATAACAACACAAGTCAAGGAATGTTTGAACTTTTTTTTTTTTTTTCTTTTTTTTTTAAATATTGTTTTGACATTGTTTCAGCTGATATAACCTCCAACCTTCTTCAAGTGCATCTTGTCAAACTCTAGAATCTGTATGGAATTTCTAATAGAACCCTTTGTATAATCCCTGGGAGTAGCATGCTCTCTTTTTGTAATAATCAGTTTTAAGTAATGGTCTTCTGAAGGCTGAACATTCAATCCATAGTGCGTAGCAGTATTAAGAATACAATTATGAATTTCCATAAGACTTCGAGCTGGTCATGGCTGACAGAACGAGAACAAACTAGCCATGTGGATTAAATAAAGGATTCTGTTCAAAATTCTGTACAGATTCCAGGTTTCAACAAGATGCACTTAAAGGCTGCGATGGGTTACATCATTGGAAACATTATGAGACTAACAAAGTCATAATAATTCAAATTATCAATCCTAATCTAAAAAATTCTGAAACATATTTTAACATGTATTTCATGCAGTTAAAATATATAGGAAAAAAGGCTTTTCTGTATTATATTTCTTTGTCTGTTCAACTTTTTCTCTGAAGGTACTCGGGCCAATCTGACTGAAATTTTGTAAAGACCTTTGGAACGAAATAAGGAATAAGGACCCTTCATTTAGAAAAAGACAAATTTCGGCTGACACCGGTTTAACCTTCACCTTAGCATGTTTGAGCCCTGTCGGTGGAGCATTAGAATACGCTGACTGCCCCCCTGCAGAGGGTAAAAGTCCCTCAATGGGGGTCCTGGATATGACCTTAAACTATATCCAGTGGTGAGGCCCCAGCTTGTGGGCTTTGGGGAGTGTGGAGCCACCCTTTAATTACCATTGCTCCCAGGTCCACTCTGACCCAGAGTTGTAGTACCTGTTAGGGTCCCAACTATGGGTTAAATAGAAACTGACGTGAAAACAACAAATATATTCTATTAAAAAAATTTTTCTTTAAAATCTTTGGATTCGGCTTTAAGTAACCCGAAAAAAGGGTTGATATGCCGTAAAACAAAACCAACCAACCAACTTAACACGTTTGAGCAAATTTTTGCTACCAAGAGTGCATTTTTTATATATTTACACAATTTTAATGAATCTTTGTATTGATATTTTTATTAAATAAAAATAAATAATAATAATGAGTTATTTATTCGCGACCAAGATTGATTTTTTTTTTTTTTTCATGGAGAGTGTGTTTATTTACAATTTGTTTTTAATAAAACTATTTAAACCAAAATTTGTATTGATATTTTTATTAAATGAAGACTGACCATTAAAAAGTTAACTTTTAGAGATATTTGGGTCTGTTTTGAATGAATATTATATTTAAAATTCTCACCGGCAAGTTGTTTACAAGTAAAAAAAAAACAACAATTTAATCCGGCCTAGAGTAACCGTCTGTGCAAGGAAATTTTTTTATTTAATTTTTTTTTGATGAGTAAGGGGAGGAGGGATTTTTTTTTTATTTCTCGCTTTAAAGTCAAGGTGGAGATTCAAATCTGCTTTTATTTTTTTGCATTTATATATATTTACAAAACTTTTAAATTTTAGAGTGGATTTTCGTGACAATGCATTTCACCTTGGCATGTTTAAGCGGATTTTCGCGACCAAGCGTGTGTTTGTTATACACAATTTTAATTAATCTTCAGATTAATATTTTTAGCGAAAAAAATAAATAAAATAAAAATAACAAATAAATAAAATAAATAAATAGACAATAAATGAATAACAAATAAATAAAAATAAATAAACAATAAGATTTTCTAGAATATAAATCTCACCTGTCTATTTAAATGTTTGTATGCCTAAAACTTTTGAGGTGACGGATTTTCACGAGATCGATATCATTTTGAAGCTTGACCCTCCAGATGACAAATATCGAAAAATTGGCCAAAAACATTAATTCCTTCACCCTCAAGTGGGCACTTTTCTACAGGGAGGGGATCGCTATTTTTGCCAATATTTTCAAAAGTCATTCCCTCTTTTCGATTGTCTAACCTTAATTTAAACCTACGTCACTTCCAATTTGGCGATGGGCACAACAGCAAAGACGTCACATTTGGGGGGGGGTCACATTCTTTTCCTCCTTTGTGGTACTGGTTCGAGCCTGCCTAGTACTACTTTTTTTTTGCTCAACGCACACCTCCAAACACTCGGGCAACACCGGGCACCCATGCTAGTAATAATAGATATCTGAAAATAGTAACTTTTATTGTATTTTCTTTTTATTTTCAAACTCTACCTTGATAAATAATATTCTGATTATTGATAAGATGACGTAGCATGTTTTTAAAAATTTCAGCAAAAACGTTTTTTGTTTTTAGATTGTTTATGAGTTTCCTTCGGGTTTTTTTTTTTTGTTTGTTTGTTTTTTTTTTGTTTGTTTTTTTTTTTTTCAATTTATTCCTTTCCTCTTTTTACGCTTTCATGTTTTTAACCTATTTATACCAAAATATAACAAAAAATTATTTGTGAATACATGCTTTGGTTATTGTCCAGAACTTCCCCTATATTAAAAAACAAAAATAAAAATTCTGTATGTTTATACCTGTAACAAACAAAAATATCATATTCCAAAAGTCACGTAACTTGATCAAGTAGTTTTATTTTTAACTAAGAAAATTAAATTTTAAGTAAGAAAAAAAAAGGGCCTGTCTTGCATCACCATCTTAAAGAAACATGGGTAATAACTCTACAATAGTTCAAACTTGCCAGGTCAGTCCTGTAAGGCTTTGTTTGAAGCAATGAAAAACGACATCTATGTTTCTACATTTTTGAGATGATGAATGAATAATCTATATATTAATATGATACGGGTCATTTAATTGTTATTTATTTCCATTTCTTGTCATTAATTATTTTACCAAGAATTCTTCATAAGTTTTGTTTTCAGTTTCAATTAGAACTGATGGCACTCCAGTAATTTATTTTTTTTTTTTTATAAATAATTTTATCAAGAATTCTTCATAAGTTTTGATTTTGGTTTCGATTATGGCTGAAGGAACTCAAGTTATATTTCATAAGTTTTGATTTCAGTTTTGATTCAAGATAATACACCTAAGTCATATAGATATATTTTTTTATTTTTGAAATCGCAACTTTATAATGTATAAAAATTGATAGAATATTAACTCTATAATAATATATACAAAATCTGCAAGAATTAAAATATCATATTTAAGTGTACTTTACAATCGAGCTTTGTCAGGCATTCGTGCTAGCTTAGATAAATACTTTTACACAGTTTTAACAAAAAAGCTACAATATCAAAGCATCTCCATTTATCCTGGACATCTACAGAATGTCAACATCACTGTATTACATATGAATGAGTTCCCTGTGGAATGTTCACAGGTCCTGCTAGTTTCCCATGAACTGCTTAAAAACGTTTAGAAATTATTTTCTATTTCACAAAACTACTTGATCAATTTAAGTGATTTTTGGAATATGTTTTCATTTAGTCACAAGTATGTACATCATAAAGATTTTTTTGCATTTTTAATAAAGGAAGTAATCTGGGCAGCCATTAATAATTTCACTTTTTGCATTGATAAAAGACTTGAACAAAATTGATGACCAAGCAACATAATTAATGTTTTTGATTAATTTTATTTTGCAAGAACTGAACGCAATTGGTAAAGATTCCAGATTCGTAGAATGCAAGTCACGTCCGCGAATTGCAGTTTTGAAACAGACTCCTACCCCATCACCGTTAGAGGGAAGGTTAAAACCGATCAGTAATCCTCCAATCGATTCTCAAATAGACGAGGATCTTAATTTTTTTGTCAATTGTACGGAATCGTCCACGTTTGAAGAGGAAACAGATGAAAACAACAGTTCTCGAATTGTGAAAGATAAGTACGTACTTTTGTGTTTGATTCGTAATATATTTTATTTGTTGTTGCTGTTATTTGCTGCAGACATAGACATGGTGATGGTTGTAGGATTAATGATCCAACATAACGGTTTTACTATTTAAGAAAAATTAAGGTGTAGCGACTATTCCTGCTGATTCTCTAATAGCATGACAAATTGCTCTCACGGTTTTTGTTTTTTTTGTTTTGTTTTTTTACACTAAAAATCTTTGTTAAAAAGAAAAGTTTTTTTATTTTCTTCTGACTTGGGGGGAAATATTTACAAAAACATAAAAACCAAAAAATGTTCTTTTAAATTTTAAACAAAAAAAAATTGTTTACTTAATTGTAAATGATTTTTTTGGTGCAATTTCACTATAAAAGGAAAATTCGAAATTTTTAAATATTGAATTTCAAGGCAACGAATGGTCTCTGCTTAATTGTCATGTTACAGTAACGAATATATACAAAAATTAGAAAAAAAAATGATAAGGTAGAAAAATAGATTATTAAAAAAAACATTTTTTGACGAAACTTAACAAAAATAAAATGTTTGACTAAAAACACAAGAGTTCCAAAGGGAGGTAAATAGTGTGTAACTATTGCCAATTTTTTAATACATTGTGCATTAATAATTAATTATTAATAATTATTAATTATTAATAATTAATGCTTTGTTTTTAGCATGACATAGTTACTTCCCTTGTTATTGTCACGTGTTACCAAAAGAAATATGGCAAGTTTTTTGTTTTTGTTTTTTTAACGATAAAGATCAAAATTTTGTGTTTTTAAATAATGCAGTAATATTTAAGTATTCCTGACATGTTAGTTAAGTAGATATCATTGCTTTTAGTTGAAATTTACACAAAAAGTCAGTAGACATCATTGGTCTTTAAAAAAAAATTTTTAATCAAATTTTTTTTCGTTTTCTGAATTTCGTTATTATACTGTAGCTGCACGGGTGTTTTTCTTTTAAATAGTAAGCGTTTACAAAAAAAAAAAATGAATAACAATGAAAATTAAATATATTGACATTTAATTCCCCAAATGTCGGTTTGGGAAAAAGAAAAAAAAAATCTTTTTTTTTTTTTTTTTTTTTTTTTTTTTTACAAAGATTTTTAAAAAAAAACAATTAGCATGCCAGTTTGCCCAAATTAAAATAAATTGCTTGTTGTTCTTCTTCTTGACCTAAGAATCCCAGATTGCTTGAATGAAAAGTCTAGCGAAACAACAGGAGCAGTTGGCTGTGCTTGATTAAACTGTAACATGACCGTCATGCTCGAACTGTGTTCGTTACAGTTCAGACCTCTCTTAAATCCTCACGCTGTCCAGCATCATCGAAAAGGAACAAACAAAAATAAATAAATCTGACTCGGCTTTTTGTTCTTTTTTTTTTTTTTTTTTTTTTTTTCGCAAGTCGTTTATTACCGTTTTTCTTTCTCAATACCAGCTTAAGTCTCTCGCTTCTGCTCCACTCCATGCTGGTCGTATACAGCCATTTCTTATGTGTCCATCTTTTTCGACTGCACTCTTTCTTCTCCCCACCACATGGTGTCCCTTTTTTCCCCCCTTTTTCTTCTCTTGCAAGCTTGCACACACTTCCTAATTTGCAGGTTTCTTTTTCGGCTGCTGCTAATATCCTCGCATACCAGCTATATTACAGCTCCTGCTGATATTTTCATACGCGCTCTCTTACAATACATTTGTCATGCCTTCATTTTTTTTTTTTTTTTTTTTAACGTAGGTATCACCACTTATCAAGGCTCAGGGGCCGCTCGAGGATAAGGGTTAAAGAGTGTACGGTAGTCAATTGCACAATCTAGTAATTGTCAGTAATGGAAAGTCAGTAAATTTGTTAACTTAAAGGGAATGGCTTATCAAGAACTTGTTTACATTGGACTTGAAGATAAGCATATTGTAATCAGCTGGAAAGCAGTAAAATGGAAGACAGTTCCACAGGCGTGCAGTTCTAAGAAAGAAGCTTTGTTCATGGAATCTACGTTTAGGTTTAGGCACAGATAAAGAGTGGGAGGAATTATTGATAGTGTTTTCAGCTAGACAAGTTTTTCTTGTGAAAGTTTGGAGAGGGGAGGGCATAGATTGGAGCTCAGCCGAGCACTTGCCATGTAAATAACGATAAAGCAGAGACAACCTTGCAACATCTCTTCTGTGAGATAGAGGTTGTAGAGAAGAAAAAAGGACATCTCCTATGAGGCTACGAAGTCTATTTTGAACTCTATCAAGGCAGGATAAGTCTTTTCTAGCAGCTCCTGCCCAGACATGGCAACAGTATTCTATCCTTAGATGAATTTGTCGTACGAAATTAGTAAAAAAAACACCAGCATAATAGAAAAAAAGAAAACCCAAAACTTGTTCATATGTTCACTGGTGCTTTGTCTTTGTTCAAAGACTTTCTAAGAATGATTGATTTGAAGAAAATTATAGAAGTTAAAATTTGAAATGCATGATAAAGACATGTGAAGTATATTCCGTGATTCCCATGGTTGATCTGCAGCCTGTACTGTCAATCATCTCTCTGTAGCTGCAGTGGTGATGTGGTAGTCTTAGTTTCCATTTTCTTCTCTCACCTAATAGCTACAATGATGTATAACATAAAAGAATGCCAACTTTGTTGCTCAATGGTTCATGTTCCTTGATGTTCTCTTGCGACACGTTGGAGATGTGCATAACCTTGTCATTGTCCATACCCTGCTACTTAGCAGAATCAGTTCATCTGCAAGAAAGACTTTCTTCCGTTCCTTGCTACATGTCACTTTAGACTTCCTCCCATGATGCAACTTCCTATACAGATTGGCTTTTAGTTCTACCTTTTTAATGGAATTTTCTATTCTTTTACTTAATTTCAAACTTGTATGGAAAATTTCTTATTCTAATCTTATTTTATACATTTGTGTCTAAATATTACTACAGAGAAAGAAAAGGGGAGAAAACTTGTGTCATGACTAGGGCTATGACAAGAGAATATTTTCTTCTTTTTTTTTTTTTTTTACTGACTCTCGAGTATATATCAGTTGATATCTTATGTTTTTATATAGAGTGATGTGGTTCTTGATTAACTGTGTCCGATATATACTCAAGAGTTAAAACAATAAGAATATTCTATTGTCATAGGTAGAGTCTAGACTATTAATAGGTATTTCAAACTAGCCTAGTTTAGGATGCAAAAACTGGTAAAGTTAAATTTCCCTTAACTTCAACTTGCGATATTTCGTTTATTTTTTGGTTATTTTGATAAAGTTTTGATTTAAATAAAATTTAATCTTTTTGCTTTATAGATATATAATTCTTTTTCTTGTGTCTTTAATAGATTTTTTCCAGGCTACTTCAGGTGATGTCACTAATTTTGATGAATGCCGCTTTATTTTTCACACAAAAAAATGTTGTTTTCAAATTTGGTGCGCACGATATTGTGAGTCACTAGGTATAAAAAAAAAAAGTACCATTTTAAAGAAAAAAGGTCACTTATTAATATGGTGAGCTTAAAAAAGGGTTTTAAGTTGTTTTTCACAAAAAAAAATCCAACTTGAAAACTTCAGTGAAAGAAATATGAAAGAAATTCAGTTGAAAAAATTCCGAAATTAATGGGTTGCTGTCTACTATGACATCAATTTTTACATTGTAGAGAAATGTCTCCTCTTTAATAATCTGTTGGTGTCATATTACTACGCTCATAAATCAAGGAGCGCAACTAATAAAAGTGAATGTACCTACACATCGAGATTTACAACTTAATCCCAAGTGACCAAGTAAGAAGTATCATCACGAAAATTAACTGTCAGCACAAACAAAACAAACAACTTGTTTCGCTATGGATATATCAAAATTCTTAGATGAGTTTGTTTTTGTTTATTTAAGTTATTTAAAAGTTATAGGAAGTTATTGTTTAAAATAATATTTTTAGTACGTCAATAAAAGAAATGAAAATTTACAATTTAAAAAATAATGTCAGTTTATTTTCTATATCTTCTTCCAAACTTTCATATGTTCTTTGCTTTATCTTCTTTCAGTTGGATAAACTTCAGCATTGTTAAATTATCTTTTAAAAATTAAACTGGATACATTTTAAAGCAAAAAAAAAACATTCTTAATAGCGTGTGACTGTGACGGAAAATTTTTTTTTTTTCATTTTAAAAAATGTGCCTCATTTTTTTGTTTACTTATTTAATTCTCTTATGTTCTGTCGGGCGTTTTTGATGTATCTAACATTTAGTTAAATTATTTATTTTTTATTAGACTGTACAGTTACATTACTTTAAAAAAAAAATTAACAAAATATAGCTAAGTTATGTGCAACAAGTCATGTGTAAATAAAAAAAATTAATTTCGCATAAAAATGTACATTTTTTTGGTTTATGTTCTATCGGGCATTTTTGATAAATTTGAATATTTTGATGAATTATTTTTTTAATTACACTGTACATTATATAAAAAATAATAACTGAAAATATAATTAAGTTATGCGCATGTGGCGCATAAATGAAAAAAATTAATTTCACTGTAAAAGTCATTTTTTTATTTAATAATTCCCGAGACAGTACTTCTACAGTTCATCGCCATAAATGGAGACGCCATTTTTTTTTTCTCGCATCTGTCATTAAAATCCGAGGGAGAAATCAGTATTTTAAACTATGACCGAAGTTAGAAATAAATAACAAAAAAATTAAACTAGATATTAATTACTTTCGGAAAGAACTATGAAAAACGGTAAATAAAGAAAGTGAAAGAGAACATATACCTGTAATTATTTAATTGAAAATGTTTCGATTTAATTAATGAAAACGGGAATGTTTTTCATAAAACGTATATATATTTTTATTATTAAAAACAGAAAATGAAAATGACATATTTATAATTGTCTAAACTGGGCGAGCGCTATTTGAAAACCAAAACATTTACTGTATAAAAATTTATCAAAATATAATTGTAAAAACATTTATTGAAAAGTTTGTGTAAGAAAATATAATTTTAATAAAATAATTTTATAATGAAAGCAACATTTGATTTTTATAAAATAGTTTTTTTTGTTCCGAACAAATAAATAATTTTAATGAAACATTTTTTTTTAATTAAAGCAACTTAAAAGGGGTCAACAAAAAATTAATTTAAATGAAACCAAAAAAATCATTATCTAGTTTAATTTTTTGGTGAGCAAAAAAAATGGCGTCTGCATTTTCGGCGATAAACTGTAGAAGTACACCCCACCCCCACCCCGGAGACCTATATGTTCTATCAGGTGTTTTTGATAAACTTAAACTGAAATATTTCAAGGTTGTGTTAGATTTCAAAATCAACACCAGTGGAAATAAAGTTCATCTGGAAGCTGCTCTCTCTGACTACTCAAGAAGAAATCCAGTTGATTCATTTCCACCTTAAAAGCAACAAAAAAAAAGTCCCTTAGTGAATCTGCTGAACATTCAGATAACTCCTGCAGTTGTGATGAAGAACCATCTCAGGATATCTTCAGTTATGAGCATCAAGGGCAATGGGTTGCTGTCTGCTATGACACCAACTTTTACATCGGCCAAGTCATTGCGGTTATATCTGCATCCAGCGCTGTAATAAAATTTTTATCACAAACCAAAAGATTTTTTTCGATGGCCTTTGTCAGATGACATTGCACAGGTAGAGTCAGCATTTGTTTACAGATGGGGTTTTGAGGTAATGCCAGTTTCAAGTGATGGTAGGATTTGGAGTGTTCTAGATATGTCTACCATAGCAGAAGCCTATGAAAGAATTCTGAGAGAAAATCAATAAAGAAAGGAATTGTAGTTAGACCTCTGCCTATAAAATATTTTATTGTTTATTTGTCTTTTAAGTTGAAAGTTTTTCAATGCTTGAAAAAAATGATTTGTGACTTTTTGTATAACAAATTTCTAAATCTTATTGTTGTTGGTCCTTTTTTGGCGAGTTTAAATTCCTCAAAGTAATAATATTTCTGTGGCAAAAAATTTTGTTATTAAAAACAAGGCAAACATTTTTTTTAATTCCTCACCCAAAAATTAGTAAAGTTGCAAAGTTTTAAGCTTCTACCTCCAATCGTTACATTTTTACAGCAATTTCAGTAACGTATACTTTCGACTCATTTTTTTTAACCCTTTTTTACCAAATTGTCTGTTTGACTGCTTTTACATGGTCCACAATTGAGTGGTTTTATCAATTTATAATTAAAAGAAAAATTTATCTTGATCTCTAATGTGTTATGAATCATACTAAGAAGATTCAATACATTAGCTATTGAAATAGAATTGATATGAACAGTCAAAATTGCATTTTCATGTCATATTTGCACTTTTTTCCCCGTTGTTAGTGGGATTTTGCCTAGTGTTTAGGTTGATTTCATCTAATAATTATTGCTTTCATTAGTATTAATTTTCATTTACCACAAGATGACATTACATTTATAAGGATTTTTCACTTGTTAGTAGCTTACATTTTTAGTTATATACTATGAAATTTGATTTCTGGACCATGATAGCAAATTTGCAACTTTCTGACAAACTTTGAACGACCATAACTTGATGGCTAATTGAGCTACCAAAATAAATTTGGTACTTTTCTTTATGGTTTACAAAAATCTACATGACCACATTAATTTCTTTTCGATATAATGAAAATAAAATTTTGGTTTGGGATACCTACTATTAACGTAATCACAACCTTCTTTATAAATCTAACAAGTGTGGATTAAATTCAGGGGACTTCTGCGATTACTAGCTGGCAGAGCATTACCACTGTTAATCAAGAGAAGAATCTATGAGGTAATCATTCCTTATAAAATATACCTTATAAAAGGAGGCATGTAATGCCTGCAAGTATATGACAACAGAGCAAATACAATTTTCTTGGCCAAAAAATCTTTGTAAAATAAACATTTTTTCAGGCTGATTTGGGGAATTAAATAATATTGATATATTTATTTATTTTTGTTTTTTTGTAAACGTTTACTATTAAAAAAAACACTTACTATAAAAACATTTACAATTTTAAAAAAAACTAAACAAAACAACAAATATTCACATTGATACATCAGTTTGCATTAGATCGCCGAAGTTAAACATTCTAGCACTATATGTAGAAGGATGTTCTGCGAAAACTAACGTTATTTCTCATGACTGGAATATACATGCAATTGGAGATCGCTTGTGCATTTAATATTCCCTTGACACTTCCTCCTTCAGAGGAAGCCGGTTCAATCCGCATAGAGTGAATGTCACTGGCATATATATATTGGTGAGGGAGCAATGTATTATCTACTCTGTTGTCATGAGACCATATTCTCAGGGACTACTTTCTCCTTTTTTTTTATTTATTTATTTTTTTTTTGTGGTGAAATAATTGTAGTATCTGTCATTGTCATGATCTCATACTTCCAGGCATTATCTTCTCCATTTATAGAGAATACTTAATGCGACATGTTTTATTGGTATTGATTCTTTTGCCATTGGTTATCACCGTCATTGTTAGTTGTTTTCATCATAGTGTTGTTGTTGCTGATTGTCGTCTATTCTTTTTTCCCATCCCGTCATCTTTTTTCATCCAATCTTTTTCTTTTGTTTGATGTTTTTGATTTAAAATTTGTAAGTTTAAAAAAACCAGTACAGCGTAGAGGTTTTTTTTTGGGGGGGGGGGGGGTTAAATTTTTTATCATCCATCCATCCAGCACGGCTGTAGCCAAGATTGAACTCGCTACACAAGTTCATAGTGTAATTCAAATCTTATTGATAGCTGAATACTTGATTCTTCGCCAGGGCTATCAAGGGTATTTTTATTGTGACACCATCACTAGATAAGATGCCTACCACAGCTTAAGAGAGTCCCATCTACCCTCAAGAGAAGGATAGACCGCACCAGTTTCTCAACTTCATATTTTACTTCGTGGTACATACAGCGCCTCGCCTTCCCAAATGGTCACCCATCCGGTACTGGCCAGGCTCAACATTGCTTAACTTTGGTGATCTGGCGAGATTGTGCTATATATATATATATATATATATATATATATATATATATTTTAACCATTTTTATTTTGTATTATTCGGATTGTTTCGACTATTGTTTTCATCTTGGTTGTTTTATTAGGTTTTTTCATGTTTTAGCCGATGTAACCTCCGATCGTCTTCAGATGCATTCACACTGGATGTTATTGATGAATGGTGAAAAAATAATGCCAAGTCTTTTTTTTTTTTTTTTTTTTAATAAATTCGGATCCATTCCGTTTTTTTTTTTTGATAGTTTTTTTGTTTTTTTTATATATGATGTTTGTATACTTTTGAGATAAGACTTGATAATTATTTTTTGTATTTAAATTATAAAATTATCTATAGCGTAAAAATATTAAATAATAATAAAAAAAAAAATTATCAATTCTCATCTCAAAAATAATTTTTAAAATATGGAATGGACCCGGATTTATTAAAAAAAAAAAAAAAAAAAAAAAAAGACTTGACGCTATTTTTTCACCTTTCACTAATAACATCTAGTGTGCATGCGTCTGAAAATGGTCAGAGGTTACGTTATCCGAAACATTGTGGAAAAAACAACCAAGATGATAACAGTAGTTCAAATAAAAAATAATTACCAAGCCTCCTCTTAAAAACATACAAACATTTATTTGTTTTAAAATCAACTAAGTTTCGTCGATATAACATCATCATCAGGAATAGAATCAGTTTGTGTTTCCTTTTTCCTTGCTCATGGCAGGGCGTCACTAGAAAAGTAAATGCTGCATGATCTTCAACGACAATATTTTCAAATGGTCACATCAGGAAGAATGTATGGCTAACATGAAATGAATTAGTGATTTTTTTTTTCCTTTTTTCCTTCTTTTTCCGTTTCCTTTTTTTTCCGTTTCCTTTTTTTTCCGTTTCCTTTTTTTCCTTTTCCTTTTTTTCCTTTTCCTTTTTTCCCCTTTTTTTTTCCTTTTCCTTTTTTCCGTTTCCTTTTTTTTCCGTTTCCTTTTTTTTCCGTTTCCTTTTTTCCTTTTCCTTTTTTTCCTTTTCCTTTTTTCCTTTTCCTTTTTTCCCCTTTTTTCCTTTTCCTTTTTTCCTTTTCCTTTTTTTTTTCCTTTTTTTTTTCCTTTTCCTTTTTTTTCCTTTTCCTTTTTTTTTCCTTTTTTTTTTCCTTTTCCTTTTTTCCTTTTCCTTTTTTCCTTTTTCCTTTTTTTCCTTTCCCTTTTTTTTCCTTTCCCTTTTTTTCTTTTCCCTTTTTTTCTTTTCCCTTTTTTTTCTTTTCCCTTTTTTTTCTTTTCCCTTTTTTCCTTTTTCTTTTTTTTCCTTTTTCTTTTTTTTTTCCTTTTCCTTTTTTTTCCTTTTCCTTTTTTTTCCTTTTCCTTTTTTTTCCTTTTCCTTTTTTTTTCCTTTTCCTTTTTTTTCCTTTCCCTTTTTTTTCCTTTTTTTTCCTTTTTTTTTCCTTTTTTCTTTCCTTTTCTTTTTTTTTCCTTTTTTTTTTCCTTTTCCTCGCTGTTAGTGTTAAAAAAATCTATATTGTATTGTCTTTTTAAACTTATATATTTCAATTCAAATATGAACAACACTTACATTAAGGAAAATTAATTCAGTAACTGATGTTTTTTTATTTATTTTTTTATTTTACAGCAAACGCGAGAATCCCAAAACGCAGTTTATAGTGACATTAGACGGGTATGATAAGACACAACTCCCCAAGACTACAACTTCTTTATCTTCTCAGGCAGAAACCATGGAAACAGCTGCAACACATCTTCCTGTCTCATCTTCTGTGCCAACATCATTTAATGTCAATAGTACAACAAACGAAGGTATTTATCTAATCAATGCAGCACTTGTATTTATCAATACTTAATCTAATCAATAAAATTTATCAATACTTAATCTAATCAATAAAATTTATCAATACTTAATCTAATCAATAAAATTTATCAATACTTAATCTAATCAATAAAATTTATCAATACTTAATCTAATCAATAAAATTTATCAATACTTAATCTAATCAATGCAATCTACCAGATCAGGCTGTCTGAAGATACTGACTTTCTGACCTAAAATATACCAAATATTCATGGTTTTGTTTTTCCTTTCTCTTTGCAAAACTCAAACATGTTCTGCAAAGTCAAAAACATTTTTTTTCTATAAAACATCAGAAATATTAAAAGCCTTGTAATTTTTTTTTTTTTTTTTTTTTTTTTTTTTAAATTACTGGATTCATGATAAAATAACCAGAAAAGGGTTGATATGTGGTAACTGTTGAGACATTATGTTGAACAAATATGGCGGTAGTAAATCAAATCAGCGAAGAATCAATCCAGTCATGATCACAAATGTTGAATAATTCTTAATAACAAAGATGGTGGCAAAGAATCAATGCAGTCACGATCTCAAGTGTTGAGTAATTCTTAATAAGATGGCTATGAAGAATAAATCCAGTCACAATTTCGAGTGTTGTAACAAAGATGGCGGTAGTAAATCAAATCAGCAAAGAATCAATGCAGTCATGATCTCAAATGTTTAGTAATTCTTAATAACAAAGATGGCGGCGAAGAATCAATGCAGTCACGATTCCGTCATTTCAGCAAACTGAATTGAATCCAAAATTTGATATTTTTATAATAAAGTTGGAGGCTTCTGATTGGTTAATTGTCTTAACCGTAATTTACAAGTAAGATTGTCGGAATCATTGGGGTCATACTCTCATTAGAAAGCAAAAGCATTTTAACAATATGCTGTATAACAAAACAACCAAACCAAACTCCATGAATAAATATTTGAAATTGTAATTGATTTTAAGCACAACATTTTTTTTGCCAGGATTCAGTATTAAATCGCCCGAAAAAGGATTCGGGTGTCGCTATAACATAACTGTAATTACAAACAATTCTAATCAATTAATTAGGATTTAAAAAAAATAAAAAAATTTGTCCACATGAACATGTAGTAGTATATTGGTTAAACAATCTGTACTATGTAACAGTCTTCCGCAGGTTGAAGGTGATATTGACTAAGAATAACATGAAATTAACTCACGGTAACCAGGTGACACACATCAACCAGATTTTACTTTAATACAATTACCAATGAGCTCAAACGTACAATGTTCTCTTATAGAAGCCACCACATCTGACCTTAACACCACCAACAAAATGAGAAAAAAAATAGGAAAAAAGAAAATAATAATTACAAAATCTATGATTAGAGTGATTGGCACTGAAAGTTACAGAAGAAGAAAAAAAAATTGCATTTTTACATTTAATAAAAAACATTCACTAACTCAGTTTCCTAAAAATTAAAAAAAAAAAAAAAAAAATACGAAATAATGCATTCAGAGGATATGACTAATTCCTATTAAATAATGAATGTTTGAAATTTATAAAATACTACTCTATCTATCCGACATTGTTTGAGAGTCTTTACTCTCATTTTTGTTTTTCTTTTTTGGTACTTATTAAGAGAGTCGACAGATCGATTGTTTTTTTTTTACTATGTAGCTTTAAGCATAAACAGCAGCACTTACTTGTCATGTCGGAAATAGTAATATATCCAAAAATTATGAAAATTCATCAAGTAGAAAATTATTTATAGTTAAAAGTAATTTTTATAGAAAATTGGGAAAAAAAATTTTTTCTCCTAGATGTGAACACCTAGAAGGTTGCGAATGCAGGAGACGTGCTTATCTCCTGTTTCGCCACTGTAATCGCTGACATAGTGTTTTGTACCGTAACGATAGATGTTTTTGTTTTTTTGTTTTTTTACTAAAAACACAATAGCAGTTTTACTTGATGAAATTTTGGGATATATTACTATTTTCAACATGACAATTAAGTGTTATTATTTGCTTAAAATCACATATTTAAAAAATCTATCTTACCAAGCACCTATTTCTTTTAACCAAATTATTTTTACTTTTTAAATAGAACGTTGAAAGTTACATTTAATTAATACAATTTTTAGTCATTATTAAATGAGCCAAATTGTTATAAAACTCCAAGTTTTGTGAAGGTAATGTTTTTATGTATAAAATTATTGGATGTAAATAGCTTCAAAAACATGGGATTTGCTAGGAATTTTTAAGCCAAAAGTGACTTTCTATTCAACTGTTTTAAGTGTTTTCAAATATTTAAAGTGGACATAAAGTAATTCATTCTGTATTCTTAACAATTAACAAAAGATTCAATGGCTAATTTGTATATAAAAAAATAAAATGCATTGTGGTGGATTTAATTTTGTACCTGATATTTGGAACCTAATCTTGTTTAGATGTATAGTATCACTAATTATCATTATTATACCCCCTCTCTCTCTCTCTCATTCATATATATATATATATATATATATATATATATATATATATATATATGAGCAAACAGTTAATAAAACATGTTAAAAAACACTTTGAAATGAGTTAAAAACATTTAATTTGAAAAGGAAACACTAGATAAGTGGATAGTCCTTAATCCGCGGAATTTCAAAGTAGAATGAAAAGCATATCTTATTTTTCTTTTATTAATATTATTGGAACTTTTTCCTTTTTTCCTTGTACACATTTTTGTGAATTTTTCCATGGATTTCTGCCTTTGGATTATTATGGACCATCTTCTTCCAATTACGGGATTTTTGGATTTTACTTGTGCAAATGGAAATTCAATTAACTTTCTTGAAATTATATACTTGGATTTTACTGTCACTGGATTATTTATCTTCCACCAGACTATCCATTCATGTGTAATCACCTTTTTCTTCACCATATTCCCTCTGCTTCACTTTTTTTGTTTTCAAGTAAGATCTTTGACTTGTTGTTTCATCAAATACTTTTGTATGCAAAATCCAATCCTGCATTTTGCTAATTCCTACCCTCTGATGAGAAGGAAAGTATTTCTTCGAAAATCTGCGGATTAAGGACTATCCACTTATCTAGAGTTTCCTTTTCAGATTAAATATGTTTTTAACTCATTTCAAAGTGTTTTTTAACATATTTTATTAACTGTTTGCTCATATTATAAGGTCTATTTCCTATTTGGTTTTATCGAGCTTTTACATATGGCTGAGATAACTTTATAAATATTAATTCTGTAATATTTATAATATACTTTAATTTTACCATCTTGGATCATTTTGGTAAATTTAATTGTAATTTTTAAAAACTCAAATGACCTTGTAACGGGTGGTGTAACCCACATCCGGTTTACGACTTCCATTTGCGCATGCATACATAAACCTATAACAGCATAAACAAATAAACACAAATCGCTACTTTTGCAGAAATTGACCTTTTTTAAAAAACATTCATACATTTTCTTCTACACTACCAACATAAATAAATAACCCCGAAAATGTTTTTTTTTAATTTGCGTTACAAATAAATAATCAACGCAATAATAAAATGTATTGTTTTACTGTGTACATTTTCAGCATCCCAATTGATTTTTGTTTTTTTGCCTCTAAATTAAGATATATCAAAATTTGAATTAAACTTTAAGTATTATGGTATCTGTTCAGTGCACATTTACCTGTAAGTATGGCAAACCACTTATAATTCAATGGCTGTAAGTTTTTTTTTCAAAAATAAACAATTATAAACAGAACGACTCATAGAAATCTATCTATATTCTTTTTTTATTTTAATATACTTTCATAAAAATGTTTCTGTTGTGTCACAAAAAACTATTTTCTTTACATCACAAGTGTCACGCTCATACATTAATTCCATAGCTAAAATAAAATACTGACCCAACAGGTCATGTAGTGTGTGTGTGTGATAGTCATCCACATACAGTACTGTTTCACAGCTCATCAGTGCGGCTAGACAGGCAACTACTTTAAGCCAGGATTGAAACCCGATCACCTGTACGACAGTCAAAGCTCCTAACCATTATGCTAATCGGCAGCTGCTGTGCGAATCGTGAATTAATAATTTTTTGACATCGTCCCAAATACCTAAGCTTGATTTGTTTACACAAAGAGCATCGCTTTATACGCTAATGGTAATTCGTGTATCACTTCTCAATATGCTCAACTCAAGATGAGGAGTATTATAGTCATCCACATACAGTACTGTTTCGCAGCTCATCAGTGTGGCTAGACAGGCAAATATATATATATATATATATATATATATATATATATATATATATATATATATATATAGAGAGAGAGAGATACTAGATAGAGCAATTTAAATAAACAAGAAAAATTAATGATAATAAAAACTGAATAAATTACAATATCTGTTAAAAATTCAAACAAGGAATTAAAGAAAAATTCTTAACCCAGAATTTTCAAAGATATTTTTCGTCAAAGGATGAATGTTGGTAAAAATGCATTAGTTAGCGTAAATTTGAAAAAAAAAAAAAAAAAAAAAAAAAAAAACACATAAAAATATGTAAGAAACTTTTCTGTCAACTAAAATTCAAAAGAATGACAGATCAGTAAATCAATCAATCAATTATTTATGCATGTATATTTTCCATGCTAACAAAGCCTAGTTGTGTAAAAGATAATGAATTATAATATACTTGTATAAGAACACTAGGAGTTGAAACAGTTGTAAGTTATTACCAATAAAAGACCAACATTTTGAAAATGCGTAAATACTTGTGTGCCTATTCCTGTTAACATGATATTCTTAAGAAAAATGCTTATAGCTCTAATATCACACTATTGAGCTATTTAATAGAGTAACTTAATGCTGTTTTTTTTATATCTTTTTACAAGTAGCTAGATTACATATATAATATAAAGCTGAACGTCTGTGTGTGTGTCTGGTCATGAATAGGCTCCTATATGGTTGACTAGTATAGAAAACTGATCACATATAATAATAGATGTATCGAGACACAGGAATGGGTATGTTTGATCTGGCATAATGATTCATTAAAATTGTGGGGTCTGTGTACGCGCCTAGTCCACAAAATATGGAAATAAAAAATTTTAAAATTAAAAAAAAAAAACGTTTACAAGTGTTTTTGATATAGATGTATATAAGAATACTTTGCTAAGTATATTTTAACTTAAATAGGGATGGTATAATAAAATTGCGGAGTCTGCGTTCGCGCCATAGAATGGAAATAGGCACAAACTTTAATAAAGACTTTTCATATCTATCTGTGTAAGTATACTTTGATAATTATGTTTCAGTTTGAAGAAATATGGTATAATAAAATTATGGGGTGTTTGTTCGTGCCTGACCTCTATAGAATGAAAATATGTCACAAAGTTTAACAAGGGTTTTTAATATAGATCCACAGAATATTGTGATAAGTGTTTCAGTGTGAACAGGTATGGTATAATAAATTATGGGTTTTATCTATTTTATTTTTACTTTCATCATATTTTGCATTGGTTTTGTATACCACCAAATTCGAAGCTATCTATTTACAACCCTTCCTTTTCATAACCTATCATACTTTAATAAATCAGAGTCCATTTTCTGTAGGCTGTTTTTGAACCCAGTCAACAACGGGTATTTTTGCTAGTAATATATATATATATATTATATTTGTCTCTTTTCCTTAATGTCTGTCAATTTTTCAATATTTTTTTCTTTGTAGAGGTAGAAATGGTTCCAGAAAAAAAATTAGCCACTGAAAAAATTGCAGAAAACTGCAAATTTTGGCCTTCATGTCAAAATGGTACAAACTGTAAATATCAACACCCAAGTGTGGCTTGCAGGTAAATTTCTATTTAATTTTAAATTTAATTTTCTTTGGCTTTTGTCCAGAATTCTTCCCATATTAAGAAACAAAAATAAACAAACATCGGTATAATATATGTACCCATGATATAAAGAAAATATATTCCAAAAATCACATAATTTGATCAAATAATTTTACTTTTATAAAGAAAACCATTTTTAAATAAATGTGAATTCATAAGCATTACAGTATAAATTTACTAAGTATGAGTTATTTTATTTGTTTTTGTTGGGATTTTTTTTTTTTTCAAAATGGCAAGCAAGTATTCATTTCTCATAAAAATTTGATTTTCTTATTTAAAAATAAAACTACGTGATCAATTTATATGATTTTTAGAATATGATATTTTCAATTCAGCACACATAGATACATCATACAGATTCTTTATTTTTGTTTATTAATATAAGGAGAATTCTGGACAAGAACTTTTTTCCTTTTCTTTCATTTGAATCAGCCCAAAAGCTATGAAGTAGTCATGTTAGAATCCATCCAATCTATAATAAAGACCAATGTGTATTTATTTTTTTTTTTTTGTACTTGTACAGTTTAATCAAAACATTAAAAAATAAAAATATCGAAAAAAAAAAGTTTAAATTGTACGTATCCGTCATGGAATGAAGTTCTCCGAAAAAAAATTTCATTTAATTTCATCAAATAGTTTTTGTTTTACAGCGAAAAAACAATTTATGATACCGAGCAAAAGGTTTGATTTTTAAGAAGAAAAGCTAGTATTAAAGATGGGGAGGGAGTGCCGGCGCTTTAACAGGAGTTATCTCCCGTGGCGTTTCTAAAATTCAAACAAAAATTTTTTAAAAATCCAAGACGTGCTGTCATAAAAACATATTTTTCCGCTGTAAAAAAAAAAGCTACTCTATCAAATTAAGTGAATTTTTTTTTTTTGGGGGGGGGGGGGGGGATCTTCAGTTCAAAACAGATACGTACAATATAACCTTTTTTCGATATTTTCATTTTTTAATGTCTTGATTAAACTGTACAAGTACTTTTTTTTAATATCTAAATTCGCATACCATGCATGGAGTATTGTTGCCACATCTGGGCTGGTGCATCTACCACTATTCTCTCCCCCTTAGATAGGATCCAAAAAAGAGTTGTCAATCTAATCGGTCCCACATCAACGAAGCTCCAGCTCCAATGTTGCATCACTGTGCCTGTTTTACAAATATTTTAATGGAATGTGTTCTGATGAACTTGTATCCTCTCGACATACATATCCCCGACAAACCTGCTTAGCAATAAGATCTCACCCCCTTCAATGTTGTTGTCCCTAAATTCCAGAAAGCTTTCTATTCTAATAGTTTCTTCTCTCAAACAGCTAGACTTTGGAATTCCCTTCTTGCTGCCTGCTTCCCTGGCTGTACTGATATGCAGAAATGTAAATGTAACATAAACAAATATCTTATTTTGATTGACTTTTTTATAAAATTCGTGCTATTTCTTTCTCTCGCGTGTTTTTCGTATAAAAGCAAAACTAAATCGAAAGTGAAGGCAGCTTCTCAGCCTTTCATGCCAATACATCCAAAAAGCATCAGCTTTGATCAATCTGGGGTAAACCCCTCATATCAGACAATTGCTATTCATTTGGATACTCCCTTTTATGAGCTGGTTTTCTCCAACATCGTGGGGAAATGAAATGGCAGAAAGCTGAACTGCCCTCCAGCCAACGTTCATTTCTGCAAATCAACTTTTTTGATTGACATCGCTAAATTTCAAAGCTTTTCACTTCCTATGTCTCCCTGGCGTAGCCGTAAAATGTCACGTTTTCTTTCACTTTCTTTTCTGCCTTTGGCTTCATTTTATTTTCTTTTACACCTACAAACACCCAAGCAATGTCGGGTACCCCTGCTAGTACAGAATAAACTAAACCGCTCAAAATGTATTATTCGATAAATCTTTTTTTTTCTTGTAATTATTTTTTTCTTTGATCATTTTTAGAATTTTTACTAATTTCAACATATCTGAGTATGTAATAGTGTTTCTATTTAAATGCATTTTTTTTTTTTTTTTAGATATACAATCATAATACACAAGCATCTTTGTTTTTAAATGAATATTTTTGTTTGGAGCACAATTGAACCATGATACTTAACTTTTGCATTTTAAACTTTAATTCAAGCCATTATATATAAAAAAAATTTTTTATAAAATCAAAAGTAGGTTCCCTACTGTTCAATGTAGACTACAATGTATTATGAACTAAGTCACTGCAAAGAGGCATGTGAAGCTTCCTCTTAGTGCACTGGGGGGTGTTCCTAACTAGAGTAGGCAATCAATCGATTTGATTGAAAAATGGTTGATTTAATCAATTTCAATGACAATAAAAGCATTGGAAATGTAGAATATTCATTGATTTTCACTCAATCCCAAGCAAAGTCAATTATCTGTTATTGTTATATATATATATATATATATATATATATATATATATATATATATTCTATATATAGAATAAAAATGTTAACTTTGAAAATTTATTCAAATTTTCAAAAACCTTTATAAACCTGTAAGGAAGGTGTACAAAATTTTAATTATTCGACAAGGAGTACAAATAAAACTAAGAAAAATCTTATTCATGGAGTTTCGAAGAAAGCAATTCTGTTCATCAAAGGAAGAAATTTGCAAAATATACAAAACTTTTTGCAGGTTAATGCATCACATGAAACAAACAATATGAAATTTATCATATTTTCATTTTTAAAAAAAAACTAATTTAACAGTTTTTAGACAGTTTATAGTGATTCAAAGAGATTGGGAAAGCAACAAACGGGAGAAAAAAAAATATGATAAAAATCCAATGGGAAAAACGGTACATTCCAGAACAGGAAAAATGCATAAAGGGTTGAAGATCCAATGGGAATCCATAAGGAAAAACAAAATATATATATTTATTTTGATAACATGATTTTTTTTTTTTTTTTGTTCCAGTAAATTTCCAAACTGCAAATTTGGTGACAAATGTGCATACTTACATCCAAAATGCAAATTTGATACAAACTGCAACCGGTTCGACTGTGCATTTAGCCACACTCTTCCACGTCCAACATTGCCATTACCTCCATTAGTTCTACCAATGCCACCATCAATTCCTCCCCCACCACCACCAGTTGGTAAGTAAAGTTTTTAGCATCGTTTCGCTTCCTTTATTATTCCTCCTGGTTCTTGTCCAGAATTTTTCCCTTATTATAAAGAAACAAAAATAAAGAAAAAAATCTGTATGATGCATGAACCCATGATGAAACAAAAAAAAATGTCATAAAGGTAATATTTCCTGCGTTTAAAGCGTTGCATATATTTTAAAATTAAGAATTACATATATAAATGTGTACGTTTGGAAGGCTAAAAACAATGCTTTTTTTTTTTTTTTTTTTTGCTGATATAATTTTGAATTAAATAAATTTATTTATATACATAATTCTTAAAAAAAAATATCACATTCCAAAAATATGCATATTGATTGAGTAGTTTTATTTTTTAACTAGCGGCTGCGCCACAGCGGCACAAAATGGCGAGTTGAACACAAAATCAAGTACACTCAACATCGTCCTACCATCAACGCTTACCTTGTGAACTCGGAGTATGGGAAATTTCCACTAGCCCAAAACAAAATCACTGAAAAAAACAAAAATAACTAAGGATAATGAATAAACGTTGGATAAAATGATGCTTAAAATTATGAACTTGCCAGGATTCGAACCTGGAATCTTCTGATCCGTAGTCAGACGCGTTATCTATTGCGCCTCAAGTTCTGTCCGTATACCGAAAGATGTTACCGCGATTGTATCCAGACAGTGCTAAATTCCGTTGACCATGGACACATAACTTTTTTGACAGAAATGAAATGGCCAAAAGACCCCTATTTTGGGCTTTTTTGTGTGACTCGGCGTTGTTCGTTATGAACCATATATAGATAAGGACAATCTAGGGACTCCTACCTTTTAGGGAAAAAAGAATTTTTCAATTCGGTGCATCCATTCAAAAGTTTTATTGGTATATAGGCACACACACACACACATAAATAAATGAACAGTTAGAATTTTATTAATAGTATAGATAAAAAGAATCAAACTTTATCAATGACATAAGAGTGTGCCATTTTGGAAATCTTTTTTTTTTAATTTAAAAAAAAAAAAAAAAGACCAAAGGGAGATAACTCAATGCCGATGAATTCCCATAATTATTTAAAAATTATTTTATTTTTCTACTTTATCAAGTTTATAGTGAGCCGTTTACACCCACCAAATTCGCTTTGTCTAGATCAGTGGTTCTCAACCTTTTTTTTACTCATGAACCCCTTTTCCCTTTTTATCTTGGTGGACCACTTCATAACTATTGGTCATAAGACAATCTTCTATTTTTCACTAATATAAATTTTAAGGTTTTAATAATCAATGAAATATTATATAATTAAGCTTTATTTTTAAATGAAAACTAATTTAATGTAAATAAAGTATTCTACAACAACTATAATAATTATGATAATAATGATAATCTAAATTAGAGTGATAATAATTCTTTACCAATATCTTGTATTACAATATTACAATGTTTCTTCCATGGTCAAGCCGATGGAGGTCAGAGCTCTTCAGGCAATTGAATTCACTGCAGTATTTATGTACACTGGTTAAAATTTTTGATAAACAATTAAAGTGGAATGTGTAATTTTTAAAAAAAAGAGATAGGCATTTTTATTCAGTGAGATCCCTGTGGTTGATGTTGCTCGGCAAGTTTCTTTATATCTGGTTCCATCGATGTTAATGATAGTAAAAAGTCCCCTCTTTTCAAAATCTCAAGTCTATTACAAGCTTTTGATAACAGTTGAGAAACACGACTAAATCCCGATTCAACAAGACGTTAGAAAAGCAATAATCTAGAGCTGTGCTTCATCCCAGAACAAAGGGTACTTTTGTAGCAACATCATTTGTCTTCCACACATTGTACTTTCCATCTTTGAATTTTGCACGCATAATTTCATCATTTTGTAATTTAAAGAGAGGCTCTTGCAAAGATATGTCTATGTCAGAAACATTAACTTTGAAAGAAATTGAAACCTAAGTCGGTGTAACCATCATGCGTAGGTCACTAAACCGAGTTTGCATATCTGCATGCATATTTTCCATATATTCAGCATATAATGCAAGGTCTTCATCTTGCATTATATGCTGCTAACAGAGGCCAAACAAGGAAACTGTTCAAATGCACGACGCCTGATATTATTCATATTCAATTGTAGTTTCCTCAGAAAAGCAGCAATAGCACTTTTACTAGAGATCAGATCAGAATCTTTTCCTTGGAGCTGTTAGTGAATTCAGTTTTTAAAATATATCTGATAAGAAAAACACATCACATTTATTTGCAAGCAGCTGTTCTCCAAGTTGTGTGTTAGCAAGAAAGCAAACAATAGAATCCCAGATGCAATGAAACGCTGAAGATAGCCATCTCACCTCTGCATGTAATACAAGCCGCTCAAACTCTTCTCCATTTTGCTTACGTAATTCATGAAAAAGGCGGTCTCTGAGAGAATTTGATTTTAATATGGTTAACTACTTGTATTACGACAGTAAGGGCATCATGCAGACGTGCACTCATTTTATTTGCAATTAAGTGTTGACGGTGTATCACGCAGTGAATACAAAATACTTGCGGGACAGCTTTTTTTAAATGTGCAATAAAACCTTTGTATCTGCCTGCCATCGAAGATGCACCATCAGCAGCACAAGCGATTATATTTTTGAGTGGAGAAATGTTGATTTCCGGGAAATAAGTAACAACTTCAGCAAAACTCGTTTCACCTTTTGTGTCTGTCACAAAATTTCTAGCAAAAAGCATTTCCTGTTAAATCTAACATATGCTAATAAAATGGCCTCATTATCTCTTAAAATGGATTCATTAAGTTGAAGGGCAAACTGTTTCACATGCAAATAGACTATCAATTGTTTTTCTACATCTCTGCCAGGTTCACAGAAAAAGTTGTAAAATTTATATGAATCAGAAATTTTAGGTTAAAATGTTGTAAAGAACTATTTGTAACAAAAAATGATTAAAAATAAGATATAAATTAAAATTTAGTGATTTTTGGTAACACAATTTCTCCAAATTTGATGACACAATTTGTTAGAATTTGATGTCACAATTTGTTAGAATTTGATGTCACAATTTGTTAGAATTTGATGTCACAATTTGTTAGAATTTGATGACACAATTTGTTAGAATTTGATGTCACAATTTGTTAGAATTTGATGTCACAATTTGTTAGAATTTGATGTCACAATTTGTTAGAATTTGATGTCACAATTTGTTAGAATTTGATGTCACAATTTGTTAGAATTTAGGTGACTTTAAGGTAAAGACAAAATCACTTATTGTATTTGTTAGTTTTCACATTTCATGAGTGATGTTTCTGACAAAGCAAGAATTATTGCTGTTTTCCAGGTCAAAATGTATCCAACGCTTACTGTTGGCTAGTTTTTGATGGTGATGTATTTTTATTAAGCTCCTTACATCAAGTGGCTTTATGCTTTGTATGGAGTGATTTCAATAATACATAAAATAAACAATATTATGTTAAATTCCAATGACCAAGTCTTATCTTTATTTTTTTTTTCTTTTGCCAAAATCCAAAGCAATTCAATATAACTTGGCGATTGTTTCACGCACAAACAACCAGTATTAAACATGCGCAACAAAGAAAATACTTGAGAAAAAAGAAAAAAAAAACGGCTTGCATGCATTTCATATAGACCTTGGTTCCTTTAGAAAGCACAGATTTCTTTGTAATCATTTGACAATTTTGAATTTGTAATACAGAACCATGAAAAATATATTTAACATCACAAACAATGCAATATAATATTTAATTAAATGCATAGTGTTTCTTTTTCTTGTTTTTTTTTTGTTGTTTTTTTTTTCTTAGATTACTTTTGGGCGTTTATAATTTAAATAGAATTTCAGGCATATTGCCCCACAACTCATGCATATATGCCGTAATCATGAGAACCAATTTTCACAAACTCTATGCATTAAATTAGGCTGTATTTCAGCAATAACACGTCGAATGTTATCTATCAAGTGGTCTAGTGTTTTTGGTTTATCAGTGTAGACATGAGATTTCACATATCCTCAAAGAAAATAATCTAATGGAGTTAAATCATGCAGACAACATGACTATTTTACAGGTTCATTTTGTGAAATTATTCATTAATCGAATGTTACTCTCAGTAAATGGATCTTATTTGCAATTTCCAAACGCTGCTCGGGTGTTGGTCTCTTCATGATGAATTGCCAAACTAAGCTAAACTCAAAATAACCAATAGTTGCCAAATCTGCAATTAAAAGAGAGTAGTTGTCAATAGGACTATGACAAGAGAATATTCTTTTTATTATTTAGTACTTGTACAGTTTAAGACATTAAAAAATATCGAAAAAAGGTTATATTGCATGTATCTGTTATGGAACGAAGTTCTCCGGAAAAAAATTTCACTTAATTTCATCAAGTAGTTTTTTTTTTTTTTGTTTTACAGCGAAAAAGCAATTTGTTATGATACCGAGCAAAAGGTTCGATTTTTAGGGAGAAAAGCTAGTTATAAAGATGGGGAGGGAGTCTCGGCGCTTTACATTGAGTTATCTCCCCGTGGCATGTTCAGCAAATTTCATAATGGCTGACTTCAACGTGCTCTCATAAGAACGTGTTTTTCCACTGTAAAAAAAAAAAAAACTACTCAATCAAATCAAATGAAATTTTTTTTCGAAGAACTTCAGTCCAAAACAGATATGTAAAATATAACCTTTTTTTGATATTTTCATTTTTTAATGTCTTGACTAAACTGTTCAAGTACCTATTATTTTGACACTCAAGTATATATCAGTTCATATCTTATGTTTTTATATAGAGTGATGTGGTTCTCCATTGATTAACTGTGTCACATACATATACTCAAGAGTCAAAACAACGAAAAGAATATTCTCTTGTCATAGCCCTAGTTGTCAATTTAAAGTTTGCCACCTCTAAAAAAAAACACTCTATATTAAGAAAAATTGTTTTTAATTATCAAAAAGCTATTATAAGAATATTATCAAATTAAGATAAGACAAAGTTATTTCAAACCTAGAGATACGAAAGTTGAGTACTCAAAAACGTGCCTAAATAAATGTTTAAGCTACTAACATTATATGCTATATATAATATTATACACAGGAAAAAATCTTTATGATGTACCAGTGACAGTACGAAAGTATCATATTCCAAAAATTAGGTAAATTGATAAAGTAGTTTTATTATTATAAAGAAAATAATTTTTAAATGATTCTAAGCAATGAATGAGAAATCATAGGCATTACAAGACTGTTCATGCTAGTTTGAATTATTGTGGAGCATCTGCCCTTGTTTCTTTCAGATAGTGACACGAGTTACTGGAGTAAGTTATCATAGAATTTTCTTTTTTAAAAATAAAATTACTTGATCAATTTAGGTGATTTTGGAATATAAGATTTTTGTTCCATCATACAGATTATTTAATTTTTGTTTTTTTGATACAGGGGTAATTCTGGGTAAGAACCAAGAAGTGACTAAAATTAAATTCATACATTATTTTACATTATTCTTTGTTACATATATTTAGTAACAATGTCCGGCTTGCACTTAAATAATGTCTCCACCATTAAAGATTACTAAACTACCACCTTAAATTCATTAACAATTATCCTTTAGTGACCTTCAGGCCTTGATAAGTGCTGATGACCTTGTAAAAAAAAAAAAAAAAAAAAATTGTGATTAAATGCCTTAAAAACTTGATTTTGTGCAACGTGTAGTGTCCAGTGGCAGACAAAAAGAAAGAAGAAAAAATTGGCTTCTGCTTCTAATTATGCAGTAAAGTAATGAGATTTATTGTTGCCTCATATGCAAATGAGATGCTGCTGGTTTGAATAAAAAGCCTGTTTTTCATAGACTGAGCTGATTTGGAGCAGTGAACTTTGACAACGGTTTGTTTGATTTGGAGATATGAGCTGTGTTCCCGATTTATAGTGGCAAGCTTTGACAGGAGTTTGTCAAATCTAATGTTTTGTTCGTTTTTTTTTTTTTTTACAAGGTGGTCACCATTTATCAAGGCCCGGAAGCCATTCGGCGATAAAGGTTATTGCGTGTACAGTACGTTAGTGTTGAGATTTGATAAAGTGTCTTACTTAATGGGGCGGTTCATTAGGAATTTGTTTATGTTGGACTTGAAGACATCCAGGTTGTAGTCAGGTGGGAAACAGGCAAACGGAACAGAGTTCCACAGGTATGCACTTCTAAGAAAGAAGCTTTGCTCATGGAATCTACGTTTTGGTTTTGGCACAGATAAAGAGTGGGGAAAATTTTTGGCAGTGATTTCAGCTAGACGGGTGTTTTTCGTGAAAGATTGGCGAGGGAGGACCAGGGATTGGAGCTCAGACAAGCACTTGCCATAGAAGTAACGATAAAACAAAGACAGGTTCGCAACGTCTCTCCTGTGGGAAAGAGATTGCAGGGAAGAGAAAAGGGCATCCCCCACTAAACCATGAAGCCTATTTTGTACTCTGTCAAGGCATGATAGGCTGTTTTTGGCAGCTCCTGCCCAGATGTGGCAGCAGTACTTCATCCTTGGACGTACTTGGCTTTTATATAGATAGAGAATTGCATCAGCAGTGAGATATCTTCTGAAGCGGTAGAAGGATCCTACCATTTTTCCAGCAACCTTGGCAACAGACTTGATGTATGTTTTCCATTTCAGGTCAGGAGTAAAGGTCAGGCCTAGAAGCTTATCAAAACATGGGGCTTCCCCTAGACAAGAGCCATTCATTTCAATTGATGCCAGATGGGGATCAGAGTGTTGATGATGTAAAGATAGGAGCTTGGTTTTAGATGCATTAAAAGTAACCAGCCACGTCTTCCCCCACTGTACCACGCGCTCAAGATCAGAGGAGAGAGAATCAGAGAGAACTTTGTCATTTACGGCCTTTGATGTGTTGCCATAGATGGTCGTGTCATGTGTTTAGGGAGATCATTGATTTAGATCAGGAAGAGTTAGGCCCAGGATGGACCCCTGAAGGATGCCAGCATTAATACTGAGGGCCTCTGATTTCTGCCCATCAACCACTACTCTTATGAGCCTATGAGAGAGAAATGATTTAATGATTGCGAAAACATTTCCAGTTATACCGTAGCTGGAAATCTTGTGAAGTAGACCCTTATGCCATACCTTATTGAAGGCCTTTGATATGTCAAGAGCAATTGCCCTAGAAAGGAAGCCTTTGTCAAGAGATTCACTAATCCTATGAGATATAACCGTTAGCACATCTGCTGTAGATCTAGCAGAACGGAAACCATATTGCATGTCATTAAGAAGGTTATTTCTGCTGGAAGTTGTTAGTTAAAAGTACTGAATCTATTTGGGAAAGTGCAGAATAGTTAACAGCTGATTATTCAACCACATTAATGAATATTTATTTATTTAAAATTAACTCCGCTTTGATGATATGACATCACATTTTGGCAAAAGCAAAAAAAATTGTTCCTGTGCGTCAAGATGACATTCAATATTAAGTGTTAAAATTTATTTCTTTGAATTTTTTCAGCAGTTTCTTGCCATTTTATTCTGCAATTTTAACTTCTCTACACATCTTTCTTCCAGTTCCTGTAATACCAACAGCAGCCCCTTCTCTCCGTCTTCGTCCACCATGTAAATTCTTTCCTACCTGTAAAAATATGAGCTGTCCATTTAATCATCCAAAGGTAAGTAACTTCATCACTTATTATGTCACACACTTATTTCTAAAACATTGTTCGTGCGGGTAAAATTATCGCCTTAGAGAAAGCATCACTACAGCTTTATTTTAAAACTTTTATTGAAAAAAAACTAATTCAGGTAATTTGATCATGTACTAGAGCTGACATTTATTCAATGTAGTCACTTTCAGCCTCAGTATGGGTCTGGAACTGGGAGCATGCCTTTTCCACGAGCACCGGCAGGTACTCGGCGGATGGCGACGATCAGACTGGCTCTGGTGTTGTGGGAGGTCATGTTGGTGATGTTCTCAACGTATGACCAAACAAAGTAGTCCAGCAGGTTCAGGTTGAGAGAAGTGGTGCGGCCAGTGAGAGAAGTGTACAAAGTCGTGGCACTCTGAAGCCAACCCTAACCTCTCTTTGGACTTGTGGGGTGGCGCCAAGTCCTGCTGTCACCCACACCCAGGGCCTGCCAGCGGCCACCTGATTGCACCAGGAGATCACCACACTCTTCAGCACATCCATGTACATTTTGGTGTTGACTTTCAAACCGACTTCAAAGATGTGAGGCAGCATGATGTGGTCCTCACTTGAAACCACACCAAACACTATAACCATGGGTCGTCCTATGCGTTGAACTGTACCCTCAAGTGTTGAACCGTCCAGATTTGCATTTTGAGGGTGCTGGCAATGGTCCTGTCGTCATAACTTGGATCAGTAGAGAGCATGAGTTGTACAGCGGCGCATCTCCGACCTCGTTCATTGAACATTGTGCAACTTTCAGACGTGATAGAAGATCCCCATCGCTCTTAGGATTTGTACACAACTGGCCAACCAGTAGATGATCTGCAAAAAAAAAGAAAACTGGTTTTCATCAAGCGGAAATGGAATCATGTCTTTTCTAAGGCTACAGTTTTATCGTTCCACCCTATACAATACGTAGGGATGTCAATTTACATCTTAAAATATAAATATTTTATTGCACCAGGTTTCATCAGACATGTTTCAGTCTTATATTCTAATTTGGAAAGAAAGCTTCCTCTCATTATACAAGGAACTCAATATGCAAAGGCAAATCGTTTGTGTACGTGTGTGTGTGTATGTCTATGTCCAGCTAGAGTGGAACGTGCTGGGTAGAGGAGAAAGAGGGTGAGAGAAATATAGAGATAGATCGAGAGGTTAGTGAATAGAAATGGGTAACTTTGCTCCAGACAATGCCAGGTAGCCCTGTTAGTTTAAGTATAAAGCGGGAAAAAGCTTTTCATAAACAAGCATTGATTCACTTATTTTTAGTGTAATAAATAATAAAAATTATAATAATAATAAAAATTATAATAATAATTATAAATAATAGTAATAAAAATTATAAGTAATAAAAATTATAAATAATAATTATAAAAATAATAATTATAAAAAATTATAATAATTATAAATAATAAAAAATTATAATAATTATAAATAATAAATTCACTGTAGTTACTGTAGATTGTTATTCATGAACCATTTTTTTTTATTGTTTAAGTGATTATTAATTTTATTTATGTTTTTTTTTTTTCAGCCATGTCGATTTGGTATTAGCTGCACGAAAAAAGCTTTCTGTAATTTTTATCATCCACCATTACCAACCAAAAACAAATTACGATGGAAAGCTGATAAATCCCTTTTATCTGAGTAAGTATTTTATTGTCGACTTATTGAAATTTTTGTAGGAAATTTGTAGATTTTTTTTTTTTTTTTTAGAAATCGCCCCAGACAAAGCGTGAAGTCAGTTTATCTAAGAATCTAAAAAAAGAAACTACTACTTCAAGATCAAATTTGTCAAATAGTTTTATTTTTAAATAAGAAAACTAAATTTTATGAGTAAGAGAGAAGCTGTCTCTTGTCACTATCTCAAAAATTATCTCAAGACAAGAGATAACTCAACAATAATTAAAACTTGCAAGTTTTTTGTTGTAATGTCTATGAATTCTCATGAATTGCTTAAAATGATTTTCTTTATAAAGACAAAACTACTGGATCAATTTGCATGATTTTTGGAATGTTTTTATTTTATCATGGACCCGTGCATCATACAAGTTTGTTTTGTTTTTTTTTTTGATATGGGGGAATTGTGGACAAGAACCGAAAAATGATTCCGTTTCAAATTTATGATTCCTCGATCACAGAAGATTGTTTCCCCCATTTTATATGTTAACCGCTTTTCATCTTGTTCTTTTTATTTAGTGATGCTGCGAATCTTGCTGACCCAATGGAACTGAATCTGGATCAGTGGAATAATCCATACAAAGTTGTAAACGCAGCCAACGCGTAGCGGAGGTAAAATTAACTTTTTATATATATGATGTTTTATCGCTATCTGGATGGGAGACGGTCAAATTAATAATAAGCTTTGCGGACGAAAAGATAATATCAAATGAATCCTTTTGTAAAAAAATTATTAAAATATAATTGTGTTAGGAATTTATGTCAACAGTCTCAGACAATGGACAGATTAGTTTAGTAAGTTTATTTGGATTTGAAATACAAATGAGATTCCAAAAGTAAATCCTGGTTAGGACTATGACCTTTTTTTTTTTTTTTTACAAAGGAATCACCACTTATCAAGGCCTAGAGGCCACTCAAGAATAAGGGTTAAAGATTATACAGTGGTCAAAAGGACAACATAGTAATCGTTAGAAGTGTAAATTTGGTAAATTGGATTACTTAAGGGGAACGGCTCATCAAGAACTTGTTTACATTGGACTTCAAGACATCCAGTGATAAAGCCCTATTTGGGGGCTGTGGGGGATGCGGAGTTGTTTCTTAGTTACCATTGATCCCGGGTCCACTTTGGCCTGGAGTGATAATACCTGTTACAGCATCTGGTGCTAATAAATCATGTTGTCTGAAGATAGTGGCTTCCTGAACAAAAATGTACCAAACATTGATTTTTTTTTGTTTTGTTTTTTTCCTCCCTTTTACAAAACTCAATCATTTTTGGCAAAGTCAAAAACAAAAACAATTTTTTTTCTACAAAACAACCAAACCAAACACCATGAATAAATATTTTCAGATATAAAGAGCTTGAAGCATAGAAATTTTTACCAAAATGACCGGATTAGAAATGAAATAACCTGAAAAGGGTTAATATGCCACAAAACCAGACCAGATAACTCTACCACGTTGAGGAAAGGTTGAACTCTAAAATGGTGTGGTTCCTGTTATTTCTGGGGGTCCACATAATCTCATACCAATCGCATTTGAACTTTGATTCTTCTAACAACTAAATCTGATTTTTGTTTGGGAAGAAGCAAGAATGGTTGAACCCCTCCAGACTGTAGCAAAAATAAATGAACTGCGAACATGCATGTGTGTACACTCACCATCATCATTGTGTTGTTCTGGGCTAAATTCGTTCATTGATCCCTCCAGTCAGTGTTGCAACGAAGCCTCCTCTTACAAAACAAACTTTTAAATAAATAACAGATGTCTATTATTTTTGAGTTTACAAAAGGTACTCATCTACTTAATTACAGACTTGCAGCATCAGATCACTGCCTGACTAAAACACACAAGACTCATTATAGAAGAATTCTTTGGTCAAGAGACCATAACCTGCCTGGAGAAATGTAGCGGCCATACTGTTCAGTAGCTCTCACCAAAACAAACTTAAACTTCAAACTCCCACTCCTCCTCTTCAGGATAAGAGCTACTTATGACCGCCTCTCCTTCCATTTTCCTGGGATTTCTTCAACCTTGACTGGTTCTGGCTCTGGTCCTTTGTTAATTGTCACTATTTGTTTACCTTGAACTTGACTGCTCCAAACATCCACTGAAGACTGTCTAGTACTGTCTCTGTTCATAGCGGTTTTAACTGGAGTCCATCTAGGAAAATTTAATTTTTGTATAAAAGCTGATCCCAGCGTGACTTTTCCATCAAATAAGGCACTTTTTCAAACAAAGAGAATATCTCTTGTACGGTCTGACTCTGGCCAGGAATATTTTCAGTTTTCTGCACTCCTGTCTTTCTTTGACCAAGCATATACCACTGCAACGTCTGCCACTTACATGTACCAGCAAAACATGGCAGCGCATTGCATGTTTACAGCACACTTTATCTGCATTTATAAATCTATAAAAAAAATTTTTGATGAAGCGAATTCCATTGATTATTGTAGTGTACCTAATATATAATAATGATTTCAAAAGTTAAAAAAAAAACAAGACCGATAGCCATTAGTCACATGCTCTCGTGTAATGAATGAATGTGTGAATGTAGGATTGACATGAAATTCTTAAAGATAAACTAAAATGACAAAAAAATGGGCTGAAATAACTTACTTAGAATGACTTCATTGAACTTAAGGATGAATTGAATGATCTTAAGAATGACGAATGCTTAAAAAATAACTGGAATCTAGTAATACACACGGACGAAAAAACGCTTTGGATAATCACAGATTTCAAGGTAGTTCTACTAAAATAGCCATATTTTTTAAACCAAAGCACTTCCAGTCTTCAAATTACTACTGTTTTGTTCGGAAATGAATATACTTTCAAATGAATTAATAAATATGAATGTACATTATATATTTTAAGAGTTTTAAGCAAATAAAGTGATAAAAATGTGAACGTCATAAAATGGCGTTTTCGGTAAGGTTTTGTAATGACCCCCCCTGTTTTCTAAAGGTCCGTACCGTGATTGTATGAAGAATTTCGTCATGAAATTTGGGAACCAATTAGAAGAGGTGTTAATCTTAATACTGTCAAGTGTCCGAAATATTTTTGACCATTTCTTTTTTTGTCGTGTTAAAAATAAGACTTTAATATGACGAGTATTGAACATTTTGAAAAAAAAATTCTTCGGACACCCAGTAGTAAGTAAATCAATCTTTTTACTATCTTTATCAATTAAAAGTATTATTTTATGTTGAGTAGGACCGCGGTAATTGATAATTTAAAAGGACCTACCCGAAAAAAAAATTGTTTCTATTTCTCGAATTTGGTCAAATGAAGTTTAAGCAGCAGCTCCAGCCTGTAGAATCAGCGATAGCACAGTTGTAAACAAACACGCGTTCTTTAATTTTTATTCAAGAACGAATTAAGAAAAACATGAAAATATGAATATAAATGTTCTTATATGTTCTTATACGTTTAATGAGAGCTATTTTGTTATCAGAATAACATTAGTTTAGAATATTCGGTTTTCAGAATGTATAATAACAACAATCCTAACCAATTCGGCATTATGAATCTGTTGCAATTTCTCACAAATCTCGTCAAATTTAAAAACATGGTTAAAAAAACAAAAACTTTTGTAGATATATAGCTTGCATGCACTTTTATTCTTTAAATTAGTTTTGAACAACAAATTAAAACAATGTTTTACTGCGAACAGCCACAAATGTTTTATTTTTTCAAAATCAAAATAAGTATCAAAATCTCGTTTATACATAGATTCGAAAAAGTTGTCAAAAAACAAATATATAACAAATAAATGTTATCAAAGGCAAGATAAGTTACTTTTCTACCAAACTGGATATATTTTTTGTGTTTTTATTCAATGTAACATGTTTATTCAGCTCGAAAAACATACAGTGTTTACCGATGTATTGGAAAATTAAAAATGGCGCCCGGCCCGACTCTCTTTGACACGGTAAGTTTGAGAAAAGGAGTTAAAAATTAAAAAAAACTATACAAAATACTGTTAAAAACTCACCGAATATATGTCAGCCTATGTCACGGTAACATATATTGAGCGAGTTTCTAGCAGTATTTTGTCTACTTTTTTATTTTTAACTCTTTTCCACAAACTTACCGTTTCAAGAGTCGGGCGCCATTTTAAATTTTCCAAAACATCGGTAAACACTGTTTTCAAGCTGAATAAACATGTTACATTAAATAAAAACACTAAAAAATTATCCAGTTAGGTAGAAAAGTAACTTGCTTTTGATAACATTTATTTGTTATATATTCGTTTTTTTGACAACTTTTTCGAATCTATGTGTATAGTAATACAAACCCTCAAAATCTATATCAATATTCTTGAAATTTTAAAAGCAGTTAGAAAACACATCAAACTACAATTAGGAAGCTTTTTATTTCGTTATTTTTTTTTTCTACTTATTAAGCGAAAGATATTTTTACAACCTGCTCCAGCGTAGTATAAACGGCCTATGGAATTAACACCTTCAACCTCGAAAATAGAAATCAACAAATTTTTGAACGCTCTCTTTGAAAAAAAGCTCTCTTAACTTCACCTCTAATACAAATTATGTGTGGCAAGTCTCCTCCTAAAACACTCTTTAACCCTAACAATAACACTAAGTTCGAGTGGCAAGCCCCTCCCCCAACAAAATACCTCTGTAAGCCACATACAAGCATCTAAAACAAACAAACAAAAACTAGATCCTTCCTTAAAGAAAAATACACATAAAAATAAATTGGTTAACTGTCCTAAAATGCTAGAATGACCAGGAAATGATGAATTATTTTACATTAAATTTTTGTGAAACTAACCGCTCCCCCCTCTAATATTGTTTTTGTTAGCTTTGTCTCTGTCAAGTTTTCAGTATGTTCACACAATTTTCCTTAGCCCTACAATTAATTCAAAGTCCGAATGGCAACCCTCCCCATATTCTCATTGCATAGAAATCTTCTTAAAACTACATATAATCATCTTAAAAAAAAAAAAAAAAAAAAAGCATGCATATTTTCCCATAGAAAAAAAAAAACAGTTAACTGCCCTAAAATGCTAGAATGACCTGTAATAGGAAATTATTTTACATTAAATTCTAAAATAATTTGTTTATCTTTCATTAAAGTTTTTCATGGCATTTTATACATAATTTCCTAAAAAGGTAGAATCACATTTTGGAGGGGTGGTCAGAAGGAGTTGAGTGGGGTTAAACAGAAGGTGTTAATCTACAATAATACCAAAGAAATATTGCAATATATTCATTTTTAAATGGTCTTATGTTTAGATTTAAGTTTTTTGTACATAAAGCACATTACAATTCAACTTTGAGTTCTCCAACTTCTTTTCTGTTTATGGATACATGGCATTTTTAAGGAATTGCTGCATATTTATGCACATTTACTGCAGATTATTTGGAAACCATAAACTTTGGGAGATTTTCAGTTGCATATTCTGATTCCTTGTACAAAAATACACTTATATGGTAAATTTCATTTCTTAGTCTTGTGTTTTAACAAAGATATGACATTTTTACTGAAAAAGTAGTGTAAAAAATGTGCCGAAACGCATATGGTCTTAAAGAGGGAAAAATATCCAAACGTGTGAGGCACAAAAATAGCCATAACTTCCTTAATTTTAATCAGATTTAAAAAATTTGAAAAGATTCTTTCTTAGCTCATCAAGCTCTTTCTATGCATACCAATATTAAAATATTTCAAGCTATTTCAATTTTTTCATGTGTATTGCTACTGGAATCCTTCAAAAACAACTTGAATGATCTGGAGAATGACTGGTTGTAAAGTGGGTGATCATTTTACATTAAATTAATACAGAAAAGTGATTCCCCCACTTTATATCACAAAGTTACAAACATAAGTACAGCATGTAGTAAAAACAGATACTACACTTTGATCTTGGCCAAAAGGCCAAGAAAAGGGTATTTATTTGCTCCCCCACCAAGCAAATTAGGCACCAGGCCGATTTTTAATGTGAGGAGTGAAGAGGAAATGGGGACTAACTCCCCTGGGAGTAGAGGAGCTGGATAGTGACAATTGGTATGAAGGGTTGCCCCTATATGGGCCAAGGTCTTATATGTGGGGTTTCCCCCACATATGGTCTTTGCTTGCAGTATCTGCCGGAACAGATTCTACACTTTCATCTTGGCCAAAAGGCCAAGAAAAGGGTATTTATTTGCTCCCCCACCGAGCAAATTAGACACAAGGCCGATTTTTAATGTAAGGAGTGAAGGGGAAATGGGGACCAGCTCCCCGGGGAGTAGGGGAGCTAGATAGTGACAATTGGTATGAAGGGTTGGCCCTACATTGACCAAGGTCTTATATGTGGGGTTGCCCCCCACATATGGTCTTTGCTTGCAGTATCTACCGGAAAGATACTATACTTTCATCTTGGCCAAAAGGCCAAGAAAAGCTTAAAAAGCTAAGAACAGCATCTATTAACAACAGACCTTTGATCTTGACCAAAAAGGCCAACCACAAAAATATTACTGACAGACCGATCAACGGACCCACCGACAGAGTGGCTTATAGAGTCGCTTGCATGCGACTAAAAATGATTTTGGGGTGCATATAGCTCTCCATCCACTCTTATTTGTTATCATCTGAGCCACATTTATAAACATAAAAGCTGAAAGAAATAACATTGTTAAACCTACAAATGAATATTTGTACATGCATAAAGGTTTTATGTTTAGTCGACTTACGCCTGCTAAGTTCCAATGTTCTTCGATTTTGACCCATTAAAGTTCCAAGTCTATAGATCAAAAATTGACACAGTAGTTTGGTAGAGATTGTTCCACACACACACATACACACAGACGAGGCCACTTTTATAAAGGGCAAACATCTGTTAGTGTGTATGTATGTATGTATTTGTGTTTGTTATCAAATAGTACTAGTATAGAAATGAAAGTCATTTAAAATCAGATGCGCTTAATTGGACACTTGGTTAGGATGGAGGACAAAAGACTTCCTAAACAACTGTTTTATAGTGAGGTAGATAAGGATAAAAGACCACACCATAAACCAAGAAAAAGGTTTAAGGATTCTCTGAAAAACAACTTGAAGATACTTGAGGGATATACATAACTGGGAAGCCCAAGCGAATGATCAATCACTGTGGAGAAAAACCATCAGAGAAAGTTGTAAGTTTTTTGAAGAGCAGCGTGTAGATCTTGCCGTCTTAAAACCTATTTAAAGAAAGCAGGACGAAAATATAATATCAGAGAAATTGCAACAGGAACTGAACTGCACTGTATGTGGCAGATACCTTTTGTCAAAAGCTGGTTTTGTACATTATCTGAAATCACGCAATAAAAGAAAAGAACGACAGTCTTATGAGGAGGCTTTTGCAACATATCCGGCAATATTAAGTTGTCATATTTGTAGTCTAATCTGCAAATCTAAAAGTGGCCTGACACGTCATTCAAGGATTCACAATATTATCATGCAATCATCCTTATTAGAAGGAAAGTTTTTATGTCACGTATGTGTACTTTCATGTAGGACTAAAGCTAGTTTAAAAAGTCACCTACGTGCACACAGGCACACAACGCTTCATTGAAAAGATGGCAAACTTCTGTCAAGAAGTAGCAATCATCATTTGTGTTTGTAAAACTTTTGGAATCTAAAATGAGTAACAATGATTCCAGTGCTGCCTTAAACGACTGGAACTCTGACGTGTAATACGTGAAATTTCGAACAAAAATATTCATTTTTTTTTTTTCTACCTTAACAACCGCAGAATCTGATGGGGGATGGGGTCATGTAAAATTGTCTCTTTCTAAACGATATCAACAGCTGCATGAACCGCTTTCCATCTCGGATAGGTTAAGTACATAAGTACATAAATTTGCAACATCATGGTATGACCATCACTGTGGCCGAATGGGTTAGAACTATTAGTTTTTGCATTAGAGTTCGCGGCCAACTTATGGCGGACGTGTCGTTTTTTATTAACATTTTCGAAAATGTTTATTTCGGTAAGCTTTTGCAGCTAAACAGGGTTGAGATTTTTTGTTTTGTATTTTGTATTATTTACTTGGCATTTTTTTTATCGGCAGTTTATTAAATGCCATGAACATTGCTTATGTAAATTACAAATTTTTTTTTTTTTTTAATCGTAACCGCTTAAAACTTTTTTTCTCACTCATATGCCCCTATTCCGAATTTGTAGCAGTGGGCCGACTTCAGTGGATTTTTAAATAAATTAAAACAAAAATTATTTAGCAAGTGTAGTCAAACTCAACTTTCTTTTCTTTTCTTTTTTTATATGGCCCGGGCAATGCAGGGTACACCTTGCTAGTGTATAGATTACATTTTTTTTTTTTTTTTTTGCCTTTGGAGAGTGTATATGTTTTGTTTGCTAGTAATTCATTCATATAATTTTTTGTTAATTCAATTTCTTTTCTGTTTTTTTTTTTTTTTTCCAGAATCACCATGCATCCAGTGACGACATAATCCAACTATTCATATTATTTGGGTTCATTGGACTACTGTTCTCCTTTTGAGTGTGATTTTCAGGCTTTGATCGATGTAACCTCCAACCTTCTTCAGATGTATCTTGTCAAACTCTGGAATGTTTCTGTCAAACTCGGGAATTCGGACAGAATTTCGAGCAGAACCCTTTATTTATTTCACGGAGGTGGTCTACTCTTGTTTCGTCAGCCAATGTTTCTGTCGAACTCAGGAATTTGGACGGAATTTTGAGCGAAACCCTTTATTTACTTCATGCGGGTAGTGTGGTCTTGTTTCATCAGCGATGACTGGATAGAGATCCTAAGTAATTTGCAATTGTATTTTTTATGATTTTTTTTTTTTTGGTCGTCGACACTGAGGATTGAATCTTCAACCTTCAGCAGAATATCACTTTTTACAATAAAAAATACAATTGCAAATTACTTAGGACCTCTATCCAGTCATGGCTGATGAAACAAGACCACACTACCCGCATGAAGTAAATAAAGGGTTTCGCTCAAAATTCCATCCAAATTCCTGAGTTCGACAGAAACATTTCCAAGTTCGACAAGACACACCTGAAGAAGGTCGGAGGTTATATTGACCGAAACGTGAAAATGACACTCAAGATGAGAACAGTAGTCCGATGAATCCAAATAATACGAATAACCAATCCTCATCTCAAAAATTCAGAAACGTCAGAATCCGACTAAATTAAGACTTTTAAAGAAACCCCAATATGATGTCTATCTTGATAGGAATTGCACAAATAATTGGTTCCTCTCCAGGATTCCACCCAATATTAAAAAAGGAAAATAAAGAAAAGTTTGTATAATGTACATGTTCGTGACAGAATGAAAATATCATATCCCAAAAATCATATAAATTGATCAAATGATTTTATTTTTAAATAAACAAATTAATTTAATGAGTCAGCGAGAAGCAACTGAATCGCATCGCCATCTTGAAAATAATCTCATGAAACTGGAGATAATTCAACAATAATTCAAATTTGAATTTTTTTTTTTTGTAATGCCTACAAATTCCCATTAATAACTTAAGTCATATTCTAAAAATCATTCTTTTCGTTTTGTCTGGTACATATATCAGATTTTTTTTTAATTTTGTTTTTTTTTTAATATGGAGGAATTCTGGCTAAGAACTCAAATATTTGGAAACTATTAAAAAAAAATATTTGGAATGTTTTTTTCATCACAAATAAAACTTATCATTCAGACTTTTGTAAAATTCTTTTCCAAAAATCCAAAGATTGTAAAAAGGAATATGATTTTGTATGAAAATATTAACGTTTCAGTTTTATTTAGGATTTTTGCTTTTATTTCGATTTTCATGCAAATAAAACAGTTTTATTTTCTATTAAATGAATTTTTAAAAGTGAATTTGCTTTTGTTCATCAATTAAAAAAAAAAAATGTTTTTATACTAATGAGTCATCATTTATTGAGGGTAAAAGCCACTCAAGGGTTAATCAGATTGTTGGATGATACTTGGAAGCAATGGGAAGATAAGGGCAGAACCTGATTATTTAAAGGAGATGATACAAGAAGTATTCGTTGAAATTGGACTTGATGTTGTAATTAGCAAAGAAGCAGTTTGGTGATATCTAGTCTCACAGACTAGAACTTCTTGGAATGAAAAAAAAAATTTTTTTCTTTTTTTAACTAATATTCATTTCAAGGCATAAGAAGCTACTGAGAATCATGAACCACGCCTACAGGGATCCTCTTAGTAGGGACTTGAGCAGCGAGATGTGTGTTCACATTACACCTAAATTTCTGTATGTTAGTATTGTTAGGGAAGCAGGATACAGGTAGGGAAAATCAACTGATCCCCCTCTGTTGGAATACATATTGATATCGCCAAGCCCCTGCCCCCACCTTACTACTGCCCAGGATTTCATATCTGGGCAGCCATTAAATCTGTAAACCCCTGAATGTTATAACCAAAACGGGAAATCTCATATCAGTAGAACGATTGTTTGAGTAGACAAATCTAATTCTGTGTGGTTAAACCCAAACCAGACATATTTCCCATGAAATTTCCTAGCATTTGTAGCCATAGTATCAAAAAAAAAAAAAAAAAAACATATCGACTTGAAAAATTTAATCTGCTGCAAATCTGTGGACATCAAAAACTTAATGCCTAAAGGGTTCTGTATCTTGCCGGCCATTATCTATCAATATATATATATATATACAGTGATGATCATATTTATTGGCACGGTAAAATAAAAGTTAAATTTTGTCTAATAAATTCTAAAAAAGGGATTAAATTAAAGAAAATAACAAAGTATATTATGTATTTTTAACTGGCCTTTCCGATGCAGCAATCGGATTTTAGAAAAAATAAATAACAAAGGAACAACAAACATAATTGCAAAAAACCCTTGTTCAAAATTATTGGCACGATTTATTTAATAATCAATTGTATAGCCTTTGGCCTTGATTACCTTCCTCAGTCGCTTTTCATAGTTTACAACCAAGTTGTTGCACTCTTCAGTAGTAATTTTAGCCCACTCTTCCTGACAATAATCCTCCAATTGAATAAGATTCTTAGGCTTCCTTTGCATTACCCTCAATTTTAATGTTCTCCATAAATTTTCAATTGGATTAAGGTCTGGGCTTTGTGATGGCCACTCCAAAACATTAATATGATTGTCCTCAAGCCATTTCTTAGTCAGTTTAGCCGAATGCTTTGGGTCATTATCTTGCATGAACCACCAACGACGACCAAGTGAGAGCTCTTTAGCAGAGTCTTTCAGGTTTTCATCCAATATTTTAACATAATCTTCCTTTTTTATGCTACCTGTGACCTTAACAAGTCGCCCTGGTCCAGAGGCAGCAAAGGATCCCCAAAACATCAAACTGCCTCCACCGTGCTTCACTGTGGGTATGGTGTTCTTAGGCAGGAAAGCTTCGCCAGATTTTCTGTAAATATAAGACACTTTATTATGGCCAAATAACTCTATTTTCGTTTCGTCAGTCCATAGAACACGTTTCCAGAATGCAACATCTTTATCAATATGACGTTTTGCAAAGGCTAGCCTTGCTTTCAGGTGCATAGGCTTCAATAAGGGAGTCTTTCTCGGACGACATGCTTTTAAACCAGCTCTCTTCAAAACTCTACCAACTGTATGTCGAGATACATTCACTCCAGAGGTGCTCTGTTCATCAACAATCTCCCCAACAGAGATCCTTGGGTTTTGTTTTACTTGTCGAACAATTTTCCGTTCATCTCTTGGGGAAAGAATCCTTTTTCTCCCTCTACCCTCTAAACTCATAACGTGGCCTTGCGATTTGAACTTGTTTATTATGGCTCTAACAGTGGATTTGGGAAGGTTTAGCTTCTTTGAAATCTTATCATAGCCCTCCCCATTGGTATGGCATGCTACAACAAGCTTCCTGACGTCTTCGCTGTGTTCCTTAGTTTTAACCATGGCGATTGAAAATTATAATTTAGTCACTTATAATAGTTTAAATAAATCGCTATCTAAAAATTATCTGAAAAAAATTATTCACTGAATTAGTGTTAAACAAGCATAATATGGCTATAAAAAAGTTCAGAAAGCACGTAAACCGGAAATTGATTGATATTATACTGATACTAAAAGAAAAACAAAGCTGTGCCAATAATTTTGAACAAGGGTTTTTTGCAATTATGTTTGTTGTTCCTTTGTTATTTATTTTTTCTAAAATCCGATTGCTGCATCGGAAAGGCCAGTTAAAAATACATAATATACTTTGTTATTTTCTTTAATTTAATCCCTTTTTTAGAATTTATTAGACAAAATTTAACTTTTATTTTACCGTGCCAATAAATATGATCATCACTGTATATAATATATATGTATATATATGAGCAAACAGTTAATAAAATATGTTAAAAAACACTTTGAAATGAGTTAAAAACATATTTAATCTGAAAAGGAAACACTAGATAAATGGATAGTCCTTAATCCGCGGAGTTTCTAAGAAATACTCTTTCTCATCAGAGGGTAGGAATTAGCAAAATGCGGGATCGGATTTTGTATGCAGAAGTATTTGATGAAACAACAAGTAAGTCAAAGATCTTACTTGAAAACAAAATAAGTTAAGCAGAGGGAATATGGTAAAGAAAAAGGAGATTACACATGAATGGATAGTCTGGTGGAAGATAAAAAAATCCAGTGACGGTAAAATCCAAATGTAAAACTTCAAGAAAGTTAAAAGAATTTCCATTTGTACAAGTAAAATCCAAGGAAATCCCATAATTGGAAGAAGATGATGGTCCATAATAATCCAAAGGCAGAAATCCATGGAATAATTCACAAAAATGTGTACAAGGAAAAAAAATAATATTAATAAAAGAAAAATAAGATATGCTTTTCACTCTACTTGATAAAGACTGTTTCTCAGACAGACAATATCACTTTATATAATATATATATATTATATAAAGTGATATTGTCTCTCTGAGGAACAGTCTTTATCAAACTTCTTTGCCAATTTTTAATTTACAGACTTGAAACTTGATATGTAGGGTATTTGGACCTGTGGGACAAAGTTAATTTGTTTTTCAGTAAAAAATAACTACTAAGGGGTCAAAATTGAAAAACATTTGAACTTGGCAGGTTTAATGTGCTCGTGCACGCATGCGCAAATATACATTTATGCATTAAAGTTGGTTAAATTTTGATGTCGCCTTATTCATCTGACGATAGCTGTTATCAAGTGTCATTTTCCTTTCTTCTACACGACAAGAACGACCTGTTTCTCGACTCGGTTGTGATTTGCAATGAAAAGTGGGTTCTTTATGACAACCGGCAACGCTCAGCTCAATGGTTAGATGCTGACAAAGTTCCACAACACTTCCCGGAGCCAGAGTTACACCAAAAGAAGGCCATGCTGACTGTTTTATGGTCTGCAACTGGTCTCATCCATTAGTTTTTTTGAATGCAGACGAAACCATTACAGCAGAAAAGTACAGTCAACAAACAGATGAAATGCATCAGAAACTTCGACAACAACACCCAGCATTAATCAACAGAAAAGGCCCAGTTCTCCTCCATGACAGTGTCTGACCGCACATTGCTAAACTGACCCGGCAGAAATTGAACGAATTGGGGTACTGCCTCATCTGCCATACTCTTCAGACCTCTCACCTACTGACTATCACTTTTCAAGTATCTTGACAACTTTCTGTGTGACAAATACTTCAAAAACCTAGACAGTATCAAAAACAACTTCAGCTACTTCATTGTCATCAGAATGCAAAATTTTTAAATTACTGACCTAAATCCACTCGTTTTGCGTTGGAGCGTTTCATTCTGATGGTGCTTATTTTGATCAATAAATTTTTGTTCGAGCCGAGATATTCATTTTATGTGAAAGATATTATAGTTATAAAAAAGACCCTTTAAGAAATTAAAGTTGAGCTCTGTCTAGGGAATTAAGAAAATGTGGTCCACTATAGCATGAATGCAACATTCTGACTTCCTGTCGTTGAATACTCTTTGACTGTTTAATGTTAATGCTTGCTTAATTTCTTTTAATACTTGTGTTAATTATTTGGGTCTTTGGGGTAGAGATGCTAGCTTACAAAGTCAAGGGTGAATTTGTAACTGGGTTCGAATCTCTTGACCAGCAGTAATTATCACTTCCTATACTGATAAAGCATGAAAACACTATAAAGTAGGTATAAAAATAATTGTTAATATTTATTGGAAAAATATCATGGATAATATAATGTGTATGTCTTTTATTTTATTATTGGGAGAGTTTTACAAGAATTATCTCCCTTTATAATATTTTTTATTACATTTCTAAACCGTTTCTAGTCAAATATTGCACATGTGTAAACGCAGTTAAGCATAATTTGTGAAATTAAAAAAATAAACTAATTAATAAAGGAAGTAACTTGAAATAGTTAATTAATGCACTAATTGAACTTGTTCAGAACTTCAAATATATAAGATGATTCCCTCACTCTGCTAATGATATGAAGACATGTATTGGGCAGGCGTTGAGTGCAATCGATTCTCTCATGGAGATGGGGTACCGTCAATACCAAAGCCAATAGTCTAGGCCATTGTTGAGATGATTTCTGAGGTATGGTTTTGGTTCATTGTCGTTCTAGGAGGTTCATTCTTTCAGGCTTTAGCATATTCCTTTGAGAACGGGTTAGTTTATTGCTAATATTGAGGAATGCCAACAGGGATTGCCCAAGTTTTTTTTTGCCAGCCAGAGTTCTTTTCCTCCTGAATGCTGGCTCTTCAATCCCACTTTCTAGTCTTTGTCACATCCTTTAGTGGAAGGAGATCAATAGGAACTCTCTCAACAAAATCAGCCTTTCGAGGTTAGTTTAATACCAAAAGCAGACCAGCTGGATTTACATCATTTTTAAGGATGGCTCATTCTATGTCTGAAGCATAGTCCTACGCAGTTCTAGGTGGTCCACCTTCCCAAGCTTTATCTTCTTGCCCTTTGAGATGGGGTTAGTTTATTTTCAATTGCCTGACGTGCCCCCATCATAGAAAGCCAATGGGGCTGCTTAAGCAATTTCTGTCTAGTCAGAGTTCTCTTTTTCTAAGATGCTCGCTTTTCAAATCCCTAATCTTCTGTCTAATATTCTAACTGTAGAAAAAAGATAAATAAAAATATTTCAACAAAATCTGAAAAGTTGATATCGAAAATAAGACAAAACATTTCATGGTATCAGTTGTATCCATTTGTTGTGGAAGGATAGATAGTAATCAAGACACATGTATAATTTTTTTAAAAAGTATGTTGCAGAAAGTATGCGTCCGTTTCTGTGGCCATAACTGCTATCAATAAGTGTTAGTAAATTAAGTGTCCTTGATTTGTGGTATTGTTGAAGTCATTTCGAATTATAATATAAAGCAGATTATTTAGTTTCTCCTTTTTTCTTATTTTTTTTTTTATTTACGGAAAGCCAAGTACGTCCAAGGATGGAATACTGCTGCCATATCTGGGCAGAAGTTGCTAAAAACAGCCTATCCTGCATTGACAGAGTACAAAATAGACTTTGTGGCTTAGTGGGGGATGCCCTTTTCTCTTCCCTGCAACCTCTCTCCCACAGAAGAGACGTTGCGAGCCTATCCTTGTTTTATCGTTATTTCCATGGCAGGTGCTCGTCTGAACTCCAACCTCTGGTCCCCCCTCGCCAATCTTTCACGAAAAACACCCGTCTAGCTGAATCCACTGTCAAAAATTTCCCCCACTCTATATCTGTGCCTGGATCAAAACGCGGATTCCATGAGCAAAGCTTCTTTCTTAGAGCTGCACGCCTGTGGAACTCTGTTCCGTCTGCCTGCTTCCCACCTAACTACAACTTGGATGTCTTCAAGTCCAACGTTAAAAAATTCCTAATGAACCGCCCCCTTAAGTAAACACTTCATCAAATCTCCACACTAACGTAATGTACTTGCAATAACCCTTATCCCTGAGTGGTTTCCGGGCCTTGATAAGTGGTGATCACTGTGTAAAAAAAAATAAAAATAAAAAAAAAAAAAATTAGAAGCCTTGCATGCTAAAAAAAATAAAGCAAAGATTTTTGTTTTCTATGTTCAAATAGACATTGTTTTGTTGCAAAATGTACCACATGCTAACCTACAAAGTCAAGAGTGACTTTGAAAATGGGTTTGAATCTCCTGACCAGTAGCAGCTTCTTTCCCAGAACTACAAGATCGTGGAACTTTCTCATCATCATCAGGACGGGCTCCTTGCCCGGACCAATGTGACTCTTCCTCTCCAGAGTTTACTGTCATTCATCAGCTGCCTCAGATCTTCAGGTTCACAGTTGGCGTCGTGTGCTATTTGCTAGATGTACGTGGATCTAGGTCGTCCTTTGCTTGCGCGTCCATGTCGTGGAGTCCATAGCAATACATCACTCACCAATTCATGCTTGCTCCTCAGACAATGACCAACAAATCGTAGGCGTCTTTCTCTGATGGTATTAGATATGGCAGGTAGGTTGTCATAAAGTTGCTGCTTCTTTGGATGATTTTTGCCAAGATATATTTAATACTGTTCGTAACATACGGGTGTATGTGCCGTCTAGTTTTCTTTCCAATCTTTTGGTGAGTGTCCAGATTGTAGCACCGTAAACAAGGACAGACTCTACCACTGCTCTGAAGAACTGCTTTTTCAGTTTGTCAGTTCGCCTTGAAGTCCATACTGACTGCAGCCGATCCAATGCAGCTCATGTTTTTGAGATGCGAATTTCGACATCTCTCTCTGTGGAAGCTATGTTGCTGCCCAGATACGTAAACTCAGCGACTTCTTTCAGTGTTGTTCCAACCAGACCCCTGATCTCTCCTTTCATATTGAAAGTCATAGACTTTGTCTTATTCGCATTAATGTGACAAATGGAACTTTCTACTTGGAATTAAATGCAGGGTGACCTTCCTCGCTCAAATGTCACGTACAATATCATTAAATTCACCTTCCTTTGCACAATCTCCATCTTCATGTGTGTGTATATGTGTGTGTAAGTTCCTTCCTCATAGGTTCCGAAACGGCTCAGCTTATCTTTTGCAAATTTCACACAAAGTTAATTTATATGTCTGGCAGTGTTCTTAGATATGTTTTCTACAGAAATTAATCTGATAAGTATCGAAAATCAAAAAAATACGATCTTAAAGTCTTTCTCTTTTATAAATAAAAAAAAAAAACTTTACAGGGGAATATTTTACGTTGCACTGACCAAGGAAAATAATAAAATCTCAGCAAATCATTTCTTCTTAAAAAAAAAAACAAAAAAAAACAGATTTATTATCGTCTGGAAATATAGCTGAGTGGTAGAGCTTTCAGCTACAGATCGAATGATCCCCTGTTCAAGTCTAGGTGTACCTCACCATTTTATTTAAATTTTTTTTCTTATGAGTTCAATTTACGATAAAAGAAAATGTACCATTTAAAATTGCTGCAAAACAAAAAGCAGAACAGGGCTTTACATTACAAATGAAACAGTCGCATTTGCGAATGATTTTTCAAAGTTGCAACTAGAAATAATAAAATGCTTATCTTTTTGTGATTGAGTTTTTTTTTTTTTTTTTTTTACTAACAATCCTCCAAAGCTCATTACTGAGTGAAAAATGTCTTTTCAACCTTCGTTTTTTTTCTTTTTTAATAAAGCGAGCAAAGTCAAATTATTTAAACAATAAAATGTTTAATAGAACAATATAATCCTTTCTTTTCTTTCTTTTTTTTTTTTAACAAAAGCTACTTTTAAAAAAATACCTGAAGAAATTCAAATCTTTATACCTTCAAGTCTCAACATAAAATTCAGTACATAGTTAGAATTACAATTATTGAAAAATACTGAAAAATCTTTATGATGTACATACTAGTCACGGAATGAAGATTTCATATTCCAAAAATCATGTGGGTTTGGCTATTAACTTTTCTAGTTGGCTAGTAAATGAAAATATTTAGTTGTCAAAGGTAAACTACTGTAAAAATAAATTTGATTAACAAAAGTGTATTAATAAAAGTATGTTGTTGCAGAAAGTATGAGTCTGATGCTGTGGCCATAACTGCCAGGATGCTTAGTCGTAATTGTAATTATTGTGTTTGCGTTTATTCTCAAGATCAGTTTTCATCGCAACACTTTCAATCAAATGCAATTGCTGTTATTGAGTAGAGAAGTTTTGATTACAATTTGTTTGACCTGTTGATGATTCCCGGCTCTTAATTTGTCGACTCAGGCTTCCTCATGAGATAAGCTTATGAATCCGTTTTGTTTTGCTGTTTTTAATACCTCTTTGTAATAAAGCTTTCTATTCCAGTGGTTTCTTTGCAAGGACTGTAATGTTATGGAACTCTCTTACTGCTTACTGCTTCTCTTCACTCTACAGCTGTGGTCTTTTCAAAACTAAGGTTAATAGGTGTCTCCTGTTTCGGCAATAATCAGCTTTCGTCCTTGTTAGTTCCTTACATTATGTGGCTTCATGCCTTGCCTCGAGCAATTTCCATAAAAAAAAAGAAAGAACTCTTTCGAACTTTGAACAAACATTCTTTGGCTTCCCATTTATGTAAACCTCCACTTTTAGATATAAAATATTGTTGATGCAAAATAATAGCCGACACAGTCTACAAAAAGCAGTGTCAGATGAAAAAAAAATTATTTTATTTTTCTAAAGAATAGATATTCCATGAAGTAGTGTATATTCTTTATAATATTAAAAACAAATTCGAAACACTAACATTTTATTTATTATTTTGTGCAAAAAAACAATTAAGTATAATGCAAATAATTTTCATCTGACACTGTTTGCTGCTAATTTTTGAGTCACTTGTTCCTGTTATATCATGAGCCAGTTATGGAGAATGTATGTACGGTTTTTATTCTGCACTTTTACCAAATATGTGCAGGTACATATTTAATAACTCAACGACTCGCTCAGTTTATGAAAACACTCTTTATTTTGACATCTCAACTCCTCTCAACTTGTCATGATTGTGTAGCAATATTTAAAAATCTTGATCTGTTTATTATGGCACTTTTTAAACCTCATTAAATTAATTAGTGTTTATCTTTGGATACCCTTAATGTGAAATGTGCAGCCACATGGTCCCTACTCAACAACCACTGCAGTTGACCTCAACGCTGTGTCCGTGGTCTTCTCCTTCATCTTGTCTTCTGGCTGTGTTATTGCCTCTTACATTAGCGGCTTCTGAAGAGGTGTGCACAGATTCATGTGTAAAAAAAATAAAATGACTCAAAATAAAAAATAATCTATGAATGTCAGTTCAACTCTGGGTGCATATGTGTCACTAATGTGGGAAACTACCCTCTAAGCGCTAACGTGCATATCTTAAGTTTTTATGTTGAGGCTGGGTTTGTCGGTTGATGTCAGCTTATCTTGACCTCCCAAAGCTTTTTCGATCTTGTCCAAGCAACAACCTGCCTTCAACTGTCTCAAACTCTCAACTGGACTGTCATCAAGCATCACAAACCCAAAATTAAAAAAAAAAAAAAATTTTAACAAAAAGAATTTTTTTATTACATTTTCACACTAAACAAGTACAGTGCCACTTTTATGTAGGGCTACTATCTGGGACAAATTTCAGGCATACTATGTAGGGAGTTGAGGAGCAAGATGTCCGTTCACATTACACTTACACTTCTGCATGTTGGTACAGTTGGGGAAGCAGGAACCCGGTAGGGAATTCCAAAGTTTAGCAGTTCTGGGGAAGAAACTACAAGAGTAGAAGACTTTCTTACATCTAGGGATCTCTACTGTGTAGGGGTGGGACTTTGCAGCTTGTTGGGCCTGACAGGGACATTTACATTGACGAGGCAAACCGTACCTGACTGTCATGAACTGCAGCAAAACTTATTGACACTCTTAAAACTAAATCTAAAATATATTGACTAATCCCTTGTTCAGTCTTTTGTGTCCATCCCTGCCACGTCTCAACCAACAATCCTATTTCAGCTTTCTTTTGTGCATCCTGGTGAACAACTTCCTATTCATTGTCTTTCCACCAACCCCATTTCCCAAACCTTTGTTCGCCTGATAAACTTATTTCCTCACGTCTTTTGTCAAACTTCTTTTGATTTTTGTCCCCTCCTCCCAACCTCCCAACATTGGGGGGGGGGGGCTACGATAGTATCATAAATATCTTTGCTTATAGTTTTCACAACAGCAATCAACACTTACATTTGCTTTGACCTTTGAGATTTTTTGTGATTATGTTTCTTTGTACTTATTAAGCATCCGGTCCTCAGTATTATGAATCTGTCTTGAGGTGTTAATCATCATCATCATCATCATCATCATCATCATCATCATCATCATCGGTTGTGCATGTGACAGGTTCAAAAAGAATGTGATATGTCTATATCATCATCATCATCATCATTATCATATTCCGTTTCTTTGACATGTTGGCACATGTCAGATAAAAACTCAAGAATCGGTTCTTGTCCAGAATTAAAAACACAAAAAAATAAAGAAAAGTCTGTATGATGTACGTACCTGTGACAATATGGAAATATCATATTCCAGAAATCACGTAAACTGATCATGTAGGTTTATTTTTATAAAGAAAATTTTGAGTGATAAATAGGAATTCGTAGGCATTACAACATCTCGCAAGTTTTGATTATTGTTGAGTTATCTCCCTCTGTTTTTTGACATTTTTTTTTTCTTGAAATGGCGGGCGAGACAGTCAGTACTCGGACGCTCATAAAATTTGAATTTTTTTGTTTTTAAAGATAAAACTATTTGATCAATTTATGTGACTTTTAGAATATGATTTTTTTCATTCCATCATGAGTACATATGTGATGCAGATTTTTCTTTATTTTTGTTTTTTGATTTGGGACCATGATTACAGGGGACTATGTAAGGTAAGGAGATTAGCGAGATGTTTGTTTACATTACATTTAAAATTTTGCACGTCAGTACAGTCAGGGAAGCAGGAAGTGAATTTCAAAGTCTAGCTTTGAGGAAAAGAAAGAAGCTCTTAGATTAGAAGTTTTTCCAGCATCTAGGAATCTCTACAGTGAAGGTGTGGAATTTTGTTGCTAAACGGGTTTGTCGGGGGTATGTACAGCGAAGGGGTATAAGTACAATGAACTCATCAGAGTACATTCCATTAAAATACTTGTAAAACAGCCACAAGGATGCAACATTGTGGTGATGGGACAGAGGTTGGAGCTTGGTTGACAATGTGGGATCTATTAGATTTGACACTCTTTTTTTGGACTCTGTCTAAGAGGAATAGACTAATGGTAAATGCACTAGCCCAGATATGGTAACAATACTACTCCATGCATGGCTAAATTGTAGCTTTTTAATTAATTATATAGAGAGGAAGGCCCCGAAACGGTGCTCTTCTGATGATCCGATATTATCTGTAAGATGCTACGAAATATACCGCCCAAAAAAACATGATTATATACGAGTGAATAAACTAAGAAATGCAATGAAATACCCCCCTCCAAAAAAAAAACCGATAAACACCATTTAAAAAAAAACTAAGATGAGGAAGGCCCTAGAAAGGCGCATTTTCTCTCTTCACAACCAACATTAAGTTTATTTGAAATGGATTACTTCGTAAGTGAAAGCAGCTGATAGACGTCCTTATATTTATAAGGTAAGCTGTTTCTTTCAAAACAAAACATCTTCTGTTGTTCGCTTGCTTCATGGCGAGTTTCTGCTACTGCTCTGGTAGTAAATTTTTATGCTGATGTGAGTAATTTTTTCCAGCTCGGTAAAAAGAACCCTTCTTCTTTTGCAGCAGCCTTGGCAATGTCTTCGCTCTCAAAATTGCATAAAATGTAAAAGTAAGGAGAAAAATTGTCATCTGACACCATGGGTTGCGATTAAAAGGAAATGTTAAGGTTTTATGTTCACTCCTCAAAAAAAAAAAAAATCACTCTAATATTCATTAGCTTGAAGTCACAATGGATCAAAATGACCTATATAACAAAAACATTCTTAACCTTACCCAGTTTTGACATTGATCATCCCCTCCCTCACATCTGACACCTGTGGCACTCCCATGAAACACCATATCTTAATTGCTGCAATTTTATTTTGAATTAGTACATATAAATATTCCTTAAGAACCTATCAGTTTGATATTATACTAGACTAGCAGGGAGACTCGACGTTGCCCGAGATTGAATAATGGTCAACAAATGTTTCACACTCATATCTTTATTGTCATCGAAATCGGTGAATTCGCCCATTTTTTAATCAAATCGATTGATACTCTAGTTGGGGACCCCAACCCCCTCCCCCCGCAGTGACTTAGTCCACAATACATTGTAGTCTACATTGCACTGTAGAGAACCTACTGTTGATTTTATAAAATTATTTTTATGTATAATAGCCTGAAGTTTAAGATGAAAAAATCAAGTATCATAGTTCAATTGTGGTTTTAATAGAAACATTAATTTCGAATGTGCCCCTGTTATATCAAATGATTTACTGTCGATTTTATATGCCGGCCTTTCTGGTTGTGCAGTAATAAAAGTTCTCAAATGCATTTGTGATGTTTGGCTGTATAAGGTGTTAACTTGGATCAAAATCGCCTGTTCCTTCTTTCATCAAATTTTTTCAATTATCAATTTTCGATACTTATCAAAATATTCCGATTAATCATCCAATTATTTTCGTATCTTCTCTCAAATTACATCCTTGTTCTCAATTCACTTAAAGTTTATAGGAAATAATATATTTTATTTTTCCTATTTAGACCCTACAAGTGTCATCCACATACTTACAAATGCTAGTGTGCCATGCTTATGCAGTTATCAGTGTAGGGAGTGATAATTACTGCTGGCCATCCTTGACTCCATAGGCCAGCATTCTACCTCAAGACCACCAGCAATAAACACAAAAATTGATGGAAATTAAATATTAATAATTATGTTTATGCCTACAGACACTAGTGGTCCTGGATATGACCTAAAACTATATCTGATGGTGAGGCCCCACCTTGCAGGCCTTAGGGAGTGTGGAGCCATCCTTTAATTGCCATTGCTCCCAGGTCCACTCTGACCCGGAGTGGTAGTACCTGTTAGGATCCCAACTATGGGTTAAATAGAATCTGACTTAAATATATATATATATATATACTCCATTAAAAATCGTTCCTCAAAATAATTAGATTCGGCATTAAATAACCTGAAAAAGGGTTGATATGCCGTAAAACAAAAACAACCAACAGACACTAATGTTTTCATGTTTTATGTTTTCTTTTCCAACCATGAGTTCAATGTGATGATATTTTCTTTTGTCTATAATCTTTTTATTCTGCCCTTTGTTTATTGCGTTTGACAATTAATAATAAGGAAGAGGGTGGAGAAAGAGAACTGTGATAAATATTAGCCGAGCAATGCAGATAAAATTATTCATGTTAAGATGGTTTATTAAGAAAAAATGTTAAAAAAAAAACAAACAATAATTTAAAAAATAGGTTTGACCTCTAGAGTCTTACATAGAGGTCACTTAAAGTGACGTGGACTTTAGGAGAGAGCTTGAAAGACATGTATTATTTTTTTTAGTCAATTGTTGAGAGTCAAAGAGAACAGACCGAATTGGTAGCCAGAGGGAGAGAGACAGTCTTCAGATCGGGATGGATCCAAGTAGACGGGATCAGAAATGGTGATAGTCATATCAGTGTTGCAACTTTCCAATGGGGAAACATGGGTAAATAAAGTTACTGAAAAGACAACCCGGGATTTGTTGATTCGTTGGGATGAATCTTCTTTGCAGATTTCCGTCAGACAAGACCCAAAAGGAAGCAGGTATGTTTCTCCAACTGGCCCGATATCAAAACCCCAGAGAACTGTTATTTGTTCCTTTCTGTTGTAAATGGTGTATGTCCGTTGTTAAACTATATTTGTTGCTGTCGCAAGTGTTATATACACATCAATTAAATGAACAACAGAAAAAATTAGATTAGACGAACACACATATACACACACGTCATTTTTTTTTAGATTCAATTTCACATTATATAATCAATTCTTAATGCTGCAATATTTAAAGTTATACATTTATTATATTTTTTACTAGAATATCTTGTCCTTTTCTTTTCCATGTTTAAGCTTAACCATATTACTTTTCATGCTCGCATTTTTCTGTTGCAATACAAATTAGCTAACCACTGAAAACTCTTTTTCATCTCATGACTTATGCAGATGAGCTACCCACCAAGAACTCTATTTTTCACTTCCAGGACTTATAGAGATTAGCTACATATCGGAAACTCTTCTGAAATTAAACCTAGCTTTCAATTCAAAAGTGAGATATCTCAATCTTAAAACCAAGGAATATTTTAGCATTATTTTGTGTGATTAAAATGCATAGGCTGTTGTAAATAGGATGGGCTCCCTCTACCATGCTAGAAAATTACACCTAACAATATCCCATATCTTTACGAGGGCTATGCCAACAGCCTGTTTTTTTTTCATTGTTTTGACTCTTGAGTGTGTATCCGTTGATATCCTACATGCTTTTATATAGAGTGATGTGGTTCTCGATTCATTATCTGTGTCTTACTGTGTCGGATACATACTCGAGAGTCAAAACAATGAAAAGAATATTCTGTTGTCATAGTCCTAATCTTTACAAAACCACAATTCACCCATGTATGGAGTATTGCTGTCACCCTTGCGCTGGTGCATCTACTACGAGTCTCTCCCTCTTGGACAGAGTCCAAAAAAGAATTTTGGTAAAAGTGACATTGGAAAAAAATGGCACAGCAAAAATGGATGAATAAAAAAAAAAAGTGGATAAATAGAAAAAAAAAATGGCACAAGAAAAAAAATATAGATTAAAATCTCACAATGAGTTTATCAAAATCTTGGAAAAATACATAAAAGGAGAATATTTCAAAGTTTTTCAAATTTAAAAGAAAATTATATCTACATTTAATAGTAGATAAGGACTAAATGCTGTATACGCCCCCCCCCCGCCCTACACCAAAAGATGAGGCGAGTTTAGAATCAGGATTTGTAATTATATCAGAATCAACAATTTAAAACAGAATCGGGAATTGTATCAGAATCAGGAAAAAGATTGAATCGTCCCATGACTAAGCTGAAGACCAGGATAATCTTGTGGGGGTGGGGGTATATTGGAAGGAAAAGTTTTGGTAAAAGTGACACTGGGAAAAATGGCACAGCAAAAATGGATGAATAAGAAAAAATGTCACAATGAGTTTATTAAAATCTTGGATGCCGTGCACGAATGGAAAGCATAAGAAATTTGTCAAATTAAAAAGAAAATATAAGCAGATGAGTATCATCGGCTAAATGCCCCCCCCCCCAAAAAAAAGCTTTTACATTTTTAAGTGATTACGTGTGAACACATCCTGAAAAAAAAAAAATATTTTAGACTTTAGAGCAGGAAATCAGTTTTGCATATTAATTTCGATTTTTATTTGTTTGTTGATTTTTTTTGATTTTTTCTGAGAATTTAATATTATTTTAGGGATTATCAGTTGTTTATATTAAAAACTGTTTCGGGATTTTATATATATATATATATATATATATATATATATATATATATATATATATATATATATATATATACTAGCTGTATATACCCGACGTTGGCAGGTAGAAACATATTGCCGGCCAGAGGGTTTAGTCACATACTATTTAAGAGACATCGAATATCCTAACTTGCTAGGATTTTCCTACAAGTGTACCACATGGTGGATTTAAAGAAGCATAAAATGCATCCATCTTCTCTATGAAAATCAAACAGGAAATAACTCTAATAGATTACAGGGGAAATAACTCACATAGCTTAAATTAATAAACTTTCTTCCGATTTAAACACAACTGGTATCAACTAATAAAAATTGAAATAAATTAAGTTAAAAAATAAATTTATTAAATCAAGGTTAAATGATATTTCTAAATATAACAACTAATATGGAGCTAATTATCGAAATAGATTTTCTTTAATGTAATATACAAATGAGGTTACTTCTTGAATGTAGATTTCCTTTGAATCAATAGTATATATCATTCAAACACGGTAGTGTTTGAATATATGGTTAAGTGGCAGTTTTAGTCATTTAGAACTGCTTTAAAGCTTCACCGCTAACTCATTTTTCAACCAAATTTCACCTTCTTAACTATACAGTGTAAATTTTTTTTACATTTTCGTACAGTAAAACAAAAGTGATGATGAATTTTTTGGTGTTCAAAATCATAAAAATATGTAAGGAGATGAGCGACGCTTTTTATGACTGGTTTCCATAGCAATCACGTCACTTCAGCGACTACTGTTGCTAACTAATTCATTGCTGTTGCAAAAATAGAAGTAACAAGTGAAACAGAGAGAATGAAAGTATGAAAGGGAGATAATTGGGGGGATTTTATTGAAAGCAGACGAGTGCCGTACATTGTTATTACATATGTGTTTATGGGGACAAAAAAAAAATAAGCCTAAAATTAAACAAAGAACAAGTGAATTTACTGGAAGCCTGGAAAATCATGGATCAAAATAGAAAAATGCGAGCATGAAAAGTAATATGGTTAAGCTTAAACACGGAAAAGTAAAGGACTAATTGTTAAAACTGGAAAAGAAAAGGACAAGATATTCTAGTAAAAATAGGATAAATTTATAACTTAAAATATTGTAGCATTAATCTTTTTAAAATTCAATTTAACATTATGTAATCAACTCTTAATGCTGGAATATTTTAAGTTATAAATTTATCATATTTTTACTAGAATATCTTGTCCTTTTCTTTTCCAGTTTAAATAACTAGTCCTTTACTTTTCCATGTTTAAGCTTAACCATATTACTTTTCATGCTCGCATTCTTCTATTGTAATATATTATTGATGCCTGATTAAAAAAAAAAGTGTGTAAACGTCCGTTTTTAGTATGAAAATTAATTTGTGAAACAATGTACGTTTTGTACAAATTAATCAAATTGTAAACAAACAAACCGACAGATGGACAGGAATGCGACTTTATTATCTACTAGCAGGGGTATCCGGCATTGCCCGGGTGTTTAGAGGTGTGCATGCTCGGACGGAGGGAGCGGGGGGGGGTTACCCGGCGTTGCCAAGGTGGGGGGTATTAATGAAAACCTAAGAATAAGCGAAGTAAAAAAAAACAAAAAAGAAAACAGGAAAACGAACGCGGGGGTACCCTGGCGGTGGGGGGGGGTAATCAAAACATAAGAATAAAACACAAAAAAAACTAACGTAAGGCAAACGAATGGTGTTAAATGTAAAAATCGAAAAAACAAAAAAAAAACAGAAAAACGAACGTTAAAACTGCTTTAAAAAATCTGAAAAAAAAAAAAAACACGTGAAAAATAGCTTAAATAAGCCTATTTCGATATTAAAATTTTAAAAATCGGTGGGTACCCGGGTGTTTTTGAGTGTGTGTGGTCGGTCGCGGGTGAGGAGTGATGTGTTAATGAAAATCTTAGAATAAGTGAAGTAAAAAAAAAAAAAAAACAGAAAAATGAACGTTATGTGAAAAATGGCTTAAATAACCCTGCTTCAATATTAAAATTTAAAAAATCGAAAAAAAAAAAAGCCATCTCACACCACGATTCGAACCCAAAACATTTAGATAATGACCCAATGCCCTAACCAACTGAGCCAACACGACATACATAAAATTGTGCCAGTTCTTCAAATATTTAAACTAAATCAGGTCATGACGTCGTCTGACGCATGCGTAGAACCGATCTCGTCATGAGAGGACGGTTTTTGCTGACCCCCCCCCCACTCCCTGTAGAAAAGTGCCGATTTCAGGGTAAAAAAATTAATGTTTTTGGCCAATTTTTCGATAATTGTCGGGCGAAGGATGGGGCTTTCATATGAGACCAAATTTGTGAATTTTTGTTCTGTCTGTCGAAAGTTTTTAGCAGACACACAAACATACACACATACATACATACACACACATACATACATACATACATACATACATGCATACATACATACATACATACATTTTCGCTTTTATATATATAGATGATATAAATCTTACCTCTCTGTTTGTATGTATGTATGTATGTATGTATGTATGTATGTATGTATATATGTATGTATATATGTATGCCTAAAGCTTTCGATAGAGGCGACGGATTTTCATGAGATCGGTATCATTTTGAAGCTCAACCCTTCAGACGACAAATATTAAAAAATGGGGTAAAAACATTAATTTCTTCACTCTCAACTGGGCACTTTTCTACAGGGAGGGGTCGCTTTTTTGCCGATATTTTCGAAAGTCATCCCCTCTTTTCGATTGACTAGCCTTAATTTAAACATTCGTCACTTCCTGTTTTGTGATGGACGCAACAGCAAAAACGTCACGTTATTTTTTGTTTTGTTTTTTTTTCACATCCTTTTCCTCCTTCACGGTATGGGTTTGAGCCTGCCTGCTGACTACAACTTTTTTTTTTCTTAACACACCTCCAAACACCCAGGCAACGCCGGGCACTCAGGCTAGTAATAGGCATGAGAGAGAGAGAGAGAGAGAGAGAGAGAGAGAGAGAGAGAGAGAGAGAGAGACTTAGGAAAATAGAGAAATAAGCGTTCATTAATTTAGCTTTAATATAATAATAGACACGTATACTGACTAGTGATGGGATGATTCCAAAATTTATCCCGATTCCAATACAATTACCGATTCTGCTATAAAGTCTCCTTTGACTTTATTTTCGGATTACTTTAAATGCAAATGTAAAAATACACTTGTGGGGGTAGGGTGATTTTATAGATGTTTGTTTTACTGGTAGTTTCAAATTAATTTATCATTTTATCATTAGGACTAGAAATTGAAAATTAAGTTAAAAAAAAAAAAATTATTAGAAGAATCGTTTTTGGCATCGGAAAATAAACACCAATTTTTTTCAATTCCGATTTATCTTATTCTCTATTCCAATTAATCATACCAACCCTAATACTGACCTATTATTTTCATATCTCGCAAATTGCATCCTGGTTCTTAATTCACTCAAAGTTCATAGGAAATAATATATTTTATTCTTCCTAATCAGACCCTATAAGTTTCATCCACATGGGATTAGAGTGTGGATAACACAATAACCAAATACACGCACCTGCTCATCTGAGACATAAACACACCTGCTTATCTGAGACATAAATACACCTGCTCATCTGAGACAAAGATGGTCAACACATCCGGTTATAAAGGATGGATAAATTCTAAAATCTAAATTAAAAACGTCTCACTAAAAAAGACATGAAAAAGCATAATGTTTACAATTTGAATCCAAGATGGCTCATCTGGTTACTTTTTCAACAGACAATATATCTACTTCAAAACTATTGTAATTAACTGAACGATCTGTGAATTTTTAAGTCATTATTTGTTATATCTTTTACTAGTGAGGTGGGGGGGGGGGCGTCGCTTGCCCAGTTGTAAAATATGCTTCTAGAACTTCCTGGTTCTAATGTTTTCTTTTAAAATAAAAATGTCCTTTAATAACACGTGTGCCGATCTTGTTTCGCTAACCGGCAAATTAAATTTCCGTTTTTTTACAGAAAAATATTTCAAAAACCAAACAATCTTCCGTTAGTCCTGCGAGACTAATAATTTCCCAATTGGTAAAGCTTTGTAATTAACTGGGAATGAAATTGAAAACGTTTTTCCCTAAAGGAGAAAAATACGGAATGTCCAATTTAATGTCCAAAACTTTTTTCTTCGCAGAGTTACGGTCAGCACGGCTTTCTCAGACCTGGAAAACTCAAAACTGAGGAAAACGGATAAAAGCTCTTCCTCTCTCACCCTCCACCCTGCCCTCGCTCCTGACAGGGCAAGAGGTGACTGCAGGGTAGGGATAGTTGACGATGATGAGAAGCAAAGGTCAAGAAGTGTAGGCAAAAAGGGCTGAAGCCCTGCCTCCTGACACCGCTTGAATGGCTGCTAGGTTTAAAAAATAAATTTCTCAAACTACTTCCATGAATTAAATCAAGTGTTTCATTTCAAATTCTGCACAGATTTCCGAGCTCAACAAGATATAAGGTCAAAGGTTCCGTTAAAACGTTTTGATAATAACACTCCAGATGAGAACAAATGAGATGAGTTCAAATAATTCAAGATAATATAAATTAGCAATCATCATCTAAAAAAATTTACAAACAAATTCTCGAGTGTTAACTATTCTGTACTCTTACCAACAACTTATTATGATCAGAATTTTTTTTTTTTTTTACATCGTTCATATTGCAATTTTCTTACTGATATTTCAATCTACTATTTCTGTTTGTCCAGTCTATTAATATTTGTTCTCCCTCACCTCCTTAGTGCATTTTTTTTTTTACTAAACTCAACCGTATATAAACGATATATGTTTCAACTTCATTATAATACCATTCTCTGTTTTTATGATGCACTTTAAATGCTGAAATCACTTGACTTTATTACTGTTGCTCTTAATATCTACTTTATTTTTTCTTTATGTCTTCCTAGTTGGCATTTCCATAAAAAAAAAACATTAAGGTAAAGGAAAGTAGTATTTGTTTAGTTTGATTGATTTATTACTCAAATTTTAATTTTTTTTTATCTAATATATAAAGAAAAGTTAGCCTGTTTCTTGAATCTTTGTGATCAATAACTTCCTTCTTACAAATTCAATATTTGATTCTGATTTGCCAGGGGTTTTTTTTTTTTGTGTTTATTTGGCAGAATATTGGTTCATGTTTATAGAGATGAGAGACAATGTAATGGAGTTTCATTCTGTATTAATAAACAACTTTATTTGTCATTTTCGTTAGTGGAGTGTACATGCGTAGAAGAGAGAAACGGGTTGAAGTGTTCTTGTGTGAAGATAGAATTAATATCATGCCGGCTGGTTGAAGAAGAGAACAGTTCAGTTCCATTCACACGTGTTTATAGCTAGTAGTCACCAGAACAAAGGAAACCGATTATAGGAGAAAGAGAGGGCAAAGGTATTCAGTGTCTTGACGTGTTGTCAAGAGAGAGAGAGAGAGAGAGAGAGAGAGAGAGAGAGAGAGTGTGTGTGTGTATCTTCTTTAGCATGACAAAGAATGTTCATTTGGGTACAGCACGTGAAAATAAATGGTAGTTGGAAGAGAGCCATAGTTAGCTCGTAGTACTCACGTTCGACTGAACCCCCCCCCCCCCCGGCGATATGTACTGCTTGGCAGGGCCACGAGAAAAAGGATTAATGGTTTCAGATTTCGCTTTTTATGTACTCTGTCACGTGATAGAGAGCTGGCTTGTGATTGGACAAGCCAGAGAGAAAATGGATTTCAAATATCATTGAGAGATGTAGCTCCTGCCGGTGATGTAGCGGGTGCCAGCTGCTACATGTTCTTAACACAAAAATGTATTTTGATTAGATTTCTTTCTTTTGAATTGAAAGTCATGTTTTACTTCAGAAGAATTTCTGATGGGTAGTTAATCTGTACAAGTCTTGGAGATTAAAAAGAATTTTCAGTGGGTAATTGATTTGCACAAGTCCTGGACTTTAAAATTTTGCAGGCAAAGAGCAAAGCTCTTTCTTGTGTGGGAACAAAAAAATTATGTGCAATAATTCTAAAAGGTCCAATATTTTTATGGAACAATTCCAGTTTCTGATCAGTTGCTAGCAGAACATGGCGCCGAGTGTATTTTTATGTTCGTGAAAATATATGCACTCATTTCATGTGTTTTGCTGTAATCCAACCCTGACCCTAAAAAAGAACGTCTATATTTCAAAAAGAATCAGAATCGGTAATTGTATCAGAATCAGGAAAAATACTCGAATCGTCTCATCACTTGAAAAAAAAAAAAAAAACTGGATGAGAATTCTTTCATTCAGTAGATGTAGAACAGTTGAGGTAGCAGGTTCGGTTGACAGGGGGAATACAAGGAAAACATGGGAAGAAGTGATAAATATTGACTTGAAAGAAAGAGGGATAGAAAAAGACCTAGCCAGAGATATATAACTTTGGAAGCCAATTTCTAAAAGCCATCCAACACATGCAAACATGTAAAATGGGCGTTAAACTGATGATGATGATGATGATGATGATGATTATGATGATGATGATGATGATGATGATGATGATGATGATGATGATGATGATGATGATGATGATTTATCTGAACAAGTGCATCTTGGTAATATGACAATGTATTTCCCCTTCACCTGCATCATCTCACAAACAAAGAAAGCTGTTATTTTCATTGGTTGAAATAATTTCACACGTTTCTATGAAGACTAACTATAGGGTATTAGAATTTATTAGGTTGGTGCAAAAACAATATCGTTTTCTCCCATATGTTACTTTTATATATGATTTCTGAATTAATTCATTGATATATATAGTCATGATATATATCATTTTGAAGTGCGTTTTTCGCTCTATCGAATCGTGTTATTTGTTACCGTTCTCAAATCTCTTCATTCATTTTTTTGCAGATTTTTCGACAGCATGGGCAAAATTCAAATCCACACGATTTTTTTGTTCCAGTTCAAACTAGGCTGAAAAGCTGCTGAGACAACTTGTGATATCAATGATGCATTTGGCCCAGGAACCACTAACGAACGTGTGGCACAACGGTGGTTCAAGAAATTTTGCAATGGCGACGAGAGCCTCGAAGATGAAAATGGTCATGGCTGGCCAACTGCGGTTGATAACGAACATTTGAAAGCCTTAATTGAAGCTGATCCTTGCAAAACCACACGAGAAGTTGCTGTTGAACTCGAAGTCAATCACTCAACAGTCGTTTGCCATTTAAAGCAAATCGGGAAGTCAAAAAAGTTGGATAAATGGGTGCCGCATGAATTGAACAATAATAAAAAATATCGTCATTTTGAGTGATCTTCTACGTTCCTTCTACGCAACAAAAACAATCCATTTCTTAAGCGTATTGTGATGTGTGATGAGAATTGGATCCTCTATGACAACCGGCGATGTTTGGCACAGTGATTGAATGCTGGAGATGTTTGGCACAGTGATTGAATGCTGGAGATGTTTGGCACAGTGATTGAATGCTGGAGATGTTTGGCACAGTGATTGAATGCTGGAGAAGCTTCATAAGACTTCCCAAAGATGAAATTGCACCGAAAAAAAGGTTATGGTGTTTGGTGGTCTGCGATCCATCACAGCTTCTTGGATCCGGGCGAAACGATTACAGTGGAGAAGTACTGCCAATAAATGAATGAAATGCACCAGAAGCTCCAACGTATGTGCCCGAGATTGGTCAATATGAAGGGACCAATTCTCCTCTATGGCACCACTTGCTCACATGTTGCTCAACTGATCCTGCAGAAGCTGAACAAATTGGGCTACGAGACTCTGACTCATCCACCATATTCACCGAACCTCTCGCCCACCGATTATCACTTTTTGAAGCATCTTGACAAACCTTCTGCATGAAAAATGCTTTAAAAGCCGAGATGATGCTGAATTGGCCTCCAATGACTTTATCGCTTCCTTAACTCTGGATTTCTATGCTAATAAGATAATAAATTTGTTTTTCGTTGGCAAAAATGTGTCGATTAATAAAGTTTATTATGAAAGGAGTTATGATCTTTTGAAGTTGAACGTCAAAAAACGACATTATTTTTGCACTAACCTAATACATAAGCTTATCGAGATGTAAGATAAACAAAAATTGCAGTCTCCCTTGGCTCTCTCTTTCTGTCGAGAGTACTTCAAAGATTAATGCTGACCCTCTTGACTTCAATGGGAGATAGTAAACAACAAAAAAAATTATCCTCCACTCTATAATAAAGACCAATGTGTAGTGAGTTGTATTCAAATAAATGTAAATTTGTCTTGTCAGACAAAAGTTAGCTAGTAGAAAATGAGGAGAAGCGAAAAAGTAAAATGCAAGTCAGACAACCACCCCGGACTCATCTCGCCTGAAATCAATTTGGAACAGAATTGTTCCAGTCTAAATAAAAAGTCAGTGGTTGCTGTTTTCTTTTTCTTTTTTCTTCTTTAAAAATGATAATAATTTGCCCGGTATTAAATGTAACTGTTAAAAAACGGTATTAAATGTAACTGTTAAAAAACGGTATTAAATGTAAATGTTAAAAAACGGTATTAAATGTAATTGTTAAAAAACGGTATTAAATGTAACTGTTAAAAAACGGTATTAAATGTAACTGTTAAAAAACGGTATTAAATGTAACTGTTAAAAAACGGTATTAAATGTAAATGTTAAAAAACGGTATTAAATGTAATTGTTAAAAAACGGTATTAAATGTAAATGTTAAAAAACGGTATTAAATGTAAATGTTAAAAAACGGTATTAAATGTAATTGTTAAAAAACGGTATTAAATGTAAATGTTAAAAAACGGTATTAAATGTAAATGTTAAAAAACGGCATTAAATGTAAATGTTAAAAAACGGTATTAAATGTAATTGTTAAAAAACGGTATTAAATGTAATTGTTAAAAAACGGTATTAAATGTAAATGTTAAAAAACGGCATTAAATGTAAATGTTAAAAAACGGTATTAAATGTAATTGTTAAAAAACGGCATTAAATGTAAATGTTAAAAAACGGTATTAAATGTAAATGTTAAAAAACGGTATTAAATGTAAATGTTAAAAAACGGTATTAAATGTAAATGTTAAAAAACGGTATTAAATGTAAATGTTAAAAAACGGTATTAAATGTAAATGTTAAAAAACGGCATTAAATGTAAATGTTAAAAAACGGTATTAAATGTAATTGTTAAAAAACGGTATTAAATGTAATTGTTAAAAAACGGTATTAAATGTAAATGTTAAAAAACGGTATTAAATGTAATTGTTAAAAAACGGCATTAAATGTAAATGTTAAAAAACGGTATTAAATGTAAATGTTAAAAAACGGTATTAAATGTAATTGTTAAAAAACGGTATTAAATGTAAATGTTAAAAAACGGTATTAAATGTAAATGTTAAAAAACGGTATTAAATGTAAATGTTAAAAAACGGTATTAAATGTAAATGTTAAAAAACGGTATTAAATGTAAATGTTAAAAAACGGTATTAAATGTAAATGTTAAAAAACGGTATTAAATGTAATTGTTAAAAAACGGTATTAAATGTAAATGTTAAAAAACGGCATTAAATGTAAATGTTAAAAAACGGTATTAAATGTAATTGTTAAAAAACGGTATTAAATGTAATTGTTAAAAAACGGTATTAAATGTAATTGTTAAAAAACGGTATTAAATGTAATTGTTAAAAAACGGTATTAAATGTAATTGTTAAAAAACGGTATTAAATGTAAATGTTAAAAAACGGCATTAAATGTAAATGTTAAAAAACGGTATTAAATGTAAATGTTAAAAAACGGTATTAAATGTAACTGTTAAAAAACGGTATTAAATGTAAATGTTAAATTCCTTTAAAAAAAATGAAAAGGAAAAAAAAAAATGGAAAGAAACTGCGACATGTGCATGCAAGTATTGTTTTTTTCTAAATAGTTCACTTCTTGTAAGTAAAAAAAATACTACTCGAGCTGAGATCGAAACCAAAACCTAAAGACAGTCATGTGTAATAACCATTAGACCAGCTTGCCACGTTCTTCAAAAAGTGTTTTCAAATCGCATGAAAGATTTGACAAACAGATAAAAATCCGACGACCTTCACGTATCAATTTTTCAATTTTGACCCAGCTACAGCTACTACAGCCCTTTTTTCCGGATGCAAACTGATTAAAAAATGTCCATATGTCTGAATACTCTATATAGCGAATTTAAAGTTTATAGATCAAAATTTCGTTGAGTATATAGGTTGAGAAGTGTCCTCACACACACATTCTTACTTTTACAGATGTATATATATATATATATATATATATATATATATATATATATATATATATATATATATATACATACATATATATATACATATATATATATATATATATATATATATATATATATATATTTCATTATTTTTGGGAGGGTACAAAACTGTATTATATATATTAAAAAGGGAAGAGTTTTTTTTTTGTATCCATGGTAAAAAGAAGGACGGAGGGAAAACATTCGATGGAGGTTAACAAAAAAAAAGTTAGATAAATAAGGGGTAGAGTCGGCTGACCAGGTTTCGCCCTCATTTTTCAAAGCCGAATCGAGGGGTTTTTTTTTTGTTGTTGTTTGTTTGTTTGGTTTTTGTATAGGGAAACGAATTTAAACGGCGTGGGGGGGGGCGACTAAAATAAAATCAAACTATGGTAAAGAAAAAAAAATTGGGGAACGACTAAAATAAATCTATCGTTATGAGAATTATACAATGGAGAGGAAACGCCTTAGAGACTAATCACGTCCAAACCCAAAATACAATCCCTCTGCTTACAGAGAGAAGGCCTCTTTAAACGGGCGTGAATAGTCTCCAAGACCTTCAGGTGAAATAACGAATGAGTGTGACTTAGAATAGAAAATGAGTAACTGCTGAAATTCATTGCACACCAAGGTTTTTAAGCAAATGGTCTGTTATAGCAGAACCATACGTATTACTGGAAATGTCCGTTGATCGGTAGATGCCATTCCGGATTTTACTAGGTACATACTGGGTTGTTGAACCTAAGAGTCGTTCTGCCAACGTGGTTGGCACTGCAATGACATTATTCATATGATGGGGAGACAGAACGTCCTTTCGAGAGGATGGCAATAATGGTTTTGTCGCAAACACCACACGTGCATTGGAGGCAAAATACCTGAGCTAATCTGTTAGGCGAATTTTTCACTTATTATCCCTGACCAAGGTAAACGAATGTAAATTCGACATTTAACCGCCATTTTAGTTTTTATTTGAGAAAAATTGCTTATTTTCCTTTTTATGACGGAGTTAATCATATCAAGAGGGTACCTATTATTGGACAACGTATTGGTGATCGCTTTTAGTTATTCATCCAATTTAGATTGTGGACAAATCATGAGACACGATGTATTAAGGTCCAAATCAAAGTATATTTTCGTTTGTTAGGGCAAAATGAATCTTCCCTTTTTAATAGCTATAATATATATATATATATATATATATATATATATATATATATATATATATATATATATATATATATATAATTTTTTATTTTCTTGTAAATAAAAAATTATAATTTGCTCTCTTTGATTGAGCACTATTAACTACCTTTGTTGGAATTCAATGATTCTAATCACTTGAAATATCTATATATAAATACTGGTATTTATATTAGTTTATAGTTTACAATTGCGTATATCAGGTAAACACTACATCCTTTTGATTTCGTTACTATCTATCTCTCTCTCTCTCTCTCTATATATATATATATATATATATATATATATATATATATATATATATATATATATATATATATATATAAGTCACTTTGTGTGTGTGTGTGTGTGTGTGTGTGTGTGTGTGCGCGCGCGCGTGAGTTCCTTCCTCATAGGTTCCGAAACGACTGAGCCTATCTTTTGCAAATTTCACACAAAGTTAATTTATATGCCTGGCAATGTTCTTAGATATGCTTTGTACAGAAATTGATCTGATAAGTATCGAAAATCGAAAAACTCCGATCTTAAAAATAGCTTTTCTCTTTTATAGATAAAAAAGAAGAATTTTTACAGGGGAATATCTTGCATTAAACCAGTCAAAGGAGATAATAAAATTTCATCAAATCAATTCTTCTTTATTTATTATAATCTGGAGATATAGCTAAATGTAAAGCATTCAACTACAGAACAAATGTTTCCCTGTTCAAGTCTGGGTGCACCTCACTATTTTATTTTAATTTATTCTTGTTTATGAATTCAATTTACGATAAAAGAAGAAGTACCATTTAAAATGACCGCAAATCATTTCTTCTTTTGCATATTTTAAAACTAAACATTAATCAGAAGTGACTTTTCCAGGGCATTCACCGTTAAGCCAAAATATCAGCTGATGTGATATGGTAAACGGAGATGAAATTTGATGAACGACATTATCATTATTATTGTTTTTATTTATTTATTTATTTTTTGCAAATTAGTCCACCGAGCAAATTATTCTTCGGAATCCCTATATATAATAAAAGAGGCACAGTTTTTCTGGACCAAAATACTGTAGGTTTACAACAACAGATGCCACATACAAATTCATTATGTCTACACTAATATAGACCGAGATTTTAGGCACATTAATTTGTTATAATAAAACTTTATAATTAACCCTAGGAGTGACATCATGATAATCGCACAGATATACAATGGAAGTAGCTGGGGTTTTTTTCCTCTAAAAAAAGTGCTACTCCCACTACCATTCGACACTGGGAAATTTTCTGCATTAGAGTCATAGATGGGGTTTTGCCCTAATTTTCTGGCCCATATACTTATACACATACCATAATCTTTCCTTTTCTCTATCCCCAAAAATAATGATTTTTCTCGCCTCACATACCACGTTATCTCATTGGCTGACATGTAAATATATTCCGCCATTCTGGAAATGTTGAAATTTTTATGGACCTACATTTATTTTGTTTAGTTTTCGTAACATAAAATATGGAGGAGAGAACACCTAAAATAAATATTTCCTCTAATATATTTAATGAAACCTACTTTCATAATGTAAATTTATTTAATAATGAATAAATATCGAAAATTTCAGGAATCTATGGCTATTATTTCATTTTTTCTAGAGTTTTAAAACATGGGTATGTCTATGGCTTCAAAACACGATTTATGTTTTGCATTTTCATTATTTTTGCATGCCGTAAAAGAATTTGTAAAAATATATTAGCATTTTATTTAAAGCTTCTTCTTTTAAATGGATGATTCATACTTCTGGGAAATTCTTCGGAAACTTTATTATTAAAAAATCCAATGTTGCTTTGATTCGAAAAATATTTCTTTAAATTATTAACTTGTTCGAAAAAAAAATTAATTACTTTATAAAAATTCAATGTTACTTTAATTACAAAATTGTTTTATTAAAATTATATTTTCTTACACAGACTTTATATAAATGTTTTTACAATTATATTTTGATAGATTTTTGGCCAACAAATGTTTTGGTTTTCAAATATTTTTGTGTTTGGAAAAAAAATCTTGTTTGTTACTTATTTGCCGTAGTATTTGATTAAAATGAAATTGGAGTTATCGCCTCCCAACATTGCCGCTGTCCTATATATACATGTGTGTGTGTGTGTGTGTGTGTGTGTGTGTGTGTGTGTGTGTGTGTGTGTGTGTGTGTGTGTGTGTGTGTGTGTGTGTGTGTATTTCTTTTGTTGCTGATTTTTTTTTTTACGATAATATGGTTATTAGTGCCTTCCACTTTGGAGATCTGAGAAAATATTTTTCCTTAGAAGATTGCCCGTATGTCTTATACGTAAACAAAACGTAAACGTATTTGTTATATATATATATATATATATATATATATATATATATATATATATATATATATATATATATATATATATATATATAAAGCTGAACGTTTGTGTGTGTCTGGTTTCCTCAGTTTGATTATGGGGTGTTCATTCGCGCCTAACTTCCATAGAATGGAAATATGTCACAATGTTTAACAAGGTTTTTTAATATAGATCCACAGAATATTGTGATAAACGTTTCAGTGTGAACAGGTATGGCATAATAAATTATGGGGTTTATCTATTTTATTTTTACTTTCATCATATTTTGCTTTGGTCTTTACAACCCTTCCTTTGCATAACCTATCATACTTTCATAAATCAGAGTCCATTTTCTGTAGGCTGTTTTTGAACCCAGTCAACGACGGGTACTTTTGCTAGTGTATATATATATATATATATATATATATATATATATATATATATATATATATATATATATATATATATATATTGAGTAAGATGATTGATAATTTATAATTAAAATAAAAAATTAAAAATCCGTTTCACAAGGAAGAACAAACAAAATCAATAAATTGTACGATCGTTTCAGAAACGATGTTTTTATGGAGATAGACAATACGTCTTGGACAATAATTTTATCATTTGGGTTTTTGAAACAAAGTTTCCTCATCAGCAAAAACTATTGGGTGGTGGTTTTTAAGACACCAAAAATAAAACTAGCATTTTTTAAAAGTTAGGCAGATGTATCTTTTAATGGCCCGCCTTTTAAAGCTCGTAAGTATCATCGTCAATGCCTTACTTAAAAAAATGCCAGTTTTATTTTTGGTGTCTTAAAAAAACCCACCCAATAGTTTTTGCTGATGAGGAGACTTTGTTTCAGAAAAACAAATGATAAAATTATTTTCTAAGACTTATTGTTTATCTCAATAAAAACATCAATTTATTGATTCTGTTTGTTCTTCCTTGTGGAACAGATTTTTTGATTTTTTGATTTTAATTATAAATTATCAATCATCTTACTCAATATTAAAACAGCTCTAGGATATATGTGCCTATCGAGCTTATTATATATCTACATTACAATGAGCACTGTTTTCTTTTATTTTAATTGTATTAATGAATTTACTAATATATGAAAATATACTCTGCTCTTTAGACTGTTGTTCTAATCCCCTTAATATATATCTATAAGCCTGAAGAGTCCTAGAGTGGATGAAACACGGAATATTCAGTGTAGCTTAATCGCCATATATATTTTATAAATTACTATATATATATATATATATATATATATATATATATATATATATATATGAAAGAGAGAAAGAAAGAAAAATTGATGCAAAGGTCATTCATTAAATAAGTTCAATCCTTTTGTAAAGCAATATTTATTTTTTTTTTAAGACTTTCTTTTCATAAACCTAAACTCAGTATTTTTCTTTTCAGATTTTTTCGTGCAACAATTACTTGAATCTTACAGGAATATTTGTTTTGAGGCTATGCATGGTATTGCCAATTCCCCACTTCAAGAGTTGTAAAAATTTTATGAAGTGCAAACCAAATAAAAATGTACAAAAGAATGTCAAACAAAGATGTTCAGAAGCCGTTACGCCATTTAATTGTGTTAGAGTTTTTAAATGAGTGCTGATTCATAAAGTCTTAACCGAAATTTATTTGAAATGAATGTAATAAGTCCAACTTAGTTAAAGTTAAAAGAATGTTCATGTTGCAATGCATGAGAGAATAGTGCGTTTAGAGAATTGTCATTTTTTTTATATATACTCTTTTATGTTCACTAAGTCCTTTCTTTAGTTCTCGTTTAGTTGTAGTGACTGACGCTGAAAATCAAATGTCTCTAATTGCTGCACTCTTTCTTTCTCCCATTTTATTGGATTCCTTATTCTCTCCACTCCCTAAAAACAAGTATTTTTTCTCGGAAACGTATTAACTCAAGTATTTTCAACCAATGAAAATCGGTTTAAGCCCAAAAAAAAGTAACACGTCTATGTACAAATTGTCAAGCCGATAATGAAGTTAAAAACTCTTATAAAACGAGAAAATAAAACGCCAATTTTCCATCTGGCCACACCAAAGAACCCAAGAACGTATGCTTAACAGCTTCCCCATATAGGGAGGAAGCGAAAAGGAATCTTCAATAACTCACATACAAGCCTTCATCAACTAACACACATTTATACATGCACTAAGCAAAATAAGGTAAACTAACTCACATACACAATGCCACACTACTTATTACTTGTATTCACATAATATTCTCGCTATGAACATATTTATGTACACATTTTTAATATAAATCTCACCTGTCTGTTTAAATGTATGTATGTATGTTTGTATGTCTGCCTAAAACTTTCGACAGAGGCAACGGACTTTCACAAGATCGGTATCACATTGAAGCTCAACCCTTCGGACGACAAATATAAAAAAATTGACCAAAAACATTAATTCCTTCACCCTCAACTGGGCACTTTTCTTTTCTATAGGGAGGGATCGCTTTTTTTGCCGATATTTTCGAAAGTCATCCCCTCTTTTCGATTGTCTAGCCTTAATTTAAACCTACGTCACTTCCGGTTTGGCGACGGGCGCAACAGCAAAGACGTCACATTTTTTTTTTCACATTCTCCTCTTTCGTGGTACGGCCCCGAGCCTGCCTGCCTACCTGCCTGCCTATTACCACTTTTTTTTCTGTTAAACACACACCTCCAAACACCCGGGCAACGCCGGGCACCCAGGCTAGTCTTTAATATAACGTGTACACCTGTTTTAACGGTTTAGAATAATCTTCCGTAACATTTTTACGGACTCAACACGTTGCAGACGAAAGTCTTGCAAAGAAACAGAAGAAAAGGAAAGGGAAAGAAATTCCACTCAGCTTTTTCAGTTTCCACAAAAGCAACTTATTCTTGGTATTTTCAACAAAAAATTGTATCTTGTTTTAAACAATTCATTTCTCGCACTGCCATGTCGTTTTAAGACGCTCTCGTCACCAACGTGTCGATTTCTGTTATCTTCCCGCTATGTCTAGAACACGTGCTTCTTTTTCGCTGCATTCAATTTCTTTCTCTGGCCACATGTCGAACATATGCTTCTCCGAACTTCGCTTCTCTGTCCACATGTATCCTTTTGTCTGTGTTGTAATGTCACATTGCACAACCGGCTTGGTCATTTGCATATGTTAGCAGTCATATTTTGCTGCTGTTAACAGTGCTAGCGGCTCTGTTACACTAAGCTTTGTAACTACTTACTCAGTTTTCTTTACTAAACATGAGTTCAATTCTTGACAGAATCTGTTTCATAGCACAGAGACAATCCTATAACTATTATGTTAACTTTTAAAGATTTTCTGCACTGACTCATCAGACGAATAAGAACTCATTAACTTTAAAAAGAAAGAAAAAAGACGAATTTGGGCATGATTTCTTAAGTCCGAAAAAATTCAAAGAGTAGTTGCATTGCTTTTATGATGTTTACATCATCTAATATATAAAAGGCTATATGTCTGTCTGTCCGTGCGTCTCTATATTTTCAAACTCTATCTCTTCCGAAACTAAATGTCGCAGAGCGGCGCTAGGGGCCTTAAATTATTGGATTTTTTATGGATCGTTTTTCTATGGATCTTTAGCCGGTTAAAATAGTTTTCAAGGTGTCAAATATGGATGAAAATTTTAAAAAATCGGGTTTGTATTACTGTACACATAGATTCGAAAAAGTTGTCAAAAAACAAATATATAACAAATAAATGTTATCAAAGGCAAGATAAGTTACTTTTCTACCAAACTGGATATATTTTTTGTGTTTTTATTCAATGTAACATATTTATTCAGCTCGAAAAACATGCAGTGTTTACCGATGTATTGGAAAAT